>NC_136980.1:22389881-22774881 GCF_032717465.1 Coenobita brevimanus
GAGGCTGATGGCACCAAGTCAGTTGTGAGGAACCAACAAGTCTTTCCTGTACATGACCCATACTTCCTCTGGAAACCTTTTGCGTTTTATATTAATAAAATCAGTGATAACACTGTCAAAAACACAGTTTCTATAACCCGCCCCATCCTGTTGACGTATGGGTATGTTGCAACATTTTGTATTTGCCAGTCCCGGCGACGTACTGGTACGTCGTGCAATTGCAAGCTCCCTAATTTGCACAATTTTCACTTTTCGCCTGTGATTTTTTGTACATATACACGGGACACCTTCCTCTATTCCTCTTCAAGATGCCAAGCAGGGACAATGCCTTACACCGCATAATCTCCCCCCTCCCCCCCTCATGCCATTGTCTCAGCAATTCACCTGTTATCAATGACCTAGCCAGTAAAGACATTCAGGGCCAGAGTGATTCCCCAATCGATGACAATGTGGAGGACAAAGTTTACATAGCATTAGAGGAAGAAACAGTCAGAAATAGTGATCAGGTAATGTGGCAAAAGAAGGTCAGGTATGGTGATGAGTTAGTGAGTGAAACAATGCTTATAATGCCTATATTACTGTTTGAAAACCAATATACTCTCGTACCACATATAAATTCGTACCAAGTAAGTAAATAAATACCGTTTATGAGTGGTGTGAAAGTTACCCTCCCATAGAACTCGTTTTATTTGGTGCCAGCCTGTTAGAAAATCCAGTCAGGTAAGGAGGTACTGGTACCTGGATCAAGTATTTTAAACCTCAGGTGAGCGATTTCTCTATGAATTTTCGGTGTTTCTCAACAAAAGCAGAGGTTTTAGCCAAAATTTTTTTTTTCAAAAATACCTCGGGATTGGGTGGTGGCAGAGGTGCGAAATAGCTCGGGACATGACGGGATAAACAAGAAACTACTACTACAAGAATAACAATGTCAATTTTATTCTATGTATTCTGCTGTAAATTTTTACAAGTCTTTCAGTCGGTATGATATCTCATTTATCTCTGCTCTACAATCTGTTTATTTGATCACTGATGTCCTATGCCTCCCTGGCATGGGCACCCATCCTACTTAACACCCACTACAGCACCTTCCAGACCATACAGAACAATGTCCCACACATCGTTTCTGGCTACACTAAAACTACTCCCACAGCTCACTTACTGTGAAACTAAAATTCTTCATGTTAGAAAATGTTTTGATATGAGATGCACACAGTTCTACACAGCAGTCAACGCTATCACACAGTACCCTTGTCATTATATAACAGGGCCACACAACACTGTCTATCTATCTATCTACTGCTAGACGTCATAATCCTGTAAGGGGTGGCCATTTGACTTTGAGTTATTTGTTTTACAGGGAGGGACACTAACCCTCCACCAACCCACTTGTTGACACGTAGGGAGCACGTATGGTCCACACAACACAGCCAGGCGTAAAAAATAATCGCGCACAGATGTTACCAGACTCTCTTCAACAACATCCCTCCTTCATACATTACAACACTAGCAATGAAGACACACCAAAATAATTAATTCCCGAGAAGGACGATACAACACCTCGGTCAGAACAGTGTGTTATAAGCCCCTTCACTAAGAATTCACCAAAAACAGAGGTATGCTAAATTAGACCTGTTCGAGTACAAGTAGTTAGATTTAGATTAGGACATCAATTACCAGCTTTGATTCAGTTTGGGTGGAAATAAAGACTACACAAGACCCGCTTCTGGAATGGACCTACACAGTATAACGTACACAATGCAACACTGTACATCACACAGCACACTAGAATGCAGACACAGCATCAACTGGGTTGAGAATCTGTGTGACGAACCCAGAAAGGCAGTTGCTTACCTGTGGTTGATGAGTCTGCTTGGCCAGGAAGACGGGTTATGCAGCAACAACAAAAACAACAAAGCAGAAATCTTATGTGCTAAGTCCTCCTGCAGAAGATTATATCATGAGATTTAGTATAATAAAAGCAAAATGGAGTATGGGGTAAACTAACAAATTCTGTGTCCTGGTGAGGCTTACTCCTGAATTAATGAGAAGACTGCGGCCTGGAGGTAGGTTAACAGTCACTTGGGATGACGTTCTATATTCAGTGGTGACAGGGTTAGTAAGAATGAGCACTCACAGAGTGCAACACCAGCACCATACAAATGGTCTAAGGGAGGCATATTTGACTCGGTACAGTGACGTAAACTCTTGATTTATTGACCTTACAATCGAACTTCTTCATTATTGCCTGACTCTGCCCTTTCACTAACATTGATCCGAACTGAATCGAAATTGTTTCAGTTGTTCTCATCTGTGACAAAGACTTTTTACATTTTTCTCTAAATCATATCTTTTCATCCTTGGTTTACCTCTTAGCTCTTCCACTGACTTTGGTCCAAACTGTAATCTAATCTGTCTGAGTCACTGGGTGAAACATTTTACCTTGCCCTTTGGCCTTGACTGTTAACTGAATGTTCTTCATACTGGACAATTTTTCCTTGGCTTACCTTCAGCCCTTCCACCAAATCTGATCTAAATCAGATAAAATCTGTTTATGTTGACCTTGCCATCTGACCTTGACCTTTGGTCTTTGTGGTTAGATGATTGTTCTCAAAATCCACTTCCATCATTCTTGCCTTTCCTGTAACCGATATAGAAAGTTTGGTGTAAACTCGACAAGAGCTGCGATAGTAGATCTTTTATCTATCCATCTGTCTATAGCCTGAGGCCCTAATCCAAGGCCGTCTTGATATACAGGCCCGGAGGTGAGACTGATGACGTCACAGGCAGTGGCCACACATTCCCTCTGCCTCTCTCATGCGTACACATTTAATATTTGCTTACTTATGTATGGCCATTATTAGTTACTGATGATTATATAATACTAATATTAGTTATTAGTATTTATTATTATTATGATAAACTTAAAAATTACACAGTTCCCGACTTTAAGGCCTAAACCATTGTAATGAATAGATGTGTTCAGATGCAAATTTTATAAGATATCAGGATACCTGTCTGTGTAAAGATTATTTATCACTGTACAATCTGAAAATAACTATTTTACTTGCACGGTAAAATAATACACACAAATCCGGGTTGGCAACAAAGTCCGTGGCCCATCTTTAGTCCACTTGAATTTTGAATAAAACCCATTTGAATAAACCCAATATTATGTCCACAACTGTTTTTAATGCATCTATTAACATAAAATCTACATTAACTCCTGGGGAATTTGAAAAACAAGATATAAATAACCTACACACAGGTAAAAAACTGAATTGCTGAAGAAAGCAGAAACAGTATACCAAAGGAAGAAGAAAATATAGACATTTACGTATATACACAATCAACCAATGTCGTACAGGTTAAGCTTCTGACTACCATTGCACTGCATCGCATATATAATGTGCCTTTTTTTCTTAGACTAGGTATAGGTTAATATTGCTATATAAATATATAAGCATATTGCTATATAACTTAATTCCAATCACCGGTAATGTTTTTTTTTTTCTCCTCTCCTTGTGAGGTAAGGTCAGATTAGTTTATTATCCATCTAATAGCTTCTGCCATAAAACAGTGCAACAACTTTACCTAACTGTAATGGGGACTAAATTAATTTTATACAAAATAATGGTTATTAGTTAAAAACTTGCCCTACAGCAATTGTACCGAACTGATATTTGTCATTTAAATGATAGGTTTCTTGTATATTTTCATTTCTATTTATGCTCTACCCGTCGCAAATTTCTTTTTAAGGCACTCTCTTCGACCCCGGCCTGGCTAAAATTCATATTTAACTAACAGTTCTTGTCATCATTTAGGCATAAGATTTAGGCAAAGGCATTACATTTGGGTTAGGACAGACCCATACACATTTCTTCTTGGCCTAGGCTAGGCCATTGCACATTTTTCTTGGCTTGGGCATCGCCTATGCACATTTTTCTTGGCATGGGCTAGGCCTATACGTTTCTTCCTGCCTAGACAAGGCCCATAAATGTTTGTGCTTGGCCTGGGCTGGCCTTATAAATGTTTCTTCTTATCCTAGGCAAGGCTTATACTTGTCGGTTGATATTCTTGTTACCTAGATATTTCACTGAATACATAGAATTAAAAGAATAAATCAAGCTACTATTGAGTAGCCTAGGTTATTTTGCATGGAATGAAGTGAGGGGCCATAACCAAAGATACCTCTTATTTCTCATTTAGAATGCCTTCAGTATTAACAGTGATGCTTTTCATGCATTCTAGTATGGCTATACATATTAAATAATTCGTGTATGGCTTACCTTGAACGAAATCCAGATGGGAGAGAGGAAAAATTTGAAATAAGTGGGTGAATTGTAGGCGTACCTCACTGTTTATAACGTGCGGGAGGGCTGGCGGAATAATACAATGGCCACCGATTCCAGTGCTTCCACAGGAAAAATTTTCTTTACACCAGATAGTTCTGTGAATTACCTAGATTACCTTAAATAATAAATTCATTCAGTAATTCAATATACAAATATATATATATATATATATATATATATATATATATATATATATATATATATATATATATATATATATATATATATATATATATATATATATATATATATATATATATATATATATATATATATATATATATATATATATATATATATATATATATATATATATATATATATATATATATATATATATATATATATATATATATATATATAATGTATATATATAAATATATATATATATATAATATATATATATATATATATATATATATAATATATATATATATATATATATATATATACAATATATATATATATATAATATATATATATATATATATATATATATATATATATATATATATAATAATGATTTTAAGAGCATATAAAATTGCAGTCAGTTCTGCTGTACACAATGAGGTAAAGCCAGGAAGGCTACCACCCCTTCTAAAGGAAGGGAAGACAACACCAAATCCTACTCAAATATCAGTCTTACACCCGTCAATATACCCGACGATAGAACCCTCATGAGTGACAGTATGTTCAAAAGAGAGAGAGACCCGAGAGGGGAAAAAAAAAAAAAAAAGTCCTTTTTTTCAACAACGAAACCTACACAATGTCACATGAGGGAGTAGCCAAGAACCCACCCTTGGGATCCGATGCGGACAAACTGCCAGTCTTGGAACAGAGAGGGCTAATGTAACAGACCAGACCCTGTAACCAAAGGGCTTTGGGAAACAAGGATGGGTGTCATAAACAGAAGATCACGAATCCTGGGAGACAATGGCACAAGAAATTGAGTCTGGAATGCACTGAAGACGACACAAACACC
The DNA here is from genome assembly GCF_032717465.1 of Coenobita brevimanus. Taxonomy (NCBI): domain Eukaryota; kingdom Metazoa; phylum Arthropoda; class Malacostraca; order Decapoda; family Coenobitidae; genus Coenobita; species Coenobita brevimanus. Next base: position 22,395,216 of record NC_136980.1, read on the forward strand.
TCATTATCAGCAAATGGCATTGCAAATCCAAGGGGAATGCACCAGCATCCACCAACAAACTTGAAATCGGAGATAATGTGAACGCCTCTGTTGCCAGACGTATACCAGCATGATGCACAGAATAACAATAGGAGACGGGCATCTGTTGCAGAGGAGTAGACTTCACATCCATTTTCAAGTTTAGGAAGAATAAGAGACCTATGCAAGAAGAGAAGGGTCTGATGGTCAGCACCCCAAGAGGTATGAGCCAAAACCCTCAAAAGACTCAAAGCTTTTAGACATGCCGCCTAAACCCCTCCATGGCCGTGGGTCTGGAATTTTACGTGCACCCCAGGCCAATGCCGGGGCCATTTTCCGAAGTTTCGAAATTTGATTTTATTCCCTTGCCATATTGAAGATAAGGTTCAGACGCACCTAACTGTTCAAATCCCAGCTTCCTAGACCCATTCTGTGGCTTATAATGGAGCACGGAAGTCGCGGAAATATCAGCAATCGATATTTGCCAAGTTGCAACATCGCATGAGTTATCATTTTTTTTACCCCCCAGAACAATGTGAATGGTGCTGAAATGTTGTGCATATATTAGATATGATGATATCGAATGATTTCAGTATATAATTTGTTAGGACTGGTTCAAAAAAATATTATCATGAATATTTTTTCACCTTTTATTTTATATATACATATATATATATATATATATATATATATATATATATATATATATATATACATACAGTATATATATGTTATTGTTGTGCCCATGCTTGGAAAAAGGAGTGAAAGGATTGAATTTTCGGTCCTCAATGAGAAAATTGTCCGTGCCCCGAGGCTAGGCTCTCCCACGGGGGATGAAAGTGTATGGTAAAACCCATTAGGAATAGGGGAGATCAGTCGCAACTTGCCGCTCCCACATCACGTGCATGGCTAAAAATAGAATCGTAATGCAGTTTCAAAACTACGAGGAAATCTAATTATTACGAACAGAGACAAAGCAGAAATAAATACATTCACAGATGGAGAGAAAGCATAATTTTTCAGAAATAACACGTTCACCTTTCCCTATCAATTTACCTTGTTATTTTCACAATGTATGTTGTTGTCTGTCTGTCGTGAGTATAGGAAAGTATGATATTTTCTGCATGGGTAAGGAAAAGGGGTACAGCTGGAAGTTTCCAAACACTTTACACGGTCAGAATTGCGAGACAACCTGCCATTCACATCTCGTGAGTGCTGATTAGTAGGCAGGGAAGGAAGTTCTTTCCAGCCATGAAAACATCACGTGAACACAGAAAACTTTCCTGTTATGCTTGTAGGAGGCAAAGAATATATAAAATGATTCAAAACCGTGCAACAAACCTGAGCAAATAAGTAAAGATACCAAACAAAAATTAATTTTACTTTTATTTTCCTGACTTTCTTGTTTATGTCTGTGTTTATTTTTAATCATAAACAGGGTGGTTGTGTGTGTTTTGCAAGGGAGGAGAAAGATGACATTTTTTTCTATGGGTCGAGATAATGGGTGTAACTATGTGTATTTAGGCATGGCCACGAGCGAAAAAATCGTACAACCACCCATCATGGCAGCAGGTGCTGAACTGACAGTGACAGATGAGGTGCGAGAGCTTAAAGTGAGGGTCAGTCTTATGTCCCAGATGTTCGTTCACTTCCCGAAAGTTATCACAGTTTTCTACGAGTCGCACTGCATTGAAGATCCAAACCAGCACAAGAAACCTGAGCAAATACGTAAAGATACCAAAACAAAAATGTATTTTTCACTTATGATCATTTTTTTTTTTTTTTGCCTGTATTAATTCATAATCATAAATAGGTGGTTGTGTGTGTTTTGCAAGAGAGGACAAAGATGATATTTTCTGCCTGGGTTGAGATAATTGGTGCTTGTTTAGGCATGGCCAGGAGCAAAATAATCGAAAATCCACTCATTACAGCAGCAGGCTCTGAACTGTGTAAGATGTGTATGGGAGTGTAGTGTTGGTCAGTCTGATTGATTGATTGACTGAAAATCATTGAAATCTGGCAGCGCAACTGGCAGGGTCATATGCCGCCGGATGACAAAGTAAAAGACACGGCAAAATAAAAAGTGCCTATTCAAAATAACGTTAAAATCTGTTAGCAGGAATAAAGCACTAAAAATAATAAAAGAATAGTTTATAAAATAACAATTACTTATAAAAGTGGAAGGAGGCCCGCCTCCTGAAAAAAACTAAAAACATCAGTAAAATCATTAGAGGCCTCACCAAGCATCGAGGACAAACAGTAGGCACCATCTGCCCCGCCATGCCTATGAAGGAACCTATGACGCAGGTTCCCCAGACTCGGACACTCGACCAGCAAGTGACGGACAGTAAGGGGAACAAGGCAGTCATCACAGTACGGTTGAGTCTCATCACACATGAGGAACCCATGTGTAAGCCGAGAATGCCCAATGCGAAGCCTAGCAAGAGCCACCTCCAATCGCCGAGACATAGAGGGAAGAACCCTTGGCACAGCCACTATCTGAAAGATTTCTTTTAGTTTATTGTAAGAAACACCATCCTAGTGTCTCTGCCAACACGTACGAATTGCGTACCGCAAGTAAGGTGTTACATCAGAAACAGGAATTGGGTAGTCGGTTGGGGGCTGTTGAGAAGATGCAGCTTTAGCTAAAGTATCTGCCCTCTCATTGTCCACCACACCAACATGTGCAGGAACCCAACAGAAGTCTACATGGCGGCCACGACAGCCAAGAAGAAAAAGCCATTCTAAAATTGATAAAACCAATGGATGGGATGCATTAAAAGATTCCAATGCAGACAAAGCACTATGCGAGTCACTAAAAATCACAAAAACGGATTGGGGGAGAGTAAAAATGATTTTAAGAGCATATAAAATTGCAGTCAGTTCTGCCGTATACACTGAAGTAATGCCAGGAAGGCTACCGCCCCTACTAAACGAAGGGAAGACAACACCAAATCCTACTCCAGTATCAGTCTTAGACCTGTCAGTGTAGACGGGGACAGAACCCCCATGAATGGAGGCATGTTCTAAAAAGAGAGAGAGGGACACCTGAGAGAGAAGTGAGCCCTTTTTTTCAACAACGGACCTACAGAATGTCACACGAGGGAGTAGCCAAGAACCCACCCTTGGGATCCGATGGACAAATTGCCAGTCTCGGGACAGAGAGGGCTAGCATAACAGACCGAACCCTGTAACCAAATGGCTTTGGGAAATTAGGACGGGTCTCAAAAACAGAAGATTGGGAATCCTGGGAGACAATGGCACAAGAAATTGAGTCTGGAATGCGGTGAAGACGATACCAACACCTCATCATTAGCAACTAGCGTCGCAAGTCCAAGGGGAGTACACCAGCATCTACCAACAAACTTGGAATTGAGGATGATCTGAATGCCCCAGTTGCCAGATGTACATCAGCATGATGCACAGAATTTAACAACCGGAGGCAGGCATCTGTTGCACAGGAGTAGACCTCACATCCATATTCAAGTTTAGGAAGAATAAGAGACCTATGCAAGAGGAGGAGGGTCTGATGGTCAGCACCCCAAGAACTATGAGCTAAAGCCCTCAAAAGACTCAAAGCTTTAAGACAAGCCACCTTAACAGAACGAATATGAGGAACCCAGGTTAATCTTCTATCAAACAGAAGACCCAGAAACCGTGTGTCTTCCACACAGGATATTCTCCTACCATAGAGATACAAGTCAGGGTCTGGGTGAAACCCTCGAAGATGACAAAAATGTATAGGCACTGTCTTTGCTGAAGAAAAATGAAAACCACATGTTTCTGCCCAGTCAGAAATTCTATTGAGAGCCAGCTGCAACTTTATCTCTATCAGAGACATTCTAGACGCGGTGAAGGAAATTGAGAGGTCATCGACATATAGTGATCCTCGTACACCATCAGGAAGTACACTGATGACGCTGTTAATGGCTACAGCAAACAGAATAACACTAAGGATACTCCCCTGCGGTACTTCATCTTCTAGTGGACGGGCATTAGAAAGCACTCCTCCCACTCGCACCCTTAAAATTCGGTTAGATAAAAATTGTTGAATAAAAATAGGCAAGCATCCACGAAGACCAAACTCATGAAGAGAGAGTAAAATACCATGATGCCAGGCAGTGTCATATGCCTTCTCCAGGTCAAAGAAGACCGTGACCTGGTGTTGGTTAGTGGAGAAAGCCTCACAGACAGAAGATTCCAAGGACAGTAATGCATCAGAGGTAGATCGCATTGTTCGAAAACCAAACTGGGCAGAGGATAAGAAGTCACCTTTCTCCAAAAACCAAACAAGCCTAACATTGACCATCTTTTCCAGAACTTTACATATACATGACGCTAGAGAAATAGGCCGATAATTCGTTGCCTGTAGGTGGTCCTTATCTGGTTTGGGGATGGGGATAACCACAGCAACACCCGAATTAGCCGGAAACTCCCCGGAACACCAGATCTTATTAACCCCTTAACCGCGGTGCATCACTTTCGTGACGCTTGGGAGCAAGGGATCATACCGCGGGGCAACACTTTTGTGATTCTGTGTTATTTTGAATTCGCCTAGGCTTTGAAGTGGTGGCTTGTATCATCTATCAGTACTGCCAATGTCCAACACTAGTCAGCACTCCTAATCTCATCTGTACTCCCATCCATTGTTGACAATTTAGCCATTTCTCCCCGTTCTTGACTCCCCTCCCTATCCCCCCCCTCCATTACCCTATCCTCTCGCCTGCCCAGCCGTGCTACGCTAAGTAAATCATCCCTGGAATTTTTCACTGATTTCATCCATTGAACTATGCCCTATGTCCTATTCTTATACCAAATAATATATACAAGAAAGAAATAAGGTAAGTGAGAGTGCCATACACCTGGAATTGGCTAATTATCACCTGACAACACCTCACGTGCACTCATTCGCTAATTTTCGCTGTTTTATTCCCCCTTCAAATATGCCGTATAATCTATTTTTGTAATAAATATACATGTAAGGAGGGAAGGGAGAAGCCTAAGTGATATTTACATTCACCTGGAACTACCTAATTTATAATGTATTATCTAGATTTCCTGCCAATCATTTCAGTGCTATACATAGCTGTTTCAAGAGCTAACATTGGTAGGATTGAATATCCCCTAAGTAGGCCTCTACCCCGGCCCTCCCTTATCAGTTTACTCTCATCTTCCGAAGTGGAGGTACATCTGTTTCTTCTTGCTGACTTCAGGGACTTTTTCACCCCCATGCAAAGGGCCCTGTGACCTTTACCCCCTACTAAACCTCGTGTGGAAAGAGGTAAAGGGCTGACAATTGATAAAAGAGTGACTACGATCTTTCTATTGAGTAAAACAGTGCAAGTGGAACTGTAAATAATGTGTAAATAATGTGTAAACAGCAAGTGAAAGTAATGAATGTAAATATACATGAACAATGGAAAATAGTTTTATAAGTTACTTCAAGTGACAGTGCATAACACAGTGTAAATAAAATAGAAATGTAAATAACGTAAATAAAATAGAGAACGTAAATAGAAATGTAAATGAGTAGTATTATAAGAATACGAGTATATACCCTAGGAGTAATGAAAGTGAAAGTTTCACTCTAGCATGTCTGGATACTATGAGTTATGAGAGTGAAGATGAAAGTGACATTCACTCTCAATGCTAGTATACAGGACGAGAAAGTGAATGCTACGTATTTTACTGAAAGAAATTGAATCCCTACAGTGACAATAAACTAATACTACTGAAGGAAACTTATGGATAAAGACTTTAGATATATATAAGTGTTATATAGTAATAGAAATATAAAGTGTGAGGGGTTTTATGAATAATAAATGACAAAGTACCAAGAGCGAACTAGTGCCAGTGCGACGGTCAGACGCGCTCGTACTTTTCATTGCTTTCATAGTGTTTTTTTTTTGGGAGTATGGATCCCAAACTACTTGAAAATCATAGAGTAGTGTTTATAGTGTTAATATCTGGCTGTGATAATCATATTACGGGTTGTCGGGAAGTGTAAACTGGAGACTTCGTTACTCTACTTCAGAGGTCTCCACAAGTCCTACGGTAACCGACGAAGGCTCAACAAACATTCCAGGAGAAAGCTGAAGGTATGTGCCATAAGCATATGTAATTTTAATATTCTAGGACTAATAACTGATTTTTGGCAAATATTTTTTGAGAGTCTGTCGGAGCCCGAATAACCCCGCGGGACATGCAAAACATCGGTAAACATGCCCGCGGTGTAGGGGTTAAGCACCTTGCACCACATGGCCAATGCATCAAACTACAGCTACTCACACAACATTATACCCAACATCTGGAAGCATGGCACTATCATCACTATCCCCAAACCCAACAATGACCCCACATTACAGTCCTTACACCTCCCCATCACACTCCACTGCATCCCTCCAAAATCACTGAACGACTGGTATCACAACTAGCTACACTTCATATCTCCCTAGCTTCATCACAACATGGTTTCAGGCCTTAAGTCCCGTCCACACAAGCCGGCAGTGCCCGACGGGCAAACATTGATGCCAAATCACATTTCAATTCACACATTTAGAAGGTGGCTGGCAGGCACGAGCGTTGATGACGTCATAAGCAGGGAAACCATTGGCAAACCATCTATAACACCCTTGCCCATTGTTGAGGCAATGCTTGCCGTGTGGACAACAAAACAAGTGTGCCTGGTAGTGACCAATGGCCGCCAGAAACTGCTTGATCTGGTAACAGTGCTAAAGAAGCGAGGAATATACACTAAGCGGGCAGTGCCCATCGGGCATTGCCCGCTCGTGTGGACAGGGCCTTACAGACCTAACACAGAGTGTTTTGATGGCATCAGTTCAGCTAGGCCACCACACAGAACACTCCTAATCACACTAGACATTAACAAAGCTTTTGATGCCATCCCATGCCACAACCTCACAAACAAAATATTCAACACAAACATGCACAATATCACAATAAGATGGCTGGCAAACTATTTAGTAGGCAGATGTGCACATGTAACATTTACCGGTGAGTTATCGAACGTCAGAAACTTTACAAATGACGTCCCCCAAGGATCTGTTTTTTTCCCTACTCTCTTTAACCCGCCCCATCCCAATGTTTTCTGGGCAGTGGTACGCCCCAGTCCCGACGTTTTCTGGGCAGTGGTACGCCCCAGTCCCGACATTTTTGGACCTTTTTTTTTTAGGCTCAAACATTCGCTTTTGGTGAGAAACATCGAAAATTCATACAGAAATCGCTCACCTGAGGTTTAAAATACTCGATCCAGGTACGAGTACCTCCTTACCTGACTGGGTTTTCTAACAGGCTGGCACCAAAGAAAACGAGTTCTATGGGAGGGTAACTATTTTATCCAGTCATAAACAGTATTTATTTATTTACTTGGTACGAATTTATATGTAGTACAAGAGTATATTGGTTTTCAAACAGTAATATAGGCATTTTAAGCATTGTTTCACTCACTAACTCATCACCATTCATGACCTTTTTTTCCCACGTTACCTGATCATCATTTCTGACAGTTTCTTCCTGTAATGATATGTAAACTTTGTCCTCCACATTGTCATCGATTGGGGAATCACTCTGGCCCTCAATGTCTTTATTGGCCAGGTCACTGGTAACAGGTGAATTGCCGAGACAATGGCGTGCGGGGGGGGGGAGAGGTTATGCAGTGTAAGGCATTGTCCCTGCTTGGCATCTTGTAGAGGAATAGAGGAAGGTCCCGTGTATACGTGCCAAAAATCACTCGCGAAATCACTCGCGAATATTGAAAATTGTGCAAATTAGGGACCTTGCAATGTTGCCGCGTTAATTTATGTCTCTGGGATATGAGTGCAGATCATGTGAGGACGTGAATTCACATCCCCGGGACGGGGCGGGTTAACCTGTACATGCACGACATACCTACATCCCACACACCACAGATACATATAGCTTCCTATGCAGACAATATAATACTACCATGTACACACCAAAACAGAAACACACCCACACACATTCTCCAACCTTACCTCAACAAACTGCATGAATCGTTCACCACAAACAGGCTCAAAATAGCCCCAGCCAAATCTATTGTGGCCCTTCTCACAAAATGGACAGCAGAACAGTCACATTCCACACCTCACCATAAACAGCTCTCCCCTATCACACACACACACACACTCACACACACACACACACACACACACAAACACACACACACACACAATTCTTTGTACAACATACATCAATGTCATTTAAAAAACACATCACAAACATTAACCCACCCAGGTGCCAGTGCCATTTTAAAACGGCGTCATGCAACTGCGCGCTCAGTGCCAGGGGCATTTTAAAACGTCATTTTTTTTTCAAAAAATCATGGAGAGCACAATTTTCAAACTTGGCGAGCAAAAATTGGTGAGGATGTATGTCAACTCTTTCACCACCTTGCCTCAGGTGCTCAGGCCTATACACTCACGCGCTGAGTCATCGTCGTTACTCAGCCTCACTCTGCTTGTACCACTCATACTGTTCCATCATGTCTCGCCGCAGTCTCTCAGACGATGAGGTTCAGGAGCTCCTGAAGGTGCCCTACACTGGCGAAAGCAACATTGATGACGATGTGCAAGATAAGGATTATATTCAACCAGATGAGGAAAATATTAGTGAGGAGGAAATACCAACACCAAGGAAATCCAGGTATGGGGGGTATGTTAGTACCCGAGGGATGAGGCCATCAGTACGTCATTGCGTAGCCCTACGTGATGAGGAGGAGGATTCAGAGGAGGAAGATGAGGCTTCTAGTATTCCTGAGTGGCTGGAGAAGCCGAGGATTTTCCCACATGTGGTTGGAAGTGTTAGGAGGAAGAGAGGGAGATTTGGGAATATTCCACTGGCTGGGGACGCTGGTGAGTCATCTCGCCTGCGCTATCTCTCATACCCATGTGACCCAACCCACCCTAGCACCTCAGGACAAAGTGTTCCCCCATTCCCCGCACCCAGCACATCCACAGAAAGTGTTCCCCAATTCTCCCCACCCAGCACAGCTCATGAAAGTGTTTCTCATTTTGCTACATTTCCCAGCACATCGAGGGAAAGTGTTCCCCTATCCCCCACACTTCCCAGCACCTCCAGTGAGACTTTTCCCTCCTTCCCCACACTTCCCCACAGCCCTTGGATGAGGGAGGTGATGATGGTGATGAGGAAGAACTGATGTAGGAGTGGGAGGATGGGAGTGACTTTGTTCCAGACACTCGTTCAACGAGCATGTTGCTGGGTGTACTGTATCTGAACTAACTCCAACTTCAAGTAGGCTGGATTTCTTTAGAAACTTCATTACTGTGGATTTTGTATTGAGAATTGTAGCCCTTATAAACGCCTTTGCTGCCTTTGAGAGTGCAGGGGCAACACAGACGCCACATAGCTGGTTGTTTGAGGTGGACGTGAGCCTAAACGAGATGTATGTGTTCCTAGGCCTTGTACTTTTGATGTGGATTTTGAAAAAGAACCAACTCCCCTCCTACTGGACCGTAGATCCACTAATGGAAACACCAATCTTTGGGAAAGTAATGGGGTGGAATTGGTTCCAATACATCCTGAGCCGTCTGCATTTCTTTGACCAACATGACCCTGCAAATGCAAACAACATGGACAGGATGAGGAGGATTTATGTAGTTTTCGATCACCTACGTGAGAAATTTCGTACCTCCTTTTCTCCCTACAGAGACCTCGTCATAGACGAGAGTCTTGTACTATGGAGGTGATATAGTCTTCAGGCAATATATTCTCAGCAAAAGGCACAGGTTTGGTTTCAAAACCTTCGTGATGTGCAACTGTAAGACTGGGTATGTGCAGGACATAGTCCTGTACACAGGTGTTCAGATGGACATCGTTGAAGATCGAACCTTGGGACTGTCTGGGGCTGTGGTGAAGGTGATGATTGATGAGTACCTTCATCGTGGGCACGTCCAGTACCTAGACAACTGGTACACAAGCCCCCTTCTGGCCATGTACCTTCACCTTCAGGAGACAGGTCTGTGTGGCACTGTGAAAAAGAGCCGCAAGCACATGGTGAAGGTGGAGAGGAAGCTGCAAAGGAACTAAGTTGTATTTTACAAGGCCAGTAACATCCTTGCAACAGCCTGGTATTACGACAAAGAAGCCTTCCTTCTCTCGTCTGTACACAGGCCACTCGTACATTGCACCAACAGCATCGACTACAGGACAGAAGGGTGGCACCACGTCTGGAAACCAGAACTTGTCCCGGTCTACAATGTGAATATGCCACAGGTATATCAGTCGGACACAATGATTTCCAGCGTGGATTGTGCCAGGCCTATGATGAAGTAGTACAAGATACTATTCTTCCACCTCCTCAACATCACAGTCCTAAATGCTCACCTGCTCCATGCTTAGGTAACCGGCAAAAAGGAGACCTTTCAGCGTTATATTTGTGAGCTGGTGCGGGAAATACTGGGGGAATACTCAGTGGAAAGGACTGCCGTTCGCCACCACCACACCGCTGCAACACCTATCCTCCTCACTGGTTGCCACTTCCCCCAGGATCATCCCTCCCACTGAGACTTGTCAGAATCCGCAGCGAAGTTGTCTTGTTTGCGCAAATAGCACTACAAGGCCACCTACTGAGCGGAAGGACTCTAGGTATATGTGTGCACAATGCAACCTTGGTCTGTGCATCTATCCTTGCTTTGAGGAGTAACTCACTCTTGAAAACTATTGAGTAAGACAGTGTCAGACTCTTGTAAATATTTTCTCATAAGTGTAGGGACTGTATGTAGTGAAGTAATGTTGGTATTGTAAGTGTTAGATGATGTATTCACAGTGAGACACTCAGAAATACTCTTACAGTGTCTGTGTATACTGAAGGCATGTTGTAAATAATTTACCCTAAGTGTAAGTGCATTACATAGTGACGTAAAGTTGTATATAAGTTACCGTAAATATAAGATGAAGGATGCACAGTGAAAGAGATACGTGAAAGGTAACAGGTGTTGCAGTACTAAGTGATTTATATGGGAAAAAAGATGTTTTCTTTAAGAAATTGAGTGAAAAAAACAATTTTTGTGGTATGAAGTGAACTGAAAAGTTTAAAAAACATTCCTAGGCCTTCCCAGAGTAACGTTGGCCAGAATACCTGATTTTACCTTCATAGAAAATGAGGTTTTCTCTCACATTCGCTGAAGTTCTTCTGGGAAACCACACCTGAGGGGCGGACTGGGGTCTTCCAGAAAACGCACTTGTAGCCTCTGGTGAGTCTTTTAATGGTCATATGCGTTTTTTTCACATCAAAATCTATCATTTTAGCCTTAAAAAAAAAAAAAAAAATCGAAAATTAGCAGGCACTGCCGAGCCATTCTATGTCTGGGGTGTCCGGCACGTGGCGGGTTAAAGATAACTTAACGCTCAAGACTCATTGCCATAAGGTCACTTGCCCAAAAAACATTTGGACACAACAGTATACAAACAATATATACGTTCAGTGATGAATTATGCAAGCCCTGCTTGGGTTTCTAACCTCACTAAAACACACTACAACACTCCATAGACCATACAGAACAAGGTCAAAAAAATAATCACAGGTTGCACAGCTACTACACCAACAGGCCACCCACACCAAAAAACCAAAGTCCTCAAAGTCAAAGATCACTTAGACATAAGAGATACACAAATTAACGCCAGAGCCTCCACAAACCCTCATCATCCACTACACTACATGGCAGCACATCCACACACACCAAGGAACATCAAAACAACACCCAGCACACAATAAAATAATCAAATACTGTAATCTCTCCCTCCCTTGCCCACTGCAAACCAGCTTCCAGAGGCATATCCATACTCAAATCACTCTCTGCTCGATTCAGTCACTTAAAGACAACATATTGCTGCATGCATAGCCTCCTGATATCCACCCTTCTTTATCTTATCTCCCTCTTGAGGACAGTGTCCACCTGGCCAGGCTGAGATATAGGCATCATCCAGACCTCTTGAGCTATCAGAAGAGGCTGAGTGACTCCATTCCTGACGCCTGTCCAGGGTGCAGCACAACACCCCATACCATTAAGCACACTATGGAAAACTGCATTGCATAAAATCACCTGCGCCAACAGTACAACATACACTCCTTGAAACCTTTGTGGGAAAGCTCGGTCTCAGCCGTGGCCTTCCTTAGGGACTTGGGGGCTGTTTGACCAGACTGCCTAGGGAACAAGAACTACTACTACTACGAAGGTAATTACTATGGGCCATAAAACTTCGAAGGTTCCACTGTGAAACAGACGTACTAAAGTTTGCAACACTAATTAAAAGTAAAACAAAAGTAAAAATCCTAAGATAGACTAAATGAAACAAAAGATAAAATATAATTCACAGGAAATAAAATTTACAATAGACCAGAACCATACATCACCAAGTCGGTGTGATAGCAGGAATAGGAGCGGACGGTGGAAGAGGCGGATGAGTGGGACTGTCATTATATCCCAGTGGCATTAGGAGGGATAAAGGAGAGGAAGCAGAACAAGAAGAGAGGGGGGGAGGAACGGAAGGAGGGAGGGGAGTAGGAGGGAGATCGGAAGGAGCCGAAATGACTTAAGCTGTATGAAGCACGATTTCGGGACTGATGGGGTCCTCTAAAGGAATCACCAGATAATCCATGATGTCAATGAGGGTTTCACCATCTGCAGCTGTTTGGAGTGTCGTCTGCAGTGTCGACAGGGGAGTCGGAACAGGTTGTAGAGTGGCTTCCGGATTTGGGCTAGGGATGAGACCAGACTGTGGAGTCGATAAAGGGATCTTCGTTGGAGTAGGTGTCGCAGAGAGTGAGGGACAGGTGGTACATATCTTACAAGCCGCGGGAGAATGTGAGGGTTTTGTGGAACCCTTGGCATCGGAATCAATGGAGGGCAACTCATGTTTGCTAGAGGAAGGCAGACAGCGGGTGCCATGCTGTGGCAGAAGGAGTGGTCATTGACAGAGATAAGAGGAAGAGAGATGGGAAGCAGCAGAATGGGAATGGTGAGAAAGGAAGAAAGAGGAGTAGAAAATAAAGGCGACAGGGAGAATGAAGGAGTGGAGAAGTCTAGAAGAGAGAAAGAGGTGGAAAGAGAAACAGGAGGGGCCTGAAAACAAGGAGTAGAACAGGAAGGGGGAGAAGGGGAGGAGGAAGAGGGGAGAACAGAAACAGAGGGAGAGGAGACAACTCTGACAGATGGAGGGATAGGTAAGGTGGAGGCATGATTAGAGATAGGAAAAGAGGCCGAGACAGGAGAGAAGGCAGAGACTGGCGACATCAAGGGAGCAGGCAAGTCAGATAGGGAGGTGAATACAGAAAAGAAGTTATAGGTTGTGATACTTGCAGTGAGGTGGGACTGACAGACAGCAGAGGTAGTGGAGACAGGATGGTTCACTCGAGCAAAAGTAGTACGGGTAGAGAATCCTAAGTCATGGGCACGTTGATGGGCTGCATGGAGGAAGAAACCTTCTTTCCAGCGAATCCTGGAGACTTCAGTTTCCAAGTTGTAGACCAGACATTTCCGAGATGAGGCGGCATGAGAGCCTTAGCAGTTCGGGCAGACTTGCATCTCAGTCACGCAGACTGTGTGGCTGCATATTTAGCTGGGTGACCTTATTGCCAACAGGAATAACAATGTTGAGGATGAGGCGTGTATTCCTTGACCTGAAGTAATGTACCACCAACGATTACAGAGGCAAAGAAGGTCGTGACCCTTGAAGATGATTTTCGCTATATCGGCTGAATATTTGCAACACCCTTGAGGGGGACGCATGTAGCACTGAACAGATAATACAGGAAGGTGTTGGGCAGAGAAGATCGCTTGGGTTTCAGCAGAACATTCAGAGAAACTGTGGTCACCTACAGATATACAAGATGGGATCAGCACAGGTCCGGTGGTAGAGTTTAGGTGGACATCTGGAACTGCTGTGGTAGGGTGACCAGAGAGGTCTGTAAGTGATAAATAATACCTTCTTAGCCTGAGCAGCAGTTTGAATAGCCAGGAGTCGGTCACCATTAGGGCGTGCAGTGAATGTGACATCGGGACCTATTTGTAGGACAGAGAGATGGAAGGTGAGGTCGTTAGTCGTCAGTTGGACGTTGAAATATTTCGGCCATGTTTTGCGCCCCCAAATCGAAGATTTTGAGGAGGGGATTCGGAAAAAAAGGAAGAGGAAGGAGGGGGGGGGGAGAAGAATAAATAGTAGGATAGAAAGAGGAGGAAAGGAGCAGAAAAACAGGGGAGGGGGGCTCTGCCTGACTGGGAGAAGGTTTACAAGGAGCATCTCCCATTGCTCCTTGAATTGGGGGAATAGATTCATTATTGGTCACGGTGAGCCGAACTGTACAAAGCAGGAAACAAGCTAGTCCACTCCTGAGAGCCCGAGTCAGGAATAAGGGCGAAAGAGACAAAGGGCTACCATACCCATGGTTCCCTGAGGCCGTTCGCGACTGACATAAAAGAGGTAGCCTCGCATCCTATAGGCATGGCTCTCACATATTCAGAAGGTGAGAAGAAAAGAAGATAAAAGAAGGAAGAGAAGACAGAAGACAAGCAAAGTTGGTAGGGCCAAAGCAGCACAGAGCGACACCACGCCCGCCATCAGGCCCCAGTCCCAGACCCCAGAGCCCCCCCTGCGACTGGAACGGGCTTGGTATTGGGGGGGTTGTGAGGGAAATGTTAGGAAAAGTTTGAGTAAAAAGGATGTGAGTTTAATGGGTGTGGGTGTAGGTAAGAGTGAGTTTGGAAGTGATTTTAAATCGGTGTAGGTGTGAAGCTTTGATGGTTGTGATTCTGGATGTGGGTGTGAGTGTGGGTGTGAGTGTGGGTGAAGACAGGTGTGGGTGAAGGTGGGTATACTGTAGATGTAGGTGTCAGTGTGGATGGGGACGTAAGTGTGGGTGTGAGGTGTGAGTAAGTGTGAGTGGTTTGCATATGTGTTATTAAGGATAAAAATGTGAGAAGTGTGATTGTGGATGTGTAAGTGACAGGTATGAATGTAAAGGGAAAAAAGAATTGAATTGAATGGCTAAAGAGAGACGATTTATGAGGAAAATACTTGTGGTCACCTGACAGGTTTACATCCTCTGTACATAAACAGTTAATTCTCTATCCTTGGCTGGGAAAAAGAAGTTGGGATGATGATGATGATGATGGTGGTACTTCCTTCCTTTTCCTAAATGGTTTTGTGTCGAATTAAGGTGTAGGTGAGGAATGCGTAGGTGTGGGTGTCGACTGGAGTGTGAGGTGTTTTGTAAGTCTGTTTGCATGGGGAGCAAGTATGTTGGTAAATGTGGGACAGAACTTGGATGTGTGTGTGTGTGTGTGTGTGTGTGTGTGTGTGTGTGTGTGTGAGAGAGAGAGAGAGAGAGAGAGAGGGAGAGAGAGAGAGATTAATTATTGTATACCCTGTCATGGACGCTTCCTATGTGGTATTTATTCCAGCTCAGGACGGTCGATTTCATTTAGCCGTGATATAAGCCTCATTTTCGTGCCCCCATTTTGACGAGAGAAATTTCTACAGTCACGTCATGGGAAGCCTCGTGTTGTGACTGGTTATGACCGCTCAGAGGGCAGGACAAAAATACAGCCATAATGTGAACATGGTCTCTGTTAACCCAGTCATGGTATAGGACATCTCTTATTTTCTTGCCAGCTTCAGAGATTCAGTGGATATATATATATATATATATATATATATATATATATAGAGAGAGAGAGAGAGAGAGAGAGAGAGAGAGAGAGAGAGAGAGAGAGAGAGAGATAGATTTACTGTATTTATAATTTTATTATTTTTTGTTATTTTTTATTTTATTTATTTTTTTTATTATTTTTCTGCTCTTTCATTATTTATAATCAATAATTCCTTATCTAAAGATCCTAAAACTAATCACCTAACAGACAAATCGCTAACCTATACTAAATCCTAAGGAGACAAATAACTATACCTACAGTAATGTAAAAATACCCCGACCAAGAGAACACCATCGACTGCAGATATGTAATGCCTTTCTGCATTACATATCTGCACTCATCACCTGGTGACTGTCAATTGAGGCACAACCTAATATAGGGACATCAAGATATGAAAGGGAACCAGACGAGTCAGGAATATTTCCATATAATATGTCACTTGTCGGCCCTAATTAGAACAACTTAAACAACATGGTATAATGTATTTACATAACGTGTACAAAATGTGAAGTACCTCGCCCAACAGACCACCATCGACTGCAAATGCCCAATACCTTTCTATATTGCACACTTGCACTCATCAGCTGATGACTGTCAGTCTAGGAACGAGATTAATGTATGGAACATCAATATTTTAGAAATAGATCAGTGGGAGGAGGAACTATTTCAAATATGTCACCTGTCAACCCTAATTAATAGTACAATATATGCATATTCACAGTTGATAAAAACCATAACCATACAGTAAAAAAAAGTCACATCGCTTTGATCAGTCCGGTCTCTCTCAAGAAAGCCATCAGTTAATCAGTCACAACAATGTCCCCATCACCCAGGACGGTGGAAGGGGTGAAGGGCACGTCTGCTGCGCTGCAGTAATTTATACTTGTAAGTGAAGCACGTTCACGAATAAATCACTGACAGTGCAAGATGATATGACTGATAGATAACACCCCATCACAGATGTCACAGTGTGGTGGGAATCGTCTTTCCATATATGGTTTCATGTGTGTTAATATGGTGGCATTAAGCCGTAAACGAGCCAACACTTTTTATTTAGTCTGGTCCACTGCCCTTGCCACAGAAGATTTATTGATTTCTTTCCGAGAGAGAGACCCGACCGCAGATCACGGGGAACGTCCCAAGTCTCCTCGAGCTCTACAGCCGACTTTGCAAGTAAGTCAGCCTGCTCATTGCCATATATATGACACTGACCAGGCACCCAGATCAACGTGAATGACTTGTTGCATGAATGCAACTTGTTAACGATACGGCCCTGGATCTCGTGCAAGTCCGTATTGCAAGATGCAATTGCCTGAAGGGCTGATATCGAATCTGAAAATATGACAAATGAGTCATGCCGAGAATTTAGAGCATAGTCTATGGCTTTGCCAATAGCAAAAAGTTTGGAGGTAAACACAGATGTACAGTATGAGTTGGCAATCGATACCTGAGGGCATATTCTGTCAACCACACACTAGTACCCACACATTCACTTGACATGGAGCCGTCGGTGTAAAATTGGTGGGACCACAAGTGATGAATGATGATATTATGAAACAAGTGGTGGACCTCAACCTCCAGCGCCTTGGTCTTAGGTGCTGGGAGACATATTACATCTACAGCAACCCGGGTGGCTCCAAGGCACTATATTTTTAAACACCAACTTGTCACAGTCACTGAGGTCCACACCAAGCTTCTGAGTTAGTAAGTGGAGGTGAACAGCAAGTGGCCGACGCACCCCCCCCCCTCACCCCGCATAAGATGGTGGTATTGATGCAGGGGGGTACAGGCCACGTTGCCGATATTACTTTTCCTATATGTTCTAAGTCCATAGGACAAGGCCAGGTGGTCACGGTGAATACAGAGGGGAGGCATAGTCGCCTCTACTTCCATACGAGCTACACAGGTACACCGGACGACTCTAAGACACGTTCACAACCATTAATTCTGCAACATATCCAATCCTTTCAGCGTGGCATCAGATGTCGAGCCATACTCCTGTGCGCCATAGTCTAGCTTCAATTGAATAAGGGACTTATACACCCTTAATAAAGATTTTCTGTCAGCACCCCATGTAGTACCCACCAGGTACTTCAGGACATTTAACGATTTATCACAACGAGCAAGCAAATTAGTAACATGAATTTCAAAGTTCAAACGACGATCAAAATGTACTCCCAAAAACTTTACAGAATTTTGGTAAGGTACTGCCTGATTATCCAAAGTTAAGCACAAATTAGGTACATTACAATTAGTGAAAACTACAACGGCACACTTAGGGACGGAAAACTTGAATCCCAGCTGCAAGGCCCATTGGTGGACAGAGTCAAGGGCTGCTTGAATCCGCCCCGCTAAAAATTGTGCATTATGGGAAGAGTGCCGTATTGCACAATCGTCAGAGCAGAGTGGGTATTTATGATTCCTGAGGGTGGGAGCTGATGACAGAATATCAATCTATCTATCTATCTATTGCCAGATGCCTCAATCCCGTTTGGGGTGGCCACAAACAAATCGCCTCCACGTCGTCCTGTCCCCCATCATTTCACTGCCCTGCTCCCAACTTACACCCCCCTCTCTCATATACCTCTCCACCCCATCCCTCCATCTCATCCTCGGCCTCCCCCTCCCTCTTCCCCTCTCCACCTCACTCATATACACTCTCATCATCAGTCTTTCACCCTCCATCCTCTCCACATGGCCAAACCACCTAAGTGTGTTCCTCATAACACTTCCTATCACATCCACATCCACACCACAATGCTCCTTTATATCCTCATTCCTCAACCTGTCTCTCCATGTGACTCCAAAGGCTTCTCTTAAATAACTCATTTTCACTGCTTTCACTCTTGACTTGTGTCCCTCCAACAATGTCCAAGCCTCACTTCCATACGTTAGAGTTCGTATCACAATACTGTTATGTAGTAACTTTTTCACTTCCATGCTCACTTCCCTGTTTCTTATCACTGCTTTCAAAGAACCAGCAACCTTTCTTCCCTGCTGTACCCTTTCAAGCACTTCACCCTCCAAACCTCCATCCTTACTCATCACACTACCCAAGTACTTAAACGTACTCACATTTTCCAATTCCTCACCATCCAACCTCGCTGTACATTCACTGACTTCACCTCTCTCAAAGACCATCATTTTACTCTTCCCTACATTCACCTTTAGATTCCGTTTCTTACACACTCTCCCAAACTCATCCACCAAGCCTTGCAGCTCCCCTTCGTCTTCACTCAACAACACAGTATCATCTGCAAACAACAGTACAGAGAGTTTCGAAATAGTATCCTCTCTCACCAGGGCCACTTCAACATCCACTACCCTACCTTGTACCTATTTTATTACCCCATCCATGAACAGATTGAACAACTATGATGACATGACACATCCCTGTTTCAACCCAACCGCCAAAGAGAAAAATTCACTTAGTTCACCATCCACACGCACTGGAGCCTTAGCACCATCATACATACTCTTCACAGCATTCAACAACTTTTCATCTACTCCATATATTCTTAATACTTTCCACAATCCTTGTCTATCCACCCTGTCATAAGCTTTCTCCAAATCCATGAAAGCTTAATACAACTTCTTTCCCTTCTCTAGAAACTTTTCCACTAAAAATCTAAGAATGAATATCTGATCTACACAACCTCTTCCCTTCCTATAGCCTCCCTGTTCTTCTCCAACTAATTCCTCTGTTCTTTCTCTAACTTTGTCAATAAGTATCCTACCGTACACTTTTCCTATTATACTAAGAAAACAAATGGCCCTATGATTACCACACACTTCTTTTTCCCCTTTTCCTTTGTACAAGGGAATAATTATACCTGACTTCCAATCCTCCGGGACTTTACCTTCCTCCTAGGCCAATCTGCACATCTTCCACATCCATTCTACTACTATCTCTCCTCCATGGTTCAGCATTTTACCACACACTCCATCAATTCCTGGGGCTTTCCCCAATTTAACTTTCTTCATTGCTTCCACAACTTCTATCCTACTGATTTCTTCCTGTCTTCTCACCTCCCTCCTTCTCCCAGCCATTCCCCAGCCACTTATACTCGCATTACTTCCATCCTCCACGTTCAACAATTTCTTAAAGAGTTCTCTCCATCTGCTCACTTTTTCTCCCTTCTCCACTAGTAATCTACCATTTTTATCTTTCACTCCCCTGCTAACCTCACTTCCACCCTGTCTTACTCTCTTCACCTCTTTCCAGAACATCTTCTTACAGTCCCTCCACTTTACACTCAAATTCCTTCCAAATTCCTCATCCACTCTCTTCTTACTCTCTCTTACTAATCTTTTCACCTCTCTCTTTCTTTCTACATATAACTCTCTCTTCCGCCTCTCAACTTCTTCCACGCCCCTATTTCTCATCCATTCATTGTATGCTTTCTTCTTTTGTGCCACAGTCTGTCTCACCTCTTCAGTCCACCACGCTGTTCCTTGCACACCCCTCCGTCTTCTCTTCCCTCCACACACCACATCACATGCTGCAGATATTTCTTCTCTAAATATCCTACACACACCTTCCACGTCCCACATTTGCTCCAATTAATATTTGCCCAATCGTTCCTCCACTTCTCTCTTATACTTTGCCTTTTTCTCATCCTCTCGTAACCTTTACACTCTCCTTGTAACTACTCCTTCCTCTCGTCTTTCCCTTCTTCTATTCCTCCATCTTACTTGTATCCTAATTCTGGCCACCACCAAGTAGTGGTCAGAAAGTCCACTCCCACAATCTCTATAAGCTCTTGCATCCATTACACATCTTCGCATCCTTTCATCCACACACACATAATCAATCATTGCCTTCCTTTCATTCAGTTCACCACCCACCCTTCTCATCACTCGCCATGTATACCTGTGGATCATTTTATGCCTGAAGAGGGTATTGGCTATCACCAACCCCCTCCCAGCACAAATGTCCACTAACGCAATGCCATTCTCATCTATCACAGCAGGCACACCCCACTCACCAACTATACCATCCAACTTCACATTCCCTACTTTACCATTTATATCACCGATCAAAAACACTCTCTCATTCCTTCCAAACTTTTCCATGCACACTTCCACATTTGTCCAGAACTCTTCTCTCACTCTGCTAGCACGATCTTGCATTGGCGCATACACACACACGATCGCCTGCATTTGTATTCCAACTTTCAACTTTACCCACACAGTCCTTGACCCAACTGATCCATACTGTCTTATGCTCTTCTTCCATCTTTTACTCACAACTATACATACTCCTTCCTTTGCCCTCTCATTCTCACCTACTCCTGCACATATACCCCATCTGTACTCCCATTCTCTCACTCTTTCTCCTCTCCATTTTGTTTCAGTCATTCCACATACATCCACTTTTGCATGCTCAAGCACCTGGACAATCTCTCTCTCTTTCACCTCATCATTCGCTCCTCTTACAATCCACATAGCCATTACTAAGTCCTTTGTCCGGTCCTGGGTTGTCATCGTTTGGTCAGTCCTTGTCCGAGGCTTCTTGTTTGTTTTCCTGGGAGGGGCACTAACCCTCCGCCAACCCTTTTAGTCGCCTTTTACAACAAGCAGGGATACTGGGGGAGTGTTTTTGAACCCCCCCTACCCCCAGGGGGGTAGGACTAAGCACACTTCCCTGTGACACCCCGTTATCCTGGATAAATATATTCAATGTTATGTTACGGGGCAATTTGACAGAGAATGTCCTGTCCTTTAAGAAATTTGAAGTAAAAATACGTAAACTTCCTCTTAAACCATAAGCATAGAGCTTCATTAGTATACTGTGTCACCATTTCATGTCATAGGCTTTATGGATGTCCAAGAACATCCCTATCATGAATTCTTTATTGCCAAATGCTTCTGCAATACAATGCTCCAAATTCATTAAATGATCTGGTGAACTTCTGTATTTACCGAAGCCACAGTATCGATCATTTAACAAATTCTTCAACTCTAAAACAAAAAGAAGCTTATTGTTAACCATTCGTTCCATGACCTTACATGGACAAGAAGTCAACACAATAGGACGAAATGAAGTGGGATTCATAAGACGACCAACCTTTTTGGGTTCTGGTATGATGTGCACAAAGTGCCATGAGTTTGGGAACGTTCGAGACGCCCAAAGCTCATTGTACAATGCTAGCAGCTTAACCCGCCGTGTCCCGGAGACGTGAATTCACGTCCTCACATGATGTACACTCATATCCCGGAGACGTGAATTAACGCAGCAGCATTGCAAGGTCCCTAATTTGCACAGTTTTCAATTTTCGCGAGTGATTTCGCGAGTGATTTTGGCACGTATAAACGGGACACCTTCCTCTATTCCTCTACAAGATGCCAAGCAGGGACAATGCCTGACACTGCATAACCTCTCCCCCCCCCCGGCACGCCATTGTCTCTGCAATTCACCTGTTACCAGTGACCTGGCCAATAAAGACATTCAGGGCCAGAGTGATTCCCCAATCGATGACAATGTGGAGGACAAAGTTTACATAGCATTAGAGGAAGAAACAGTCAGAAATGATGATCAGGTAATGTGGGAAAAAAAGTCATGAATGGTGATGAGTTAGTAAGTTAGTGAGTGAAACAATGCTTATAATGCCTATATTACCGTTTGAAAATCAATATACTCTCGTACTACATATAAATTCGTACCAAATAAATAAATAAATACCGTTTATGAGTGGTGTGGAATAGTTATCCTCCCACAGAACTCGTTTTCTTTGCAGCCAGCCTGATAGAAAACCCTGTAAGGTAAGGAGGTTCTCCTACCTGGATCGAGTATTTTAAACCTCAGGTGAGCGATTTCTCTATGAATTTTCGATGTTTCTCACCAAAAGCAGATGTTTGAGCCAAAAAAAAAAAAAGGTCCAAAAATGTCGGGACTGGGGCGTACCACTGCCCAGAAAACGTCGGGATGGGGGGGGTTAAATAGTGAATTCAAAGCATCACAATCAATGGGGCCTTGTGGTGGACAGTAGAGAGAGCAACCAGACAGATATGCATTATTAAACATTACTCTGTGTGCAACGGCTTCCAGAGAAGAATTTAGAAACACTTCCATTTGTGGGTGTGATTTGTATGTGTATATGGCAACTCCGTGACCTTCATATCTTCTATACGAGTGGTAGTGTTTGAGCTGAGGAGGATCAGGATGACCCATCAAGTGCGTCTCCTGTAAACGAATAACGTCTGGCCTGTGTATTGACAGCAAGATTGCAATATTATGTAGTTTATTCCCAAGTGTCCTACGATTCCATTGTAATATTGTGAATGCGACGGTTTAAGATTTACGTTCAGGGGCCAGTGTGCTTAGTCTTTTTATGGCACCCGCCAACAGGCGAGCAACTACCGGGGGACCTATTCCGGTGCTTGTTGACGGAAACCTCCATTTAATTATCAATAATGAGGCTCCCAGACTCCGCTGAGGAAGAGCTAACCTTTCTCTCCCTCGCTGGAGTAGGAACCGGAAGAACATGAGGATGTGACTGTTTTGTGAGGATGGTCATGTTACTCTTAATAGACTTGTCAGACTTCGTTTTAGGTCATACTGATGGAGAGGCAGCAGCAGCGTGAGAATATGTGGAATCCTTAGGGATGTCAGTGAGAGAATTGGAGTGGATAGGAGGCTGAGATGGAGAAGGACAGTGAGTGGCAGGAGGGAGAAGGACAAGGTCAGTTCGTGTCTCGACAGAGCACATTACAGGATGGGACATTACCACCAAAGCATAAGATCTATTTGGTGTGGGAGTTGGATGCAATTCCTTCACCTTTTTCCTAGCTTCATAGCAGGAAATACCCTCAGTTGCCTTCACTGTGCAGACCTCCTTCTCCTCCTTCCCCTTGGGATGGTCCCTAGAGGAAGTGGAGTGAGTACACTTGCAATGAAAGCAGTGTACTGTCTCAGATGTGCAATGTTCTGCATCATGACCCTGGCTGGCACACTTGCCGCACACTGGCTGGGAAGCCCGACAAGCCTTGTCACTATGCCCATACAACAGGTTAGGGATATATGGCCGCACATGAACATTTCATAACCAATTTCTCCATGACTAAGAAGTGACACTTTACTAAAATTCAAAATGATAGTTGCAGTCTTTGTCCTGACATATTCTGCAAATCAGGTTATAAATCTAGCATCAATGACGTCCTGCTGAGCGAGGTCTTGTATGATCTCGTCCTCACCTATCACCATAATATGGTGAGATCCCTGCAAGTGATAACACCCTTGCAGGAATTCATGGAGACCGGGGTCATGGTAGCAATGAACCTTGCGCAGCTTCAATAAGTCCTTAACTTCAAATGAATTACAAGTCTTTTCAAGGGGATCTCCATTCACAAGTTTTTTTTTTTAACTTGTTCCACCTCCCCAGCCCAGTCATCAATAACCTTCTTGATCATGAAGGGATTAAGACTGCTCAAGGGAGTGGAACCTTGAGCACAGATGGTGACAAACTCGGCGTTGTTTACAGCGATGTCACGAGGAGCACTATTATGAGGCTGTTCTGTCTGAGGGCTGTCAGTATGTGAACCAGTCGGAGGTTGGTTAGGACCACCTCCCCCTCCTGAGTCGGAAAGGGCGTCCGCCATAGTGACCACTCCTTCCTGACGGGAAGTGTGAAGGAGGAGAAAACCGATCAAGGGACAAACAACCCAGGACCAAAGACCTAAGTCTGATGTTGCCCTCTCAAACCACTCTAGGGAGGCCCGACCGTGTTTATTCACGCCCCAGAGCAATCAGTGGGGGGGACCCTCTGTGGGCGCGTAAGCAAAGATAAACTCAGTATTACGGTACAGACACCTACTGTACCTAGCTATGAGGGAGGGGAGGAATATGAGGAACTAGCTAACCTAGTCACCACCAGAAGGGTGAAAAAAAATAAATAATGCCAGTGAGGCAGCCCTATAAATCTAAAGAAGAGGACACACGAGCATATATCCACTTTCTTCAAGACCAAGGATAAAAGTCCGTCCAAGAGTGAGAGAGAGAGAGAGTTGAGAAGGCAGTTCTCTCTAGAACCTTTCTAGCATCCATTTATGGAGAATACAGTTACGTTTTTTTGTGCAAAAGCAGGGCTGCGTAACTTAATTGTAAGGGTACAGTGAGGTTAGAAATGATACTACCGGTATATAATAAATGAGAGGTTGAAGATGAGGGCTGAATATATGATAATAGGCATTTGGGGAGGTTGATCTTAGAAAAAAAAAAAAAGAAAGAAATAGGAGAATCACACTATAAGATTGATAAATCATGGGCTCAATCACGAAGCTCCATTATGATCATACTTAACACAGTCTACTTAGATATTCAGGCCATCCCTCTAACAAGGGAAAACCCAGATATTGGTGGCTAACCACGAAATCGGTAGGATGGAGGGTGACAGGGGGAAGAAATAGTCGTCAAGAAAGTGATTTTCAGTTGATGGAAGTCGGGGCTTAGCCCACCATGCGCGGGTAGTATTTTGTGGGGAGGGACAATTACAAACACATATAAGAGTGAAAGAGAAGGAAAGCACAGCATCATTACCCCAGAATACGACACGCTACCCTTGAGTTACATACAGGTCCTATTTTCAGCTCTTAGAAAACTTAACAAACTTAACAAATTTGTTCACTTATGGAAATGTTCAAAATATTTCTTTTTTTCATATTGAATTTTACTCTTTTATTTCTTCCCCAAACACAGAAGTGGCTGAAGTGGTGGCGTTCCTGCTGAGTGAGCGGAGCAGCTACATGGTGGGAGCCTGTGTTGAGGTGACGGGAGGATACCGCATGTGATCACCACACCCTCCCCCCCCAAACACAGACAGACAGACAGACAGACACACACACACACACACACACACACACACACACACACACACACACACACACACACACATATCTATATCTACCTATCTATACTGTATGTACACATGCACTCTCTCTCTCTCTCTCTCCCTCTATGGGGAAGGTGGTGACTGAAACGTACTAGACACCGGTTCTGATCCCCGCTGGGGCAGGGAAAAGTTTATGGATTTGAATTTCATAAAAAGTACACTTTACTGATATACCAGAAGACCCACCGATTTGTCACAAAAACACCCCCGCTAATACCAAAACACTAGTCCTATATGGGACAGCCCTAGCATGTATTCAATATGGATGGTGGGTGTTCACGCCGAAGTGATGACATGTGGAGATCTAGGAGGATTACTGGACCTTGGGGAAAGGCCCTGGGCATAGGCCCTGAAGCCTTTACCCAGAGTCGGACCCATTAAATATACTGTATATATATATATATATATATATATATATATATATATATATATATATATATATATATATATATATATATGTATATATATAAATATACAGTACATCCCAAATTTGCACGTGTGTCTGTGTTTATAATAAGAAATTTGTGCGGAGTATCATACAAAGTGAGAAAGAGATATTAATGTTATGGATTTTAAAGTTTGCTTGGAACCCAATAAATTTCCAGAAGGTTTCCAAGTTCGCCTTTGTGCTGGTTAAAACATTACATTCCTTTAAAAGTGGATCATAGGAAATTCAAGCGCTGCTAATGGTTATAATTAATGAACCCAGGAACTCCGGTAATTGTCACAGAGAAGCCGAGCATATTATTTACCCTATATATATATAGACAGATAGATAGATAGATACATAGATAGATAGATAGATTTGATAGATAGATAAACAGATAGATAGACAGTGAACTAGAATTATATCCATCATGTACCGACATTTTTTATGAATACCAAGAATGTGTGTATATGTTGATGTACTGTGTATTCGTTACCAAAAGCTATACTGTCAATATTGGTGTAAAAGTCTTTTTTTTTTTTTTTTTTTTTTTTTTTTTTTTTTTTTAAAGCGAAAGTGCTCTCTGTCGTACTTTATGACGTGAGACACGAACGCCAAACAGCAGCTTGGAACAGTGTATTAATTTATCTGACAGTGAGTGTTGCTGGATCATGAGGTATCACCGGTACGATAAGGGGCATAATGAGTGAATACACGCGGTAACTGACTCGAGACCGATTCATTGCATTCTACGTGAACACCAACTATAGTGAAATGGGTAAAACACATCCCTGTTCATCGGAGTTATTTCCTACTTCTTTTAAGCAGTTCATTGCACTGTTTATCTATATCTACCGGTATATCTATCTATCTTCCCTCGTGCTACACGGGCATCTGGTAGCGCTCATGACTGGAATGTTACTCAGCCATATTGCAGAACTTCTGCCTATCAGAATTCTTTCATTCCCCGAACTGCATCTTTCTGGAACTCGCTTCTCCAGAGTTGTTTCCCTCCATTTCAACCCACAGCTGTTCAAGTCTAACTGTTACAGATATTTTATGAACAGAGGACACCAGTAATCTGGTGTATGGATTATTTTTTTTTATTCATTTGGTTTTCCTTCCTCCGTTCTGTTATTAAAAAAAAAAATTATCTATCTATCTATCTATATCTATAATCTTTTTACTGGTCAACACTTACAGCCTTCCAAGTCTGAAATATCTTCCCATAAACAGCTCAGTTCTAAGTTCATCATTTCAGTATGTACCTCATTAACACCTGCGACATTCCCATTCTTCAAGCATTTCAGGAAAGAGTTCATTGCACGCTTATAGCTTCAACGTTTACTCTCTCTCTCTCTCTCTCTCTCTCTCTCTCTCTCTCTCTCTCTCTCTCTCTCTCTCTCCTGGCATGAGGGAATCCATAAAGTGGAATTCACATCTTGTTCAGATCCCTTGTTCACTTTTCAATCCCATGACACAGTTTTCATAAATTCTTGTTTCCACCTTAGCAATTTTTATCAACTTTGGGAGGACCCCTTGCTTTGATGAGGTTGATGGAGGCTGTATGTAACCCCTCATCTTGGAAAAGCCTTTCCCATAAGTTGAATTAAATCACCTGAAAGTAGTCAGATTAAAATAACAAATGCGGCAACGGGGTAAAGTGGCTTAAGGTCGTACTTTGAAGCCTTGGGTCGTATTCTACGAGGTATATGGCTTTAGAGGTTTCATAACGCCGCCTTTTTTGTGACTTATTCTGCAAACCTCGCCTTTGTATTGTATGTTATTTATATCGTTTAAATAGCGATATGGTTTGGATCAGTATAATACATTAAGAATGAATGTGGCAAAGGATCTGCCTTTAACATCTCAAGTGGAAAGAGAGAGAGAGAGAGAGAGAGAGAGAGAGAGAGAGAGAGAGACTGTGGGTCTAGATTATTGGTTCGAATAATTTTTTTGCAGCCATTGTGTGACGCTCATGTCAACACAAAGGAAAATATTGAAAACTTCATAAACACCGTCAATGAAGCATTACTGGTAGCAGGAGAAACTGAAAATACAAATATGAAAATACGAAAAACTTCTAGTGAAAAGCTTAACTATGCCCATAAAGACAAGCAGAGTACATAAGAGAGGTCGAAATAAAGAAAACCATCAGGGAAAAAGAAAATGAAGATATTTGCTTGTAAGTTAGCAGAACTGAAGAAATCAGGAATCGAAGAGAACAGGAATCATTTAAAGGGAAGCTTGGTATTGGATGAAATGAAGCGTTTGTTCTGCGACACCAATGAAGAAACAAACGTAAAGGTGATCAGAGTAGTAGAATAATTTCATACAAATCTTTACAGTAATGCAAGTATCTCCATCAATCTGTTGGTTCTGGGTAAACAAATGATGGACACAGTACATCCCAGCATTACGTCCGAACTAAAGAAAGTGTTGAGAGGAATGGACACAGGCATATAGTAATGACGGTATCATGACTGACATTAATTTCTTGAATATCATGACGAATTTTATCGCTTATTGTTACACTCTCCAAGCGATGTCATGCATCTTAAGAGAGGAATTGGGTACTGACATGGATACTGGAAGTAGCAAGAACGAATTCGATATTATGTCATCGTATTATTGTGGTGTAGGATGTAGATGATAGTGCGTATGTGAAGAAAGGAAAACTACTTAGGAAATGCTTTGAAGCCATCGTGGTACAGAAATTATGCAAAACACGCATTTTCGACCAGGACACACACACACACACACACACACACACACACACACACACACACACACACACACACACACACACACACACGAATAAGGAGGGAAGCCCAAAAACAGTTTGAGGAGGATATCATAAATATAAGTAGTGATCAACCGAAGCTATTTTACAGCTACATCAGAGGCAAAACCAAAGTAAAAGATATAATACAATCCATTACGGACGAGGGAATCACCTATACACAAGAGAAAGATATTTGTGAAGCACTAAATAAGAAATTCCAATCAGTTTTTACAGAAGAAAAAAATTTTGAGAGGTACTATGTGGAACATGCATGTCCACACATACTACCAGATATATAAATATCAGAAAAAAATAATACAGGAGGAGTTAAGTAAATTAGACAGAGGAAAAGCAAATGGTCCTGATGAAATTTCATGTTGGGTGCTACGAGAATGTGCAAAGGAGTTAAGTAAACCATTATTTTTAATTTTCAAGAAATCCTTGAGTCAAGGTAAAATACCCGATATTTGGAAGAAAGCAAATACTGTCCCCTTATTCAAGAAAGGGAATAGACAAAATCCACTCAACTACCGACCAGTATCACTGACCAGTGTTGTAAGCAAGGTATTAGAAAAGCTTATACGAAAAGCTTGGGTAAATCATCTAGAAGAACACAGTATGATAACAGAAAGACAGTTTGGTTTCAGAAAAGGAAAATCATGTGTTACTAATCTGTTGAGCTACTATGACAGAGTAACAGACACAATACAGGGAAGAGAACGATGGGTGGACAGATCTATTTAGATTTCAAGAAAGCATTTGACACAGTACTACACCAAAGACTTTTATGGAAACTGTACCATCAAGGAGGAATTCGAGGCAAACTGTTTTGTTGGATGCAAGACTTTCTCAAAAAAAAAAAAGAAATGAGAACAGTACTAAGAGGAAACTACTCATCATGGAAAGAAGTGACTAGTGAAGTACCACAAGGCTCGGTGCTGGCACTAATCATGTTTTTAGTGTATATAAATGATATAGCCAGTAACACTGGAAATGAAAGCTATCTAAATATGTTTGCAGATGATGCAAAAATTCAAAGGAGAATTAGTAACACAGACTCTTGTAAAAAGCTACAAGAAGAATTAAATAAACTTCATGAATGGAGTAATACATGGCAAATGGAATTCAATGTGGACAAGTGTCATGTAATCAAGTTTGGCAAAAGTGGAAAAAGACCTGATTGGGATTATACGTTAGGTAATAAAACCCTACACACATCAGAAAGAAAGAAGGACCTAGGTGTGATTATCAATAGCAGACTATCTCCGGCCGACCACATCAGTGAGAAGGTACGGATCATGTATACACTGCTTGCAAATATGAGAATAGCATTCACATACATAAATGAAGACATGCTAAGAAGGATAATAACATCATTCATCAGACCAACCCTGGAGTATGCATCAGTAGTCTGGAGTCCTCATCTCAAAAAACACATAGGCAAGATTGAAAAAGTTCAAAGGGCCGCTACAAGGTGGATACCAAGCTTAAGGGATCTAGCTACGAAGAAAGACTAAATAAACTGAATCTACCAACACTACAGGAGAGAAGGAAAAGAGGTGACATGATAATGCTAAATAAAAGCATATCAGGGAAGGAGAAAATAGACATAAATGATTACTTAACATATGGGGAAGCATCAGCAAGAGGACACTGCAAAAAACTGCATAAGAAGAGAGGTGATAAAGACGTGAGGAAATTCAGTTTCCCAAACAGAGCAATTGATCAATGGAATGCACTAACGAATGAAATAGTGTGTGCCAAAACAATTCACAAATTTAAGGATATGTATGATAAATATGGTTTAAGACACGGGACAGTACGAGCTTGACTCATTCCTGTAAAGATACAATTAGGTAAGAATTAGGTAAGAACACACACACACACACACACACACACACACACACACACACACACACACACACACACACACACACACACACACACACACACACGCACAGGCAATTTGAAACCCAAACAACTCTCGGTTACTCAGTCGACTTCTTTTATACAAACTGTTTTAAAATTTCACGCACATGGAACTGATCCTTCACTGGAGACACAGCTGGTATTTGTAGGGGTTATTTAGCAACAGACCATAATCCAGTTACTCTCCTGTTAACTGAAATGAGTTCAGAATGTAAGAGACCTTTGTGCACGGGATAATGTTATGATGATTACCGGTATGAGAAAGCATTAGCTTCAGATGCAACAACGGCAAGCATGAGATACTTATGTTACCGTACTAGAAAATATCTATATAGTACTTATAAGCAAGCCAGAACATACAAAGAAACAAAATAATAAAACGGAGAGAGTTGTTGAAGAGAGACAGTTGCACTAGACGTAATCACTGAAAGTTAGAGAACGGTTTTATAATATACTAGCTTGAACGATGGACAGTTTTATAAGCTGTTTGGCCAGAGAGAGAGAGAGACTCTGTGGTACAATGGTAGAGTGTGCGTTTCGTACACGGGTGAACCAGGGTTCGCGCCCCGCCAGGGTAATAAACTTTGGGAGTGTTCACCCGGCCACGTACTGCATTGGGGGACACAAGGGGAGCTGTGGTTAAACCAGTGTCGCTTACTATGAACTATACTTGCACCCAGTAGGCTTGCACGGGCCGATTACACTTGGTTCACAGACTACACACACATCCAAAGCCACTCGAACACTACAATTACACTTACAAGCACTTCTCACCCTACATACAATCTCTACCAGACAGCCTAAGCCACTTGGTAGAGATACATTGGCTGTATCGTCCCGACTTCGGTCGAAATAGGCCGGTCCTGCAGTGGATACTCAAACGGCTGATGATGAGGAAAATATATATATATATATATATATATATATATATATATATATATATATATATATATATATATATATATAAAGAGAGAGAGAGAGAGTGAGAGAGAGAGAGAGAGAGATACTGAAAAATATATATATATATATATATATATATATATATATATATATATATATATATATATATATATATATAATGAGTTTGACCATTAACTATCCTACTCTACTCAGCAGCTCTGCTGCTGATTCTAAGTTCATTTTCCTCTCAAACAATTTCATATGTGCAGTTCTGAGTATAATGCCAAAGTGTATGCCTTGATTTACCTGTAATTTGGCCCTCTCATCTGTCAGCCACGCCTCTTGCCCAGAGCACTATGGCCGCAAGAGACGAGTGGTGGCTGCAGCGATCCATGCCGCCTCCTTCACTTAAACCTCCTTGGCGTGGAGAGCCGCCATTTTGTGACCAACGCTGACATGAATCATGTTGGAATCTTATAAATGATACATTACGATGTGATACGAGTAGTTACACATTACATTGACATAAGTCGTAATATCACAACACCATATAATCCCCCCATTATATATATATATATATATATATATATATATATATATATATATATATATATATATATATATATATATATATGTGGTAGGTGGGGGCGCTAACCATCCACTCACTCGATGTAGTGCTGCTATCGGGTGTCTGCCCTTTCCTCTCTTCTATCCTTCTTTCCTTCCATCCTCTTCTGTTCTTTCCTTCATTCTTTCCTTGTCCTTCTGCCTACGGGTGACTTTACACTCCCTCTTCTGTCTTTCTTTCCTTCATTCTTTCCTTTTCCTTCTGCCTGTGGGTGACTTTACACTGAGTGACAAGCCAAATGGTTTCCTGTACACCAGGAAACCATTTACTACACTGGGTGGTAACCATATAGCCAAATTTTGGTACCTGGTGGTTTAGTGGGTAATTATTGCGCTCCAGTCGGATTGAAACGGTGAAGGTTTATATCCAAGGGATGGTTGGGGTTGGTTGCTCATGTAATGCCACTCAGGGATGAGTGAGGCTGGTCACTCTCATCTTAAATGTCGAGACCAACTGCCTAGCCCCGGGCTCCTACGCTCCTCATGGGGCAATGTAGGATCGGATGATGGATGGATGGATGGATGGATATATATATATATATATATATATATATATATATAGATAGATAGATAGATAGATAGATAGATATACACACGCGCGCATGTGTGTGTGTGTGTGTGTTTTCATAATCAGTACAGACAGAATGATAAGAGAATGGATCCACATAAAATGGAAATTATTAATAAACGTTATTTGTTATTGTAGCGACGTTTGGCATATGTGGAAGCGACGCCGTATCCCCAGCAGACTCCAAAAGAGTTGTCAAGTCTCTTTATATCTTTAAGGACACTAGTGGTCATAACACGGCTGCTCCAATATCCATATCCTAATGGCGCTACAATCTGTATACTTTAAGGTTAGATAAATAGTAAGTAAATGTAGTGGATGTAATATTTGGTTAATGTAATGGCTTTGTGGCAGATGTGGGTGTAGTGTTTTTCAAACTTTATTACAAGTGGGGATCTTAACATCTGAGTGATCCCTCTCCTTTTATTTTGTTTGAAGCTCTTCACAAGTAATGGTTAAAAAAAAATAAAACTATTCCGGTGTTCTTGATTTATTCATATGCCTTCAACTATCAATCAGAATGCATATTTTGTTACATATCTATGGGATGGACGACACTGTGTGCTTTCAGTCAGTCGACTGATTCGAGGTTGAGACACTGTTAATGCACGTTTCATGCCTGGGTCCACATCCAACCGAGTTGGGCTTTTCCTTTTTATGTGTAGAAGGGTCGGGAAATTTGATTCACATAACTATGTTGTGGAAAATGGCAAGAGGACTCTAAGTGCGATTCCACCGACACTCTCTGATTTACTACTAACACTAGCCCGCCATGACCTCCCTAAAATTCTGCCGTGGTCCCCATGGGGGCCATTGCTTCCAGTTTGAGAACCAGCGGAACGTAGAGTGACAGGGACATGGAGGTTCGTTTGATACTCCGGGTATGAACTGGAACTGTTGTGTGTGTGTGTGTGTGTGTGTGTGTGTGTGTGTGTGATTAAGTAGAGTCCAAGGAAGCTAGAGATAAGAGGAAGTCAATGCCCTGCAGGACAGAGTGAGGACAGTTTTCAGCCGCGGCCTCTGCACTGGATGGCTGTGATGTTGGATCTTTTTGTCTCCTGCTTTGAGGAGGTAAGGAGCGAGGTGGTCATAAAAGTAAACAAACAGGTCGCCGTAGCCATCATATCGCCCTCATTACCTCGGGCATGGTTGCTGTGTATGTGGAAAAAAGCAAATCTGCCTTCAGCCACGACTGAAACATTATTTGTTCCGCAGAGATGCTAGAAGGTGTGTATATATGACTGAATTTGTGTTCTCGAAATGAACATGTAAATAACGCTTTATGTTTATATTGCTCTCCTGCATGGGAGACCAGCAGATATGAGTATTTTTTTATGCTGAATCATTATCTATATATATATATATAGATAGATAGATAGATAGATAGATAGATATTATATAGATATATATATATATATATATATATATATATATATATATATATATATATATCTATATCTATCTATATATATATATATATATATATATATATATATATATATATATATATATGATGTATGTATGTATGTACAGTGGTGGGCAAGTTAATGAAAAATGTTAGCTTCGTTAATCATTAATTCGTTATTCAGATAATTAGCTTCGTTAAAGTTAAGCAGTTAATTTGACTTAATTCTGCCAAAAATTAATGGAAGTTAACCGTCAATCCGTTAACCCGCTAGTTTTACATATGAATCCATCACCAGCCACAACAGCTTCCTCACTCTGCTGCCTATCCGTTCTGTCCTGGCCGACTACAGATTACTGAGACGTACTGGACTGAGACGCCACCACTGTGAACCTGAATCTATGCGTATGATCCCTCCACAGTGCAAACTCCAAAACTTTGTTGGCTTAGAGTCGATACTACCAACACTATGCTTAAACCCCGCAGTATCGAGTGTAAATGAGTACAGTGTCAGTACATGCATGGAATGTATGGAATTTTCGGATAATGAGTGATATGACAGTAGTAGAAATATTCATTATGGGAATTTATTTGACTTTTCACCGTTTAATGAGCTGCTATTTTTTTTTTTTCCCTCCAGCGACATGGTCGAAGTATGCCGTTATGTAACCTGTGTGAAGTTGTGAACCATCTGTCATATAACAGATGGTTCACAACTTCAGATATAAGTTCGTATAACTTATATGAACTAAGATCCGACACATACACACACACACACACACACACACATGAGGAGTCAAAGAGAACAGACGTACATCGACAGCGCTCCATACCGAGCCAGCATGGCCAGTGGCATTACCTAAATTAGTATCTTTATATGAGTCATGCTCTGTACCAGGTTAGACTAAATGATTTTTTATTATTAAAAGAAAAAAATAATAAGAATTTTAAACAAGACTTGTTCAAACAGAAAAGAAAACCGAGTGGCGAAAGAATACGCTCAGTCAGCTGAGGTTTGTTTAGACTACAACTGCCCGGGGGAATGTAAGTACATGTACTCGGTGCTTTTAGTATTGCAAAATGGACACATACTTTAGTAAAGCAAATTTGGAAAAGAAAAGGGATAAAGGTAGAAAGCAAGATGATGATTTCTACCAAGAACTGGTTGAAGTAGAGACTCACAATAGACTGGTTGAACTTGTACACAAACTGGAAATGGCTTTCAAAAATGAAATTGATGAAATAAAGAAGCAGATGCACTTGCAAAAGGAAGAAATAGAAAAACTAGGAAGGGAGGCCAACAAGAAAGACACAACCATCAGTGAACTAACAGTGGAATTGAGTACACTTAGGAAGAAAATGAGTGAAATGGCAAGTACAGTAGTCAGTCACGAGAGTATTATGGAAGAGTTCAAAAATGATACAGAGACAATTTGGCAAGTAAGCAGTCTGATAGACCAGAGCAGTGATATTGAGGAGAAGATAACACAGGTGAATGAAGCTGTGCAAAGCTACAAAAATGATGTGGAAACCACGTATGCTGAAATGGTGAAAGTAAAGAAAGACTTAGAAACAAGGGTGAAGGAAAAAAACATTAAAAACGAAGTGAAAAGAATAATTCAAAACAACCCAAAGTTAGATAGAGATTCAGTAGATATCAACAAAACTATAGTAATCACTGGTATAGAAGAGGAAGAAGTAAAAAACAAGATCACAAGAGACAAAAAGGAGATGGCAAATGTAATGAGCTTACTGAAAGAAGTATCAGAGGAAATCTGTAGTAAAGACATAGAGGAACACAAAAGGTTAGGGAAATACGAGAAAAGCAAGACAAGACCTCTAAATGTGACTTTCCAGAATGTAAACACTGTGGAGGAGATACTAAAAAATGCAAGGAATCTTATGGAAAAAGAGGAGTTCAAAAATGTATGGATAAAAAGATGCCTAACACAAGAGGAACTGGAATTAATGAAAGAGAAGAGGGAGGAAGCAAAAAAAAAAAAAAAAA
Source organism: Coenobita brevimanus (assembly GCF_032717465.1). NCBI lineage: Eukaryota > Metazoa > Arthropoda > Malacostraca > Decapoda > Coenobitidae > Coenobita > Coenobita brevimanus. The sequence goes on from NC_136980.1 coordinate 22,431,480, forward strand.
AAACTGAGGGAAGATCAGAAGAGGAAAAGAATATATATTTTTTACAAAGTAATAGGATTGCAGGTACGAAAGTGGTACACAAACAGGAGGGAATAAAAAGGAGGAACGTAGTAGAACCATGTCATGACAAGTATATAAACAAGATGATAAAGTTGATGTACTCAAATGTGGATGGAATGGTATCTAAATTACTAGAGATGAATGATTATGTCAGGGAAAATGAACCACAAATAATATGCCTAACTGAAACAAAATTAACACCAAGGATATCCAATGACATACTAAACTTAGAGGAATACAATATATGGAGAAGAGACAGAAATTTAAAAAAAAAGGAGGAGGGATTATAATATTAACTAAGAAAAATCTAAACGTCAATGAAATAAAACTAGATATACCATCACAAGTAGAAGTGATTGCAGCAGAGATCAACACATCTGAAGGGAAAGTAATTGTAGCCAATTTGTACATGCCACCCAGATCAAACACATGGGAAAGAGACGAATATGAGGACCTGGAAGAGAGTACAATTCAGAGTTTAAGAGCATTACTACATAAAATGGAAGAGAAATCGGAAAGAATTATACTAACTGGGGATTTTAATACAAATATAAATTGGAATATTCTAGATATAATTAGCCAAGAAAGCTGTTGGGACCAAAAGCTCCTGGATCTCGTGCAAGAGTTTTTCCTAATGCAACATGTGAAGGAAACCACCAGAAAAAGAGGACTTGATGTACCTTCAATGCTAGATCTAATATTTACAAGGCAAGAAAATGAAATTGACAGTTTAATATATCACACTCCACTCGGCAAAGGCGATCATGCAATACTAAATTACAACTTCAGGATAGCATATGACATAGTTAACAGCAATGAAAGTTACAAAAAGAGCCTAAACTATAAAAAGGGAAATTATCAATATCTAAAGAAGTATTTCTTAGAAGTTGATTGGGAAAATGAGCTTAGAGGACAAGATTTAAATGCTGTATATAAAAAATTCTGTGAATTTTATGAAATAGGAGTCCAGAAGTACATCCCACAGCACAAAGAAGCAGATAAGAAAATACAGAAATGGTTCAATACAGAATGTAAAAAATCAAAAGAAAGAAGAGATTTGTTGTGGAATAGATACAGGAGACACAATAGTGAAAGGGCGTATAATAATTACAAACATGCAAGAAACGATTATACATGAATAAGGAGGGGAGCCCCAAAACAGTTTGAGAAGGATATAATAAATAAAAGTAGTGATCAACCAAAGCTGTTTTACAGCTATATCAGAAGCCAAACCAAAGTAAAAGATATAATTCAATCCATTACGGACGAGAGAATCACCGATACACAAGAGAAAGATATTTGTGAAGCACTAAATAAGAATTTCCAATTAGTTTTTACAGAAGAAAAAAATTTTGAGGTGGACTATGTGGAACATGCATGTCCACACATACTACCAGATATACAAATATCAGAAAAAGCAATAAAGGAGAAGTTAAGTAAATTAGACAGAGGAAAAGCAAGTAGTTCTGATGAAATTTCATGTTGGGTACTGCGAGAATGTGCAAAGGAGTTAAGTAAACCATTATTTTTAATTTTCAAGAAATCCTTGAGTCAAAGTAAACTACCTGATATTTGGAAGAAAGCAAATATTATCCCCTTATTCAAGAAAGGAAATAGACAAAATTCACTCAACTACCGACCAGTATCACTGACCAGTGTTGTAAGCAAGGTCTTAGAAAAGCTTATAAGAAAAGCTTGGGTAAATCATCTAGAAGAACACAGTATGATAAGAGAAAGACAGTTTGGTTTCAGAAAAGGAAAATCATGTGTTACTAATCTGTTGAGCTACTATGACAGAGTAACAAACACAATACAGGAAAGAGAAGGATGGGTGGACAGTATCTATTTAGATTTCAAGAATGCATTTGACACAGTACCACACCAAAGACTTTTATGGAAACTGTACCATCAAGGAGGAATTCGAGGCAAACTGTTTTGTTGGATGCAAGATTTTCTCATAAAAAGAGAAATGAGAACAGTACTAAGGGGAAACTACTCATCATGGAAAGAAGTGATTAGTGGAGTACCACAGGGTTCAGTGCTGGCACTAATCATGTTTTTAGTGTATATAAATGATATAGACAGTAACACTGGAAATGAAAGCAATCTGAATATGTTTGTAGATGATGCAATAATACAAAGGAGAATTACTAACACAGACTCTTGTAAAGAGCTACAAGAAGAATTAAATAAACTTCATGAATGGAGTAATACATGGCAAATGGAATTCAATGTGGACAAGTGTCATGGAATCAAGTTTGGTAAAAGTGGAAAAAGACCTGACTGGGATTATACGTTAGTAAATAAAACCCTATACACATCAGAAAGAGAGAAGGACCTAGGTGTGATTATCAATAACAGACTATCTCCGGCTGACCACATCAGCGAGAAGGTACGGAACATGTATACACTGCTTGCAAATATGAGAATAGCATTCACATACATAAATGAAGACATGCTAAGAAGGATAATAACATCATTCATTAGACCAACCCTAGAATATGCATCAGTAGTCTGGAGTCCTCATCTCAAAAAACACATAGACAAGATTGAAAAAGTTCAAAAGGCCGCTACAAGATGGATACCAAGCTTAAGGGATCTAAGCTACGAAGAAAGACTAAATAAACTGAATCTACCAACACTACAGGAGAGAAGGAAAAGAGGTGACATGATAATGCTATATAAGTGCATATCAGGGAAGGAGAAAATAAACATAAATGATTACTTAACATATGGAGAAGCATCAGCAAGAGGACACTGCAAAAAAAACTGCATAAGAAGAGAGGTGATAAAGACGTAAGGAAATTCAGTTTCCCAAACAGAGCAATTGATCAGTGGAATGCACTACCGAATGAAATAGTGTGTGCCAAAACAATTCACAAATTTAAGGATATGTAGGATAAATATGGTTTAAGACACGGCACAGTACGAGCTTGACTCATTCCTGTAAAGATACAATTAGGTAAGAACAATTCGTATCGATTTCTGAATCACTGTGTCACTCACCACTAACTTTGACAATATCATTTTGACGATTTAAATGTAGATTTGAAGCGTTTCTGACCTAAAGTGAAATATTTTAGGACATACTTAACGAATTAACGGATCAACAGGAATGTTAACGGAAGTTACCGGTAATCCGTTAAGTTCAAAAACAAATTAACTCTTTAACTCATTAACAAAAACAGTAGCTTCGTTAATAACGGATTAACGATTAACGGGTTAATGACCGCCACTGCATATAGATAGATAGATAGATAGATATGTAAATAGATAGATTGATAAAATTTCTCAATCTGTTGCCGTCGTGTCAACATTTATACACTGGCGGTCAAAAGTTCTGTCCTGATCCCAGGCACAACACGAATCTCTACCAACTGAGATTCAAATATGGGGTGCTTCGGGAGGCGAGGGATGCGAGGTGCCGGTGTTGCAGGAGACGAGTCAGAGGCAGGGATTCAGTGTCCAGATCCATGGGATGATAAGTAACCAATGTTGCCATGATCTCAATATGATTCACTGATAAGGTTATAATAAATTTTTAGGTATGAACATGATGATATACAGGTAACTATATACTCCACGAAACATAACTTTTATAAGGTGATTTAGAGAATCATGGTTAGTACTATGATGTTTCTCAGTCCTCACAGCGTAGAAACAGTTGTATTTCATTTTTTAAATCATCGTTTGCATAACTGTGATTCTTTGCTTTGTTTGTAGAGGGGCCAGTCGTTGGTTATCATTGGATATTAATCTTTTCAGTGTATATTATGGTTATACCTTTCTCTCTAATAAGGTTATAATTCATACCACACTTACAGTACAGGTGTACCACCGTGAATTTGAGTCTCTTCAGTTAAGGACTTTATAACAAAAGCCTGGTCATTTCAGTCGGTTTCGGGAGAAAGTACTCGAGATGAAGTTAGAAAATATATGGGCAAATTTTAATTTAGAGGAAACTGAAACACATGAGTTAAACAAATGCTTGTACATCAAACAAGCACCAACACTAGTTAGTGTATTTATGATATAGAACTGGAATATTACTACTTACATATACAAGTAACTCACCTTGACTATACTGAGAAAAACATTCATATATTATTACACTACTTTATAGTAACCCTAGGAAAATTAGGGTGATATTGACATAAACATAATGCCAGGTTTTTGGTAAATCATTGCCTACAGTTTATACTAGAATACATACGGTATTACTTTTCATTATGAAAGCTACCTCACACGGAATAAAAGAAAATTACTTCATCAAGCATTCAAATGATGCAAACACATCAATACAAGGTCCAACCACCTTGAGGTTGAACAACAACAACAATAACCCTCCTCGGTAGGGATGCCACTAAATTATGACAAATATTTGGACGGTTCCTCAAAGACTCCCCAATTTCAAGGGCTTTACGTTCTACAGCTTGAACACTATTTTCATTACCTACGTCGCAGTCCTTGCACATAATGATCTATAAATTCTCGATTGGGTTTAGATCACAACTCTTTGAGGGCCAGTCGAGGATTTCCACTTCCGGGTGTTGATTTAACCAATCCTTTAACACTGCACATATGCACAGGACACCTGTCGTGAACAAGTCTAATGGGATGAGGAAGTGGGACTGTCGTATTTTGCACGGATGACAGTAAAACGTTTCTAACACGTCAATGTATTTTTGCCCTGTAAATCTTACTTCTGTTTATATCAGTTGTCCAGGTCCATTGACCCACATCTATCCCCCAAATAACAGACTCACCCGACCACTTTTGCCCTTCTGTATATTTTTCATCTCATACTGTGTGTTTAATGGCCTCCAGCACTTACGAGCCCCTGCTTCCACCAACTTGAAGTATTTATCATCAGTAAATATTACTGTTCCAAAAATCTACATCTGCTCCTTAATAATGTAAAGCAATACCTAAGTATTGGCTTGAGAGAGTTTTGATTTCTTGGCCGTCCTGTAACAGTGAATGCTCTTCTCGTGAATGCGTCTTCTCGTCGTCTGCTGATCGCAAGGAAGCTGTAAAGTCCGAATAACATGAAATGCAGAACACTGACTTCTCGTTTACCATGCCCGCTATACGGGCGACATCTTGACCGTGAGAACTCGAGGTCTTCCACTGCGAGGCTTTGTCCTCACTGAGCCCTCCATTTGCCACCGACGAATCCATCGATTCACAGTCCTGACAAAGACACGTGTGAGGAGGGCAATTTCCCTTTATGATTTTCCCACTTCCCACATCCCGATGATACGGCCACGGAGGGTAATGCTCAGGCTTCTTTGCGCTCTTCCCTTCACGCATTGGATTGCCAAGCCTCTCTGCCATTTCTATAGTGTATACAAAATAATGCAATAGTTGGTATTGTAGTCTTAGACTATTCATAGTTCACTGTTAATTATATTGCATGATAACACTGGTAAAACCATATTGCACTGCCGCCCTCGTCTACATTCAAAACAACCTCTCTCTGTCTCTGTCTCTGTCTCTGTCTGTCTGTCTGTTGTCTCGATCAACCACTCATGTCATTTCACTACATAATTATGGGGTTCTAACCTCCTGCCATTGCCACATTCTTGACACCCATGATAACTTATTAAACAATCCGCATTGAGGTAGCTGTATATATATATATATATATATATATATATATATATATATATATATATAGATATAGATATAGATATAGATATATATATATATATATATATATATATATATATATATATATATATATATATATATATATATATATATATATGTTGTTTATTCCAATTTCCATTCAATTAACGCCGGTGTGCCGCAGAGGTCAGTTCTGGTGCCAACCCTATTCCTGGTTCATATTAATGATCTCTAATCTGTCACCCACAATTCCATTCATTCATACGCAGATGACGCAACACTACATGGTTCATTCACACTCAGACACCCATTTACAAAGTCTAATACCTCTACCTCTCAACTCAGTATAGCCATCTCCATAAATCAAGACCTATCTACGATCAGCGAATGGGTACAAAACAACCTTGTGTCTTTTAATGCTAGTAAAACTAAATATATACAATTTACTAATAGACAGGTATTGCCAGATTCGTACATTACCTTCAGTGCCACTAATGTTCCCATCTCCAAAAGCATTGAAATTCTTGGTGTCTCACTTAACAATGCCCTCAGCTGGACCTTTCATGTTAGATCACTTGCTAAAACCACCTCAAAGAAACTTGGATTATTGAACAGTCCATAATTTCTTCGCTGATGAGCAGTTGGCAATAATTTATAAGTCATGTGCGCTCTCAGCTTGAATATTGCTCACCCTTGTGGAATGGATGTGGAGAGGTTACTTTAAAACAACTAGATAAAATTCAGAACAAAGCTGTTAGAATAATTAACAACCCTGCAATTACAAATAAACTACGTCCCCTGCAAGTAAGAAGGAATGTTGCCTCCCTTGCAATATTTTACAAATATTTTTTTGGCAAATGCTCAGACGAAGCTGCGTCCATGGTGCCACCTCTACATGCCTTCCCTCGTGCTACTCGGTCATCTGGTAGAGCTCATGACTGGAATGTCACTCAGCTATATTGCAGAACTTCTGCCTATCAGAATTCTTTCATTCCCCGAACTGCATCTCTCTGGAACTCGCTTCCCCAGTGTTGTTTCCTTCCAAATTTCAACCCACAGCTGTTCAAGTCTAACTGTTACAGATATTTTATGAACGAAGGACACCAGTAATCTGGTGTATGGATTATTTTTTTTATTCAATTATTTTCCTTCCTCCTTTCTGTTATCTAATATATATATTCTGTGCGTGACAGAAATAAATGGAGAGAAATTGTGAATGAATAAGTGATGACGCAGCCCTGAGGGTATATTCTCCCGCATTTGGTCTGATCAGCTAGTCAGGTCAGGTGCGGGTAAGGGGATGGGTCTGTTATGATGTGGCAGGGGTAAACCAGTTCTGCTGTCGGGCCCTGCTGTGGATGTCACTGCTTGCATTGCGCAGTTGACCCTTGTGCGGTGTGATGCGGTGAGGATCTGTCCGTTCTCCCCTTTGGGGCTAAGATGCGAATGAATGTGTTTGAATGGATGAGTAAATGGAGAGTGAGTCGTCCTGTCTCGGCTACCTCCCTTTCCTTGGGGGAAGCAGCCTAGGTATATAGATAGATAGATAGAATATATATATATACATATATATATTATATTTATATATATATTATATATATATATATATATATGGGGGCTTAAATGATGATTGGATGGAATCATGGCCCACTGGACTGAGCAGACTTGGGCTGTCTGGACGTTGCTACTCACCACCCTGCCGTAGGGTGGGAATGGAGGTCCAAATGATGATGATAATGACAATATAGATATATATATCATCGTCATCAGCCGTTTGAATATCCACTGCAGACCGGCCTATCCCAGCCGAAGTCGGGACGATATAGCCAATGTATGTCTTCCAAGTGGCATAGGCTGTCTGGTAGAGATTGTATGTACGCTGAGAAGTGCTTGTAAGTGTAACTGTAGTGTTGGAGTGCCTTTGGATGTGTGTGTAGTCTGTGAACCAAGTGTAATCGGACCGTGCAAGCCGACTGGGTGCAAGCATACATTACATATATATATATATATATATGGAGCCTCTGTGGTACAGTGGTAGAGTGTGCGTTTCGTACACGGGTGAGCCAGGGTTCTTGCCCCGCCTACGTAATAAACTTTGGGAGTGTTCACCCGGCCATGTACTGCATTGGCGGACACCAGGGGTGCTGTGGTTGAACCAGTGTCGCTTACTATAAAGTATGCTTGCACCCAATCGGCTTGCGCGGGCCGATTACACTTGGTTCACAGACTACACACACATCCAAAGCCACTCCAATACGACAATTACACTTACAAGCACTGCTCACCCTACATACAATCTACTAGACAGCCTAAGCCACTTGGTAGAGATACATTGGCTGTATCGTCCCGACTTCGGTCGGGATAGGCCTGTCCTGCAGAGGATACTCGAACGGCTGATGATTATGATGATATATATATATATATATATATATATATATATATATATATATATATATATATATATATATATATATATACTGTATATATATATATATATGAGTACAATAAATTAAGGAAGGTGTGGAAAATAAGTATTTATTCTGAAAATCAAGAGGCTACGAATAAAGGTGGTCAAACTGTCTCTAGATAATATTTATGCAATGAATGTCGTATACATAGTAAAGGTAAACTTCCCAATACTACTGGTTTTTGGATCACCCGTTAGTTTTCCCTGGATTCTGATCACATATAGCACTGGACCTAAACAGGAGGTCCATGGACCCTCAGGGGAGGGAGTAAGTAGGTAGGAAGAGCGAAACTGGGTGGAGAGAGGTAAGGAAAAGGGAGGAAAGTTGTAGGAGGTTGACAGGAAGAGTAAGAATGGGTGGAATGTAGATCGAGATGCAAGAGAAAGGCTTGGAGATACAGGATAATACAAAATAACTAGAGCTACTTATTTTGATCAAAGTTAATAGTAGTCTGCGATATTTCTATAATCTGCGTAACCTCATCACTTTGTGCTGGCCTTTTCATCCACCACTAAACTGCAGAGGCTGAAAATCACTACGAGTATACCAAGGCTGACATTCATTCACATATTCTCACAGTTTCATGGAATATTTGACTATGCTCATATTATTGTAAGTCTTCAATATCACAGCCCAACCTTATCAGTGAATCATATGGAGATCATGGCAATATTGGTTACTTATCATCCCATGGATCTGGACACTGAATCCCTCCCTCTGACCCTGTCTCCTACCATCCAGGCACCTCACATCCCCTTCGTCCCGAAGCACGGTTGTTCGAACCTCAGTTTGTAGAGATTCATGTTGTGCTTGGGATCAGAACAGAACTTTTGACCTCCAGTGTACTATTGGCAACATATGAACCTGGTACAGTATAAGAATGTGGCATGGGTCAGGCAGGTGGTACGCCTGCAGCCCGTGACGTACTCACACATTTGTTGTGTCTGGAAGGAGGAATGAATGGCTTGCCAATCACTGTTTAAAACTGACACGTACAGTAGTTTAGAATTGTATATTAGAAGCCTCGAGTAAAAATAACCATAGGTATGAGTGTTTTTCATTGATAGATAAACTTCAACTGCAGTGATAATCGAATGATATAAAGAGATTTCCGTTTCATAGACTCATCTAGTCGGTGCTCACACACCTTCAAATTGCTCCTGTATTGCCTCGTCAGATGGTGGAGCACACTCTACATCAATGATTTATTAGATACAAAAATCAAATTGTTTTCATAAACTGTATAATGGGATTTTCTGTTTATCTATCTGTCTATCTATCTATAGCCCGACGCCCTAATCCCGCAAAGGATGGCCGCAGACAAAACGCCTCCAAGTCACTTTGTCACCCACCATTTGACTACCCTCCCCCCAACTCACCCCCCTTTCCCTCATATACCTCTCAACTCCATCCCTCCACCTCATCCTCGGTCTACCCCTCCCCCTCCCTCCCTCCACCTCACCTACATACACCCTCTTAGTCAGTCGTTCATTCTTCATTCTCTCCACATGTCCGAACCACCTCAGTGTATTTCTCCTAATCTTCTCAACCACATCCACATCCACCCTACAACGTTCCTTCACTTCTTCATTCGTCAACCTGTCCCTCCATGTCACTCCACATGCTTCTCTCAAGTAACTCATTTCTACTGCTCTCACTCTTGACTTGCTCCCCTCTTGCAGGGTCCACGCCTTGCTTCCATACGTCAGGGTAGGGATCACAATATTATCAAGCAGTGACTTCTTAACTTCCATACTCACCTCCTTATTCCTCATCACTGCTTTCAGTGAACCAACAACCTTCCTTCCGTGCTGTACCCTTTCACGCACTTTATCCCCCAAGTTCCATCCTTACTCATCACCATCCAACCTTACTGTACATTCTGCGACTTAATTCCTTTCAAACATCATAACTTTACTTTTGTTTACATTAACTTTCAGCTTCCTCCTCCTACACACTGTCCCAAATTCATTCACCAAACCTTGCAACTCCCATTCATCTTCACTCAACAATACTGTATCATCAGCAAACAGCAGCACCGGAATCTTCCACATCTCACCCTCATTCATCAGAGCCACTCTCACATCCACTGCCCTACCTTGCACCTCCTTTACAACCCCATCCATGTATATATTAAACAGCCATGGAGACATCACACATCCCTGTTTCAGTCCCACAATGAGATAGAAAAACTCACTCAGCTCACCATCCACTTGCATCGTAGCCCAAGCTCCTTCGTACATACTCTTCACGCACTCAGCAATTTCCCATCCACTCCATAAATTCTTAATGCCTTCCACATACCTTGCCTATCTATTCTGCCATAAGCTTTCTCCAAGTCCATGAAGGCAGCATACACTTTCTTTCCCTTCCCTAGATACTTCTTCACTAAACATCGTTGAACAAATATCTGATCTACACACCCTTTTCCCTTCCTAAATCCCCCCTTGTTCTTCTCCAACTAGCTCCTCTGTCATATGCCTAACCCTATCAATGAGTATTCAACCATATATTTTACCAGTCACATTAAGAAGGCAAATACCCCTATGGTTACCACATACTTCTCTCTCCCCCTTTCCTTTGTATAAAGGAACAATTATACCTGATTTCCAGTCCTCTGGAACCTTTCCCTCTTCCCAAGCCAATCTACACAACTTCCATATCCACTCCACAACAATCTCACCCCCATACCTCAGCATTTCACCACACACTCCATCAATTCCTGGGGCCTTTCCCAACATGATCTTCTTCATTGCTTCCACTAGTTCTGCCCTACTGATCTCTTTCTCCTCTCATCTCTTCTTCTCCCAGCTATTCCACAACCACTTATACTCGCACTGCTCTCACTCTTTACATGCAACAAATCCTCAAAGTGCTCCCTCCATCTCCTCAATTTCTCTCTCTTCTCCACCAGCAATCAATTATTCCTATCTTTCACTCCCCTACTATTTCCCCTTTCACACTGCCTTACTTTCTTTACCTCCTTCCAAAACAATTTTTTACTCTCCCTCCATTTCACACTCAGATTCCTCCCAAACTCTTTATCCACTTTCTTCTTACTCTCCTTCACCAGTCACTTCACCTCCTTTCTCCTGCTCACATATACCTCTCTCTTCTCTCTATCATCTTCTCCCCGACCTCTACTCGCTAACCATTCACTATATGCCTTCTTCTTTTGTTCTACAGCTCGTTTCACCTCATCATTCCACCATGCTGTCCCTTGCACACCCTTGCATCTCCTCCTCACTCCACAAACCACCTCACACGCTGCACCTATCTCTTCTGTGAATATTCTACATATGTCTTCCACCCCTTCCATCTGCTCTAGCTCATACCTTCCCAATCTTTCTTCCACTAGGCTCTTATACTCTGCCATTCTCTCACTATCTTGCAAATTCTCCACTCTTCTCACAGGAGCTGTTTTCTCCTGTCTTCCCCTTCGTCTCCTCAACCATTTTCTTTGCAGCTTTACTTTGGCCATCACTAAGTGATGGTCCGAGACTCCATTCTCCCACCCTCTCCAAACTCTTCCATCCAACACTTGTCTTCTCATTCGTTCATCCAAACACATATAGTCTATCATTGCCTTTCGTTCAACAAGTTCACCATCCATCCTTCTCATTACTCTCCATGTATACCGGTGGATCATCTTATGCCGAAAGTAGGTGTTGGTTATTGCCAACCCCTTACCAGCACAGATGTCCACCAATGCACTACCATTCCCATTTACTTCAGCTGGCACACCCCACTGACCAACCACTCCATCCACTCGTACATTCCCAACTTTGCCATTCGTGTCTCCAATCAAAAGCAGTCTCTCGCTCCTCTCAAATTTTTCCATACATGTTTCTACTCTTCTCCAAAACTCATCTTTCACTCTTGCCACTCGGTCCTCTGTTGGAGCATACACACATACAATCGCCCACACTTGTATACCTACTTTCATCCTCACCCACACAATCCTTGGACCCACTGTTCCATACTCTCTTATATTCTCCGTCCACTTCTTGCTTATCATCAGACATACTCCCTCTCTTGCCCTCTCATTCTCATTGACTCCCGCACATATACCTAAACCATATTCCCATTCTCTCACTCTTTCACCTTTCCATTTAGTTTCAGTCAATTCACCTATATCCACTTTTGCATCCTCAAGCACCTATCAACCCGACAAAATCTTCCATAGGTATACCAACTAATGTTTAATAATATTCATCTTAATCCTGCATCATCCTTGAACATACTTGGGGTTTCATTTATTCTGGACTTATCTTGGAAAGATCATATTACATCTCTTGTAAAATCTGCATCCAAGAGATTGGGTGTGCTAAGCCGACTCCGTTCCTTCTTTACCCCTGCACAATTGTTGATTCTATACAGGGATTTTATTCTCCCCTGTGTGGAGTACAACTCTCATGTGTGGGGGGGCTCTTCATATACAGCTCTTCTCAATAGGGTGGAGTCAAAGGCTTTTTGTCTCATTAACTCTCCTCCTCTTACTGACTCCCTTCAACCTTTGTCTCTTCGCCGCACTGTTGCATCTTTATCTTTATTCTATCGCTGCTTCAATGGTCACTGCTCCTTTGAACTGTCTGCATGCATTCCTCCACCTCTACGACAGGCCCATAGCACCCGTCTAGCAGCAAACTATCATCCCTTTTCTGTCCAACTCTCTAATGCAAGAGTTAATCGTTACTCCCAGTCCTTCATTTATGCAATAGGTCAACTCTGGAACTGTCTCCCTCTATCTGTATTTCCTGCTTCCTATGATCTCCAGTCTTAGATAGGTAATGTTTTTGACTTAACATATTTAGGTGATGTGGGGTCTGACAGACCCCAACAATAAAAAAATAAAAAAAATACTTACACTGCATTTATTTGGAAATCCCTATTTCTACCTGAAACTAGATCATTTTTCTTTATTGTAATAAAAAAAACAAAGTCCATTTTTCACTATGCTTTTTTAAAACTTAATTTTAAATAAAAACCTCCATTTTTTTTTACACTTTTTTTTTTTTTTTAAATCCCATGAAAACTGAAAGGCTTCTTCTTTAAATGGTGGTTGGTCCACACATCACCGATGGTGGGAACTCCTTTTGAGAAATGGAGAAACAAAGCAAATGAATATTTCACCAGAAACAGAGAAAGTACAAAATCACGTACAAATTTCTACGTATTTTTGGCTACCTTCAATTACCACTTCCTCATATGCATATTTTTTAAAGTCCAGGGTTCCATTTTTAGTCTGTATATACTGCACACATCTAACATGGCAATCCATGAAAAAAAAAAAAAAAATCTTTTACCTGCATTATTATCTAATTGCACTCACCGGGTGCTGACAATGGAGGCAACAGGAGCACTCCATTCCCATCTGCAGTGACTGCAGTTAGATACTAGTGCAGTTAAAAGTTTTTTTTCATTGACTGTCATGTTAAAAGACGTTTGGAGTATATACAGACTAAAAATGGAGCCCTGGATGTAAAAAATATGCATATGAGGTAGTGGTAACAAAATAGGTAATTTGGGTCTCTCAGACCTGAACAAGTTATGTGTTACGTGATCTGGGGTCTGAGAAACCCCAATAGGCCTATAGGACCAAATTAGAGCCAGATACAGAAATGACCCTACTGTTCCCATGAAGGTCATCAAGAGTCAGGAGGGTACTGGGAAGGACAAGTTTTTTGGATTAAAAAAAATAAACACCACATGCAAAAGAAAACCTCTGGGGTCTGTCAGACCCCATATTACCTATCTAGGGTTAAATGCAGTGTGTCCAGGCATCTCGAAATGATCGGATCTTGAATTTGGCTCTCTCTTGTATTTTGTTTTTCTCTTGGAAGGAACAGTTTTGCGGGCTCATTGCCTTTGGTTCCTTCTTCCTCATATTAAAAAGAAAAAAAAAAACTCTAAGAGCTGTGCCTAAGTTAATTCTACTACTTAATTTACTCCACAACCAGGGACAAAAGCAAAACAAATAATATTGCTGGAATTTGAGTAGAAGTCTATTTGGTGCTTTATGTATTGCTAGCAGCACTCATATACCTTGCCCTACACTTTCACAAGTTCCCTTGACTTAAGTACTTCAACTCATCAGAACTGTTATGCCCAGGGTCGTGTCTGCCGACCTCCCTCAGCAGGATAGATGTGCCTACTCTCCGATTTGGACAAGGTACAAGTTCTTTCTAACTGCATCACCCTTATGAGCATGTGTATACTCACTTCCAAGAGGAACTGTCCTGCCTATATATCATCGACACGAACGTAGACTACTTCTCTCTCTCTTGTGAAATCGCTTAATGGATCGTTACATTAACTTTTGTTGTGCCTCAAGGAAGGTAGATAGCAGTCGTTTACTCCAGCACCCAAAGGCTCTTTGTATAACATTATGCCCTGCATGCTCTCATTCATTATTTAATCAATTCCCTCTCCCACTATTTGCTCTATTTTTTCTCATATCACGATGTTTTTTCTTCTTCTTTCTTTGTGATGTTCCCCATGTCTCGTCTTCTATGTCTGTCTGCCTGGTCCCATGCTTCCTGCGCCCATGCTCTAACCTCTGTGCGATGCTTACGTTGAACAGTTTTATATGCTGTCTTCAGCAACCTGCGACGTTCTCTCTCTCTGGCCACCACATCGTCAGCTTCATTTTCTCCTTGTTCTCCACTCTTCATTTCTCCTGTTTCCTCTTCTCTTCCCCTATTCCTGCTCTGCCCTGGCTTCTGTCTGAAGGGACCATGTGGGTAGGATGGAAGTGTGGAGATAATGTCGTCAGTCACATCATTAAAGGCGTTGTTGTAGTCGCAGCCATGTCACCTAATAATCGACAGTCACCGTCCTGACATTCCTCCCCTTGTGTTCTCGCCCCACGCCCCACAGAATGCTGTGCAAAGGACCCCAGGGCTGCGAGAATGAAGAGTGGTCGATCCAGGATCGCTCGAATGACGGCGAAATGCAGCGACAGCAGCGTCTGTTTACCCAACATTTATTGTCTATATAGGAAGCAAAACAGTAACACCTGACAAAGCATACACAAAAAATGTTAAAGTTGCCTGTTGGGTCGATTTGTATAAGGGCTCAAGGAGACGGAGTTTAGATTGAAAGTGTAGTAATTCATCTATGTACAAGGATGTGAAGGAATTATTCTGGGAGAGAATCTCTGGAAATTGCTTGTACTGCATCTAATTCAACACGAGAAAGTGATATTAAATCGTATTATGTGCGGGAGTACAGACAACTTGGTGTCCTTGGTGCGGGGTACTTAAGCTGGAAGTGTGAGTGTTTCACTATGAGCACTGCAACCGTCACTCAGGACCAAACGTCCTATACCTTGGACCATCTGAATTCTCTTCTAAATGTCATTAACAGCATAAGTAAGAGTAAATCGTATAGGTTTATTTGTAGAAAAACACAACTGATCATTGTCTCTAACAAATACATGAACAAAGCTATTAATAATCCTCTTTCTGCAGAGTTTAGGTGCAATATCCTTGTTGAGGAACATACAGTAGCACTCTCACATGTGGTAGTGTTCGATCGCAACACTGGGCCTTGTGGCTCACAAGCCACAAGGTGAGTATGGCACTGAGTGAAATCGTCCATTAGCATAATTATAATATAAATGATTTTCACTCACTGCAATAAATTTGACAGAGAGGACAGTTTGTACAAAGACTTTTGTCTCAGGGACTTTCTTAGGCAACGAAGTGATTCAGAAGAAATCAGACGTTTCTGCCAGGTCACTTTGAATCAGAATTAGCAAATAAAGCTCACTGAAGAGGAGGTCTTGCAATGCACTACCCTGATTTAGTTACAGTATAATGCAAGGTGTTCAGATGAACAGGAAAAAGAAGTCCTGGTTTCATTAACCCGTAACCTTCAAAACACTCATATCTGGACATTCCTTAGTGCGTGCGATACACCCACATCTGGCCAGGACCTACTTCCCAAAGTGGGACAGATTGTAGGTCACAGTGACACCTGTCAACCCCTTCTCACCTGACCATCTGGTCAGTCATCTGCAAGTCACGATGGAGGGTGGATGTAGTGAGCAGTGACGGGAGTCTTTAACCTCCAACCATACTGTTGCAATACATGTTATGTTCCATGTTATATTTTTATGGCTAGGAGTGTCTGAGTGTATAAAAATAAAGAATAAGTAAGAAATTATATATATATATATATATATATATATATATATATATATATATATATATATATATATATATATATGCATATATATATATATATATATATATATATATATATATATATATATATATGCATATATATATATATATATATATATATATATATATATATATGCATATATATATATATATATATATATATATATATATATATATATATATATATATATATATATACATTTCAGGTTCTTCAAACTCGTGTAATTTTCCCAAGGAAAATGAACTCGTGTCATTTTCCTCAGGTAAATGACACGAGTTTTTAACCCGCCCCGTCCCGTCGATGTATGGGTACGTTGCAACGATTTGCATTTGCCAGTCCCGGCGACGTACCAGTACGCCATGCAATTGCAAGGTCCTTAATTTGCACAATTTTCAATTTTCGCGCGTGATTTTTCGTATGTATACACGGGACACCTTCCTCTATTCCTCTACAAGATGCCAAGCAGGGACAACGCCTTACACCACATAACCTCCCCCCTCCCCCCCTCATGCCATTGTCTCAGCAATGGACCTGTTACCAATGACCTGGCTAGTAAAGATATTCAGGGCCAGAGTGATTCCCCCATCGATGACAATGTGGAGGACAATGTTTACATAGCATTAGAAGAAGAAACAGCCAGAAATAATGATCAGGTAATGTGCCAAAAAAAGGTCAGGTATGGTGATTAGTTAGTGAGTGAAACAATGCTTATAATGCCTTTATTACTGCTTGAAAACCAATATACTCTCATACTACATATACATTCGTACCAAGTAAATAAATAAATACCGTTTATGAGTGGATAAAATAGTTACCCTCCCATAGAACTCGTTTTCTTTGGTGACAGCATGTTAGAAAACCCAGTCAGGTAAGGAGGAACTCCTACCTGGATTGGGTATTTTAAACCTCAGGTGAGTGATTTCTCTATGAATTTTCGATGTTTCTCACCAAGAGCGAAGGTTTTAGCCCCAAAAAAATTTTCGAAAATACCTCGGGACTGGGGGATGTCGGAGGTGCAGAAAACCTCAGGACGTGACGGGTTAACCCTCTCGCACACAAAAAATTTCAGTAAGTTTTCCGGCTCACAATTTCTTCTGCAAAGCCGCCCGGCCCGGCTACCTGCTCGCGGCAAATAACACATATTCTCTCCCTATTTTCGCCACCCAAACATCAATATACTGCCATGAAACCTATGTCATCTTATTCACCGATGTTTGTTCTAGCTGATAAGCACCACAAAAAAACAGGAAAACACGAATAAAACAACATTAGGCGGCCGTGAATAAAATTTAGCTACGTCACGTTCACTTCCCAACATCATAATTCAAAAGTTTTCCATCATACAGGAAAATGTTATTAGAAGTTTAGATAGAGAATTTCATCAGCTTTCTAAAGAGAGAAATCCGGTGTTGATATGATTTGTAGTTTTCGAGAAAATAGCCAAAAACTGAAAGCCATTTTTGAAAAAAAATCAAGGAGCTCTAAAACTGAAATTTTATTGCACATATTATGTTTTTATTGCATAATATTATGCAGAATTTCACCAGCTTTCTAATGACCTAATTCTGGTTTCGATACGCCTCATAGTTCTCGAGTAAATCGCCAAAAACGACTGGAAACTCACGTCCATACGTCACTTTCGTGATGTGTTCACAGCATACGCAATATTCCCGCCTATGTAACAACAAATTCTTATCATAGATATTAAATTGTTTTGCCATGTACATATGTAGAATTTACTGCTCTTTATCATGGTTCTTACAGGAAATCGCTACGTCCAATAGTTTTCGAGCAATTGGCCGACAAAGTGAGATTACTCGTCCCAGCGCTTTTGACTTTATCGAAACAGTCTGTTCCCCCAACTTTTCCAACAGAAAATGCTCCCAGAGGCTTATATTCTGTAAATGAACATACGTAGAATTTACTGCTCTTTATCATGGTTCTTACGGGAAATCAATATGTCCAATAGTTTTGGAGTAATTGGATGACAAACGTAGAATGCTCTTCCTCGCCCGCACGCGAGATAAAAAACATTCTTTCTCTGCCTCACTCACGGCTACATATTTTCGCTTGTTACGTTTTATTATTTTCTTTTTTTACTCAAAGTATACACGTAAAATATCATAAGATTTTTTATAGTGCTGTCAGAAACTCGACATGACCACTAGTCTTTTTGCTAGGTTCTATACTGAAGCTGAACTTTCTTCCATCTCATATGTGTGTATATAAAAAAACATTACTTATTTGTGTAAAAAATATTGAACTATAGAAATAGGTCAATATACAGATCAACAAAATACGGATAACTCACTTCCTCCAGAGGTGTTGAGATGCTGGCAGTAGCTTGAAGATGAGGAGTTATGTAGTGTGTGAGCGTGTGCATGTGTGGCTGAGTGTGTGCGTGTGTGGGTGAGGGTGTGTGTGTGGGTGGGTGTGGGTGTGGGTGTGGGTGAGTGTGTGTGCGTGTGTGTGTGTGTGTGTCTGTGCTGTGGCGTATTTTCTTCTCTCCTTGTGATACATTTGCCTAAAACACATGTGATGCACAGAATAGATTTCTCCATGAACATTCACTGTACGACATTTGTATGTATATGTGGTTGTGGCATATTTCTTGTCTCTGACACTTGCTCTTTGTTTTAGCTAAGTCAGTCAATGCATGAAATATTTCTCTGTGAACACTCACTGCGACTCTATTGAATTGGCACACACCACATTCCTTCACAAACACCTGCAGCATGTTTGAAGTATATTTCACACAATTCCATACGCATTTTCACTATCAGAATCACAATCATTCCATCCCCAAACATCTCTAATTCTTCCTTCCCGACAATAAAAACTGTACGTGATGCCTGCCCCATTCCACACTACGGTTCCATAATTTCACCAAGCCAGCCACAATATCTTTCACACAAAATAGAGTTTAGGCATTGGCTTCATTATATACGTATTTGTGATCACGCCATAGGGCCTTGGGGAGGGCGAGAGGCAAAACCCCGCAACAGTGAACACGCATATCGGCTCTAAGCCTAATGCTTGATAACGGACACAATTCCTTTTCGTGACATAAACCTATGTTCCATCGACAATATCACATACAAATATGCTCACAATTATTGCATTATCACACTGAGTCCATAGGGACTTCGGCTCAGGCAGGAGGGGGAGAATTAGTAGGAGTTTAAAGGGACAGTACACCGACGTAACCTCACTGCCTGGCTGTTTGGAAGAAACTGAGGTTTATCGCTACGTGCTGGGCCCCATGAGGCAGGTCAGTGTTGCCAATGCCTTACCATTGGAAAGCACTACAATCGCTACAATGCGTCAAAATTTGACACGATTTCACCAGAAACTTAATTTTTGGCTATTTTTTGTGTGCTTAGGAACGCGATTCAAGTGACTGATCATCTTTAAAACAATCTACATGGCACGCAAATCATTATGACTGACACTGAGAGGGTTAAAAAAGGAAATATCAATCATAGAAGAAAGTGATAAAAAAAAAACTTGATGCACTTCTGTGGCCAACCACCCCTCTTTGAAATCATTCAGTCATTTACCACTGAGCTACCATGGCCCTTGGAAATGAAAGACATTCAAACCATAGTTTCCCATATGCCCTTCAGTTAAAAAAAAAGAAAAAAGTACTGTATAATGAGACTTTTCAACCATTTCGCGATTTACAGCTGGTTATCATCCCATGTACAGTTATGTGTCTGTATGACTTTACCACAACCCTGTAATCCATATCCATGCTTATTACATTCAGTACTGTACGGTTTCAAATGAATCTGAGGAAGGCAGGATAATTTACCTGAACCTTGACCCCGCTTTATTGAAACCACCCTTATATAAGCCACCACAGTATTATAATGACAGCATTATAGCCAGCTGTTATCCTATCCATGTGTCTGTGTACCTATATGACTTGAACATAACTCTTTCATCCATATCCATGTCTTCTGAACTATACAGTGTCAAAGGAATGCGAGGAACGGAGGAAATCTGAAACTTAACCCTGCTCAAGTGACAACCCCCTATACATCACCTATAATATTTGAACATTAGGCTTCCTCGACCTCATCCGACAACAGATTGTTAGTCATTTTCTATAACCACATCTCATGAGTATAGAAATAGATTTATTACACATAGGAAATAGGTGCAATTCACTCTGCACTCTTGATTCCCTGCAGCCCCGCTTTCGTCCGCTTATCCTTTACCCTCATCTACCCTGTGGTGACCTGAGAGAGCCCCATCTGTGTCTCCTATCTCCCACCGGTGTTCTCTCTCTCTCTCTCTCTCTCTCTCTCTCTCGTACACCCCTTTTTTTTTTTCCTATGATTTGTTTCCATACCCATATCCACGTATTTTTCTTTTGTGTGTGTGTGTGTGTGTGTGTGTGTGTGTGTGTGTGTGTGTGTGTGTCAGAGCACGGACATCTTGCATGAGGGGTGTGGTGTAGCCAGTGGGCTTTTTTCTTGTTTTTTACAGTACACATGAGCTTTTTCATCAGCACTCCCCTTTTTCCCCCAATGGTTTGTGTTTGCACCGACATAAACACTTTAGAGGCAGGTCAGGAGACACACACACACACACACACACACTAGCTAGCTAACTTCTGAATATACCAGGGCATTTTAGCGAGCTATTATCAGGTGTACAGTTATGTCGATTTGTCGGTGTGATTTGAACATCACCCTATCACTCATATCCATGCCATATCCATATCCATATATTGTTCTTATTTTCCACGGTCCACATCAGCCACGTTCTTTATCAGTACACCCATTTCCCGATGTGGTTTACATTTGTATCAGCGTATTCAGTTTATTTTAGGGTCCACTCTGATGCTCCAGTTTCCCTCACACTCAGTACATGTAGGATGCTTTATGTCACCAACTTCTCTAGCTTCTGTTCATAATTTCGCCATTATCACGGCTTTTTAGAAAAAAAATATTTACCAGAGGATACACAGATATATGGCGAGTACACTGCTATATATTTCATGTTGTTTTGCGAGAGCTGAGTTTTGGTGAGATAGCCGCACAGGCAAAGGGTCCCTTTCAACTAAATACCGCAGCCACCGGGTTAATGATATATTAATCAGAAACTCTACCAATAATGTATTTGGCACGATGTCCACACTCAGGCGAGCTTGCATCTTTCTCTGAAGGCTTAACTTAATCCTCACATGATCAGCAATAATATCCAACAAAGCTAACTGAAGATTAAGAAAAGCTTCAAATACAAGAGCTTCGCCTTCTAGCTGCAAGGTTTTGATAGGGAACAGTCTAATTCCCGCATGTGAAATATTAGCTGCTTCAGTAATTTTGCAATTGCAGCGTGCATGTGTGACATATCCTTAAGAGTAACATTTAAAACCTTTGAGTGAACATTTATTACTTGACGTTAATCTTAGAGCATCTCTTGAATTTGTCTCAGTCCGGTATGAATTTCGTTTAGCTGATCCTGAGTTGTAGGTCCTGATAAAGCATTAGCAATATTACAATAACATCAATTGTACCTCTGGGTCTACGACCCATTAATGGCTTATCTGACAGCAAATAACCAACATTTTTTTAATCTTCAAATCTAATACAAAATTCATGGTGAAATTAAACCATTGACTAGTTTGTGACAATACAAGGAATGATGAACTGTCAGTATGATCTATGTTCCACCGTGCAGATTCAATCAAATCTTTTGCATTAACAGGATGTATGTACAATTCTTTCTGTATTAACAATATAGGGACCAAGTAATGATTTCCTGCTGAAATTAGTTTGGAGACCAGAGAATAGAAAAGGCCTGTTGGAGCAGGTTTTTCAAAATGTGGGTCAATGTGGCTAGCATTACCTGACACTTCGACTGCAAGCAGCAAAACCTGAAACAAAAAATAACATGACTACTGTGACTTACTCTCTACTCCTTGTTTGTCTTCTTATCAATGTGCTCTAGTGGTCCATCCATAACTAGAGGTAAATCTTCTATTGTTGTGTGTGATCTCAATCTATATGGGGAAGCTGGTGCTTAGTCTAGGGTGCTGACAGAGGACAAACGATCTGGCACCAGAGTGTCTTGTTCACCCAGGGATTTCCCATCACCACTCGCCTCGTTTTCACTTCCGCCTCTACCCTCATTCTCGCCTTCGCTCCTACTCTTACTTTCACACTCTTTTCAGTCTTCATTCTGCTGAACTGTGTTGGTCGTATCAATTCCACCCATAGAATTTTTATTATCCTATTAGATGATTACTGTGCACCGCAGCTATATACCGGAATGGCTGCGAAATAATTTAGGTCATCCTCGCCATCACCATCATCATCATCATCCGCCTCATGTACAGGATACACAGGGTGAACATTCTTATTATCCTTATTGGTGAGACAAGACTCGGGTGCCCTTCGCACGCGATCGGCATGAAGTGTGGCAATGGCTGCATCCTTCAGGCAATGCACTTTAAGTACAGCATCACTGACATGCTCCATGACTTGGTACGGTCACTCATATAATAGCTGTAACTTCCTCACAACTGATCATTTAGGAATTGTATGCATATATACTCTGTCACCTACACGGAGGGGCTTAGGAGCAGCCCTTCTATTCCTACAATTCTTATTATTGGTACTAGCCAGATCTAAGTACAGTGCAACTGACATCTCTGAAATACATTGGCTGCGATGGCGGCTAGTATATACTTAGCATCATCAGTGTTGGAGTGTGACTGAGATTCATATATCATCTGATGTGTCACCGCTGGGTCTTTCAAATACAAAAGGAAATATGGAGAGTCCCTAATCAACCTAGTAAACCCTGAATTATAGGACATGCATGCCAAATGTATCATTTATTGCCAATGGTTTGCGTTACTTTCAATCATCGTACGCAAGATTTGAATCTCGGTTCCGTTCAACTGTTCCACCAACCTTTTCCATGGAAGGGAGATATGGCGTTGTTGTGATATACTTCATTCGGAGTATGTCTGCTACTCCACGCAGTGTGGCGTTCACGAACTCTGTTCCCTGGTCTGTGATCAATTGTTGGGGAGTTCCGTGAATACATACAAATCTCTCTACAAATACTTAAGCTTCTTCCTCCGACGTTTTCGTTTTCAGTGGCTCAGCAGTAAGAAATCTGCTTAGTGTGTCCACTGCCGTAAGGACATATATATGTTGTACCTCGAACATATTCATTTGTCCTATAAGATCCAAATGGACCAGTTACCATGATGCCGGCACATCTGGATACCTTGTAAGCGGAGACAAGGCATCCTCCGGCCGCGCTATACAGATATAATGCACTGTGTGCAGTGCCGATACAAATTAGTCATATAATTGACCATAGTTACCCAATATGCAAATCTCTTGGTGCACACAATAGTGACCTTGGTCCCACCATGTCCTCAGAGCAGCAGGTGATGGGCCTAATGTAATGCTGCTGGCACACTTTGTTCAGGTACAACCACCTATAATACATCGTTATCCTCATACACACAAGATTCTTTGTTATATAACAGAACATCCTGGTGGAGACGAAATGTTTCAACTGGGACAGCCAGTATGGCGGCCTTAGGGGCTTCTCCACGAAGGTACTGTTTTAATGATCCCCAAACCAGATGCACATTTTGCTATTTCCGCACTTTGTCAAGGTTCCAGCTCACCTTGTCAGTACTAATCACGCCACTCGTGACAACTATGACCTCTGCATTATCGTGATGTTGCTCCCTACAAACACATGACAAGGCATCAGTTACCCTAGTTTGACATCCGGGGAAAAATTCACCTTTACTTCGTACTCGGCAACCTGGATCTGCCAGCTAGCAATCCTTCTGGATCACTTTGTATCAAAAAGCAAGAGGCTGACTTATTGGTAGTCCATACACAATACTCAAAGCTTCTTGCTCGATAGTAGCATAATTCATCTCAGCCTTACTTAAAGCCCTACGGATTATGTCAGTGGCCTAAGGAATCCAGCATCGTCTTTCACCTGCAGTACTCCTCCTATTGCTATACCACTCGCGTCCATCGTCAACTAGAATGGTTTATCAAAAGGAGGAAACTTAAGAACTAAATTTTCTGTTAGATGACTTTTCAGAGTTCTGAAAGCCTGATATGCCTCGGCATTCCACTCGATTTTTTGTTTATTATTTTTTACTTCCTTTTTCCCAACGAGTCTGTTTTGTGAGAGGCTGAACAGTATAGAAACCATGTGAGCATCTGTGATAATAATTAATTAATCCAAGGAAAGATTAGACCTTCTTCAGTGTTGTTGGGACTGTGGATTCCTTTATGGCTCGGACCTTATCCTGTTGAGGTCGTAGTCCCTCCACAGAGATTATGTACCCTAGATAAGGCACTTCATACTTGAAAAAATAACACTTCTCTGTTTAAGAGTGAGTCAAGCTTGTTCGATTCTAGACAAAGCTTCGTCCAAAATTTCCACATGTGAATCAAAATCTTTACCATAGACAATTATCTTTCAAGCCAAAGGGTAGGCTGCATGGTGAGGAAAATGTTATCAACGGTCGTGATTCCTCATCTAATGGTATCTATTGACATTTCTGCCTCAGATCTGTACCCCCAAATATATAATTTTCCCATAACTGAGAAAGGATGTGTGTGATATTTGGCAATGAAAAAAGGGTCTGATATTATCTGCTAAATCACTTGCCTAAAGTCGAGAAAGATGCATAATTCACCATCTTTATTGGCTACTGGGACAAGGGGTGAGCAATAAGGTGATCTAGAGGGATGTATGATATTTTGCTCCCTTAAGTTATTTACCTGTGGCCTTTGAGTTTCATGATACTTAGCTGGTATTTTATAGGGACAACGGTTTACGACCGGTCCCGAGGCACAGATATGATGGAGGAAATAAGGTGTAATGTCCAGTGGTTCAACAGGCAAAGAGAACACTTGAGGGTGTTGTCACACAAGGGATATGAGAGCAACGTTCTCCCTACTGTCTTGTAAAAACAATTCATGTACATTTAGCACCAATCTCCTCAATCTTTCATCCCTTTGTATTACATAAGCTACTTGGCCTTGCTTATTTCCCCGATTCTCATCCCATCTTACTTCCTCGAATGGTTCCACTGTGTCCACCTTGTACTTGCCAGAGGTACTGTTCCGGTCTGGGGTGTCGTTGATGAAGACAACATAAACCCTGGAGTTTCCTCTCACCTTTTATGGGACAATATTTACAATCCCTGGCCACGGTATGGCGGTGAAAGTAATATCAGGACTAGAAGAGAATAAACCAAGGGTCCATCCCGACATGTCAGTCTCTAATGGGATGATGCCATATGTGAATGGATTTATCATGACAGTCGCACTTGTCATGCAACATCCAGAGAAATACTCTAATTCGTCTGATAGGGTGGTTTCAGCTACAGTCAAGGTGGAAGTGTCATCTGTGTGAAGAGTCTCCCCTCCGACCCGCAATTCTACCTTCTTCCCATCATTTTCGATACACAACGGATCTGTGGTAATGTGTATGTTCTAAGGAAAAATAAAGTCAGACCCTAGGTGCGACCTGCCAACTCAATAGGTAGGTCAACCACTCCTACAACTTGAAGTTCATCACCACTTGTGGATACTAGCATTTGACCTTGATACAGCCTGAGCTCAGGTCTCCTCTCACCCAAACTCTTGTAGTTTCCTTCGTTAATGAGTGATAGACATGCTCCTGTATCTAAGAGCGTGGGACAATCCTTCGTTTCACCACACACTCTCATAACTATCACCACATCCCTTCCATTTCCCAAGGTCACAATGATTAATCGTTTTTTTTTTCTTCCATACATGACAAACATTTTTCAGTAAAATGAGTCATACTCATGCAATGATCACACTGCGGTCTTTGACCTGGGTTGTCTATTTTAGCAAAACAATGTGCTTGCAAATGACCTAATCTTCCTCAGCAGAAGCACTGGAGTTTTTTCCTCTCTGTGATTGACAGTGTTGTACTGGCCCCGTGAGATTGGTCTGGAGGTGCGACAGGCGAGTCCTTGGTGACCTGCCTCACTGCATCTATTGCGGTTCCCCAGCCCCACATGGGTGAGCTTCCAAGTAGCTTTCATACTGTAAGTTTTACTTTCAGGGGGACCTCTGAGTTACATGTGCTCTGAGTTACATCATGCTTCATTTCCTTCGCCACACTGTTCACAGCAAGCAGAGAGTTGCCCAAGTTATGGCCTTATTTACGATTTTATCTGAATCATCATAAACGTTGACATCAACATTGATTCTACACTGAAGGGGGAATATTTCCATAATGTACCTAAGCAGAGTACAAAGAGTACCCTCTGAACTGAGGCCTGATGCATGCAACCTGGTTTGCTAGCTTCACTAATCACGACCAATAATCAGCAATATGCCCACCAAGATTCTGAAGCAAATGCTCAAGTGCTAAATGAACAGGTTGGAGTGCATGTTCAGGGGAGTACGTTTTAGGAGAGTAGACTTAAAATCATTCCAGCCACCGTTGGCCTCACTAATAAAATCTTCGATTCTGTCATGAGCACCACCTAATGTGCATTCCCTAGCTACGTCAAACCTGCCCTGCGTATTCCACCTAGAGCCAGCTGTTTTTCATTTAGCCATGTACTAACATTTGGTGTGTGAGTTAACCGTTGGTACTCAGGTAATGTATGTTTCCTGGCTGTAATTGAAGCCCTTATTCGAATTATAGGATCTTTCTGATTTTTTGCTACTGCTTGTGACAACCAGTCAGAATGGACAGCGATGCCTTCTGTTGTATTCACTTCGTCCATTTCAATTGGAGCTTCTGAGTCGGAACATGATGTATCCAATAATCCAAAAGAAAGAGTCCCTTTGTCTGAACCACTGTTTTCACTAAATTCCATACAGTAGGTTTTAGAACCCCCGGAGTGGAACTGCTTAATGATTTGATCAAGGCTGTAAATACCCCATAAAGCTGCCACCAATGTCGTGCCCTACACTTGCTAAGTAACCAGTGGTATACTTCGCACTCAGTCTCGCTGAGCATGATGAATGGCTGCCAGTAATCTGTAGTTGGTAGTGTGGACAATGGCAGTGTGGAGTGTGGAGACAAGTCCAGAGAGAATCTGCAACAATAAAGTTAGGACAACATGATACTGTTTTATCTTACTGCCCCAGTTCCCCGCCTCCCCTCCCCCCCCGGACTGTAACAAATAACTGTTCCACACACTAAGATTGTAAAACACAAACATTGCTTCTACTTTAATATTGTTAAGAAGTGGGATTTGCTAGTTAGGAAGTCTGGACATTTCTCGATGTTCATGGTATTCTACCGATACGAGTCAGAGTTGCTAGTTAGCCTGCTATTGTGAGTGCAGTTATTTCGTTAGTTATGCATTAATTCTTCTATTTTTAATAATGCTTTATGTGATTGCTTGTTAAATTATGTAACTTGTTTTAAGTTTGTATGATTAATGATTTAGAGCGTTATGTAATGTAAAAAAATTCTGGCATGTTTTATATATATTTGAGTTGGCAATGTTCTTGTAGAATGCAGAAGTTAATAAGGTAATGCAAGCTAATATGAGGCACCGAGTTCATTACTGGGCTAAGTGCCAAAACCACAAAATGCCAGAAAATGCATTTAAAATCTGGCGACTTTAAAACTTTGATATCTCGGTAACCGCTTGCGTTATTTTGATGTGTGTTCTTTTTAAATGTAGCTTATGGTATATTCTTTATTACAATAACCTGTATTTTGTGCTATTTGTCATTAATCATAATGATATCTTGTGAAGAAGTAAAATCTCGCCCCCCACTGCTGGACTGATCAGCTAAGAAATTATTTTTTATCCTACTATTAACTACAGAAATACATCATAAGGTCAATAATATATTAGCATAATGTCCCAGGAGTGTCATACTGTAGAATAAAATCAAAGTTCTTTGACATAAGTATTATTATTGTCACAATAATAGCAGTTTAAAGGTCGGAAACTTTGTGTGTGTTTTTCTCGGAGTTTTTAACCACCTATAAACACGAATCACATCACAAACATCAAGAAAAACATCATAAATTATTATATTGCTGATAATAATAAAAAAGTAGGACAGCAAAATTTATGAGGACATTATTAGAAAACCCCTGTAACCTGAATGATAAAAAAAAAGTAACCTGAATAAAATATATATTAATACACAATGGCGTGCAATGCTAGTGAGAGAACAATACTGTCCCTTCTCCTCTTCCCTCCACAGCTGCTGGTGGGAGTAGTGTCAGGCATCAGCTTATTGGCTACCTGCAATGCAACTCGACTATCTGATTGGCCAGCTTCAAGGAGGATAAGGATAGGGGCTGGGATATAGCGGTAATACTCTCACATTCGCTTCAACACCACGGGGAGTCGACATAAAAAACATAGAACAGGCTGAACTCATTGGAAAAGCGACCATACAGCTGGCAGAATTCTCGACCCAGTCGCCTGCCTTGAGCACTAGTGCGGAACTGTCTGTTTTTTTTTTTGCTGTGTGGCGCGATGGCGCAACACACATGTCTACTTAACCAGGATTTTGACCCCTTTGTAGGTTGTTTCTTAGCACTTTTTCACTTCCAACGTATAGAGGGATGGTTTAGCTACTTGTTGGTGCATGTAGGTGCTTGGTGGCCATTTTGGCACTTAGCCCGGTAATGAACTCAGTGCCTCATGTAATGATGGGTAAGAGACTAGAGCAAGGTCAGTCGATTTTCAGTTCAGTTTGAGTGTTGGTACAGTGTCAGTATAGTTTGAATGTTTCTGGTACTTGTGCAAACAGTGAAGTGTTGTTGGCAAATAGCAAAGAGTTACTGAAGTTTGTATATCATCAGAACTTGTGAAAATAACGAAATGTTGTCAAGCATTAAGTGTAATTGCAGCTAGTAAATTTTGTATAGCTCCAGTGCTTGTGAGAACAGTGAAGTTGGAAATCATTAGGTGTAATTATTTGGAAATAAAGACAGTGAACTTAAGAAGGCAGTGTTTATCTACGACGCCTGAACTGATCCTGTGTACTTTGCACCAAAAGGCTGACCATAGGAAGAACAGCTCTCTGGGCAACGTCCTTCCTGTACTGTTCTACTGCTGCTGGAGCCTGTGGCAGTGTGGGACGGGAATGGAACAATATTACCAATTGTATACAGTACATTTACACTGCTTTAGCAAACAAGTTATACAAGTCATGTATGTTAATATGAAAATGACAAATTGCTGGATACACTGAGTTTCAACCCTGCACAAGGAAAATATCTCAACACAATAATCACTTATGTATGACTTAACATAGACTCAGTTACTTAGCTTAATAATTCACCCATTGAGTAAATAATGTTCACTTATTCACTAAAGGTCTATGCCTAAGTTGCTTCTACTACTTAATTTACTCCACAATCGGGGACAAACACGATTGAACTAATATTGCTGCATTCTGAGTAGAAGTCTATTTGGTGCTTTACATCGTTCCAGTGGCACTGATTTATCTTCAAGCACTTCTACTCACCAGAACCGCAATGCCCAATGGTCGTGTCTGCCAGCCTCCCTCAGCTGAACGGGTGTGCCTACTGTTTGATCTGGAGTACATACATGTTCTTTCTACCTGCATCGCCCTTGGAGCATGCTTATATTCACTTCCAAGGGGAACTGACCTGCGTTTGAGTCATCAACGTGAACATTGACTACTTCTTTCCTATCTCGTGAGATTTTCCTTAATGGATCGTTACATTAACCCTTGTTGTGCTTCACGGAAGATAGATAGCAGTCGTTTGTTCCAGCTGCTTGTACAAGTCTACGCCCTGCATGCCCTTACCCATTATTTAATCATTCCCCTTCTTCCACCATTTACTCATTTGTTTCACATATCACAATGTTTCATCTTCTTCCTCTATAATGTTCCCCATGTCTCATTGTCTACTTTCTCTGTCTACCTTGTTCCAAGCTTCCTGCACCCGTGCTGTAACCTTTGAGTGATGTTTTTCAGCAACCTGCAATGGTCTGTCTCTCCCTGGTCACCACACCCTCAGCTCCAATTCCTCCTTCTTCTCCACTCCTCACTTCTCCATCTTCCTTTTCTCTTCCTCTGTTCCCACTCTGTCCTGGCTTCTATCTGAAGGGGCTGTGTACTGTAGGTAGGATGATAGTGTTGAGAAACGTCATGAGTCACATAAGTAAAGTCGTTGTTGTAGTCAGTGGCCATATCACCTAATAATTGGCTGTTGCCGTCCTGACAAATGTTCCAGTCTCTGATTTGCAGAGACAGTGCCTACTCATTTTCAGTGGCACTGCCTGCAAGCACAGGAGGCAGTGCGGTTGGACCATTAGTAGATGATCCAACAGAAACATCCCAAAAATCAATATCATTAGAATTCATGTCTGGCTGGTGAGATTGTGGCAAATAATCTCACCTCTGTGCCACATACTTTCTAATGAGATGTAAGTTTCATGTGCCACCTTATTAAGTATATTCAGTTGAGCCCTATTTATCCATAGGAGGTCTCATGGTCCACGCCGTCTAAGATTGCACCTCGTATATCTGCAAGACCTTCCCCTATCCGCCACCCAGAGTGGCGCCAGGTAGCAGTGGGATCCTCCTCCAAGTGTGTGTGTGTGTGTGTGTGTGTGTGTGTATATATATATATATATATATATATATATATATATATATTATACACACTGATTCTTCTTGTCCCTCCTACTTACTTGTGACAATTAGATGTACTGGTGTGACTATGGGTGGAAACAGATAACTGGCAGTGGTAGGTGATGCCATCACTAGTCTGGGTGTGGTGGACTCTTAGCACCCACCGAGACTTGGCACTGGAGATCACCGATTCGAACCTGTCTGAGTACACATGTAATAAGAAGACAAGAATTGTCCTGGGACCTGCAGCAAGGCTCTTGTTTCAAACAGTTTGTTGTAAAATGTACTAACCATACATGGAAACATTTTTATGTCTCAGTGGGCTTAAATGAAGAAATTTTTACCATTGTTGCTGCTAGATGACACCACCACACCTGACAAATGACAGCAAGTTTGGATTCTCCATGTCAAATAACCTTATAAGGGACCACTTTTATGTCTCAATGGCCTTAAATGAAGAATTTTTAATAACATTGCTGCTAGATAGTGCCACCACAGGTATCAGCTGGAAGCAAATATGGATTCTTCATGCCAAAGAACCTTAAATGGGATCACATGCATATCTCAATGGGCCTAAATGAAGAACTTTTACTGAAGCTGCTGCTAGATGGTGTTATGAGACGTTTTAGCTGAAAGCAAATTTGGATTCTCCATGTCAAATAACATTAAATGGGACCACTTTTATGTCTCAGTAGGCTTAAATTAAGTAAGTCATCGCTAGGTGGTGCCACCTCAGGTGTCGGATGATGGCAGATTTGGATTCTCCATGCCAAATAACAATAAATGGGACAACTTTTATATCTCAATATTCTCCATGCAAAATTACCTTGTATGGTACACTCGGTAAAAAAAGTATCGGTGCATAGAGGGTTCGATGTCTTCCGAAAATATTCACTCACGGGCTGGCTGTGTGGGAGGGTTGGTAACTTGTTATGCCTGGCTGTAGCAGGTTCAAAATGTTTATTTATATTTTAGCGAGGAGATACCTCAGATGACGTTATATGACACCTCCCAACACCTCCCAACATGTCAGACACAAATATTTCAGAGACCTTCGTACCGTGATCCAAAATGTTTCGTCAATGTTGTGCATCGATACTTTTTTTACCTAGTGTACCACTTGTATGTCTTTTAACAAATCCACAAAAGAAGAAGAAGAAAGCTGGCCACTCATTGACCTGCTGGATATCACCACAGGTTAAAACAATTTCATATTTTTTTAATGTTATGTACTGCATGTCTTTCAGATAAGGATAAATTGGGCATATACGAGTATGTTATACACACAAATACACATCTTTTGCATGGAAAACTGAAACACCAAGAACTCGGGCCCAAAGCTGTCGACACAAAGTATCACTCAGTGTGACTCTGCCAAGCCTTGTGCACAGACTTGCCATTCAACTTCCATGACAGGGTGCAATGTGAGTTGAACTGATAGCAATGACAAACTAAGTTGCCCCCATATGAACTTGACTTTTGGCCCCTTTGCCTTGCTGACCTAATTATTTTTTCGTCCCTTCATACTGTATCACTGCCAAAAGTTCGGCTGAAATCCATCAAGGGGTTTTAGAGATATCACACCCAAACCAATAAGACCTTGACCTTTGACCCATTGACATTGCTGACCTAGCAGTTAACCGGGCATTTAGTGTATCACTGAAAAAAGTTTGAATGAAACTTGTCGATGAGTTCAGAAGGTAATGCATGCACAACCATATGGTCTTGGCTTTTGGCCCTTTGACCTTGCTGACCTAATCAGTTAATCGCCATTTCATACTCAGTAACTGACAGGAGTTCGGTTGAAATCTGTCAAGCAGTTCAGGAGATATGGTGCCCATACCCATATGATCTTGACCTTTGATCCTTGAGCCTGCTGACCAAATCAATTCATCTGCCCTTCATACTGTGTCACTGAGAAAAGTTTGGTTGAAATTCATCTAGGGGTTCAGGAGATATCGTGCCTACAAACTAAGTCGACCCCATATGACCTTGACGTTCAAATCCTGTACCTTACTGACAAAATCAGTTTATTGCACCTTCATATCGTATCACTGAAAAAAATCTGGTAGAAATCCGTCCCGGGGTTCAGGAGATATTGTGCCCCACAACGAATATTTAGTCTACCCCATATGACTTTGACTTTTAACCCCTTGACCTACATGACCTAATAATTTCATCATCTGCATCATCAACAAAAGTTTCCTGAAAATCCGTTGATGGGTTCAGGAGATATCGTGGCAAGAAAAGTGTTACAGATGCACTTACGCACCTACTCACCCATGGCAGACAGACCAGTCACGTAATGCCTCCTCCACCTTAGGTGAGCAGAGACATAATAAAATGGAAGGATAAGGTGCTGGAGAGCATTCTGATCTGACAAGAATGTGGCACAAAAATTTAAACTCAATTGTGAAAATGAGGGGCTTTCTAGAAAGTAGGCTACAGAAAATTTTGAAAGAATACAGCTGCAGTGACTTCCATGTTGGAATAGTGCAGTTTAACCCAAGGCATCCCATCGACGTATGAGTACGTTGCAACTTTTTGTCACAGCTAGTCCCGTCAACGTACTGGTATGTCGCGCAATTGCAAGGTTCATAATTTGCGCAATTTTCAATTTTCACACGTGATTTTTGGTACGTATACACGAAACACCTTCCTCTATTCCTCTACAAGATGCCAGGCAGGGACAATGCCTTACACCGCATAACCTCCCCCCCCCACACATGCCATTGTTTCGGCAATTCACCTGTTACCAGTGACCTGGCCAATAAAGACATTCAGGGGCAGAGTGATTCCCCAGTTGATGACAATGTGGAGGACAAAGTTTACATAGCATTAAAAGAAGAAACAGTC
The DNA here is from genome assembly GCF_032717465.1 of Coenobita brevimanus. Classification (NCBI taxonomy): domain Eukaryota; kingdom Metazoa; phylum Arthropoda; class Malacostraca; order Decapoda; family Coenobitidae; genus Coenobita; species Coenobita brevimanus. Next base: position 22,465,321 of record NC_136980.1, read on the forward strand.
AGAAATGATCATCAGGTAATGTCGCCAAAAAAGGTCATGTATGTTGATGAGTTAGTGAGTGAAATAATGCTTATAATGCCTATATTACTGTTTGAAAACCAATATAATATCATACTACATATAAATTCGTACCAAATAAATAAATAAATATCATTTATGAGTGGTGTGGAATAGTTACCCTCCCATAGAACTCGTTTTCTTTGGAGCCAGCCTGATAGAAAACCCAGTAAGATAAGGAGGTACTGCTACCTGTATCGAGTATTTTAAACCTCAGGTGAGCGATTTCTCTGTGAATTTTCGATGTTTCTCACCAAAAGCAGAGGTTGTAGCCAAAAATTTTTTTTTCCGAAATAGCTCGGGATTGGGGGGTATCGGAGGTGCGAAATCAGTCAGGACGTGACAGGTTAAGTGTGCTGTACAGTATGTAAGGTGTGAGGGCAAGCACACTAAACTGTTTCCAAATCCCAGTTTTTAACTTACATACTAATAGACCTTCACAATATAACTCCAAAGCTGCTCGCAAAGCCCGCCAACCCTCACAGCAACCGCTAAATCAAGTATTTAAGAAGTCACCAGATCCGCATAAGCCCATGGTTGTGACTACCTTTTTCAGCTGAATGGCTGTGTCTCTTAGACATGGCTTGGTTTGTCCGGTCAGGACAAGCTACAAGTTCCTTCTCACCCTGTCACCTTTATGATCAAGCTTATATCCCCTTCAAGGGGAAATGTTTTGTCCCTGAGCCATTGATGTGAAAACTGATTAATTCTCGACCTCACTTTCGTGACTACCTATAATAATGGATCAGTAACATTAAACCATCGTTTTGTGCCTCACAGTGAATAAGACACCTGTTTTTTTACCTGGGCACTCCAATGCTTTTTACGTAACTCTGCACACTGAGTGCTCTTGCCCGTTATCTATTTGATCTCCTTCTCCCACTATTTTCTCATTTGTTTCACCCATCATGATATTTCTCCTCCTTCTTCCTCTGCAATTTTCTCCATCCCTCATTGTCCTCTAGCTTTCTCTGTCAATCCTTATGCTTCCTGTGCCCTCTTTCTGATCTCCTTTCAGTGCTTATGCTGGAGAGTTTTTTTTATGCTATTTTCTGCGGCCTGTGATGCCCTCTTTCCATGGCCACCACGCCCTATTCTACTTTTCTTCGTTCTTTTTCATTTCTTATTTCTTCACCTTCCTCTTCTTCTCCTCTACTCCCTCTCTGCCCAGGCCTTTATCTGAGGGGGCCAGGCAGATAGCATGATAACATGGAGTGGACGAGCCTGCCCTCTCTGTTGATAACGTCATAAGTTGCAGCATCATGCGTGTTGTAGTCGGCGGCCACGTCACCTAACACTTTACTGTTGCTGTCCCGACAACTGGACACATATGATTATGACAGTCAGCTAGTGACTATAGACGTGGTTTTATATGTGGCTGGAGGCGTAAGACTGTAGACATTTGACTATAGACTTGTAATTAAATGTAATTAATGACATGTAACTGGGTACATGACTGTTCACGTATAATGACAGACGCGCAACTGTAGCCGTGTGATCACATAGGTCTACAAAATTAATATAATCAAATATTGTTTTAATTCTAAGCAATTATTTTTTTTATTTCACGAAAACAATAAAAAAATCAATTTAGAATGTTTCCATTACATCACATTTTAATACACAATAAAAAGAAATTTGATTAAAATATAGCAAATTATATATTTCAGTTGTTATATACAATATTCTTCTGTGTTATTTGGAAATAAAAATATTTTGTCAATGCATTTTCTAAACATATACATTAAAGAAACAACACTGCCAGTTCTATGACTCACACAACTTTTCTAGTATTTCTAACTTCCCATTTTTTTTTTTTTTTTTTTTGCTGCAAACTTTGTTTGATGGCCAATCGTTTTTCTCTTCTTCTGGTGCATCCCTATGAAACATTCAGCAGTAGTTCATCATCATACCGGCATTTCAACGTCCCGGGTACTTTCCTTCCATGTCCTTGATATTCTGATGGAATGTTTCACCCTATTCTTCATTGCTCCAAGATCTGGAGGAAAAAATTCCAAATGTGAATTCAAAAAGTGAACTTTGAGACTCATGTTGCAACCCAATTCCTTAAACTTGACTAACAAATATCTCAGTTTCTTTGTAATTTGGATCCTTACTTTTCCATTAAAACTTAGAAATTACCATTTTGAATGATACCAAAGCCAATTAACCCAGGTCGTAGATCACACCACAAAATTTTCTATAAGAAATCGGTTTTCTAATGTCAGGTCCAGTAAATACATACATTCCTTTCTCATGCTTTGACTAATGAAAGAAAGCCTTGGTTTACTCATGCTTGCTCTCATGCTGTTCGCAACAGGGAGAGGGCCTATAAGAGGTACCGGAGCCAATCCACCATTGAATCAAATCTTTTTTATGTTTCTGCCCGGAATTGTGCTAAGTCTGTTCTTCACCCTTAGTAAAAAAAGAAAAAAAATTCTTCTGTACTACATGCTCTCAACTCTCCAACTCAGATTCTTCCCATTCCTTCTGGGACCATGCCAAAAACCTTTCTAGCAACTTTACCTCATCATCCTTCCCTCCTCTTTTCTACTCTGATGGCTCTGTAGCTATTTCTTCTACTGATAAAGCAGATATCTTCGCTCAGACTTTCTCCTCCAATTCCACCTTAGATGATTCCAGTGCTGTTCCTCCATCACTTCCCCTCTCTGACTTGCTCATGGCTGACATTAAAATTTCTTCAACTAATGTATTTTCTGTCATCACTGGCTACAATATTAACAAGGCACATGTGCTTCGTGGAGTCCCTCCTGTCGTCCTCAAGAACTGTGCTTCTGTGCTTACACCCTGCCTAGGTAAACTCTTTCGCCTTTGTCTTTCAACATGTATCTTTCCTTCTTGCTGGAAGTTTGCTCTCATTCAGCCTGTTCCAAAGAAGGGTAACCATATCCAGCCCCCTAACTATCGTCCACTTGCTTTAACATCCTGTGTCTGAAAAGTTTTCGAGTCCATTCTTAACAGAAAAATTTTAAAGCATTTTTCCTATCACAACCATATTTCTGGTCATCAGCATGGGCTCCATCAGGGACACTCCACTGGCGATCTTCTCACCTACCTTTCAGACTCTTGGTCATCCTCATTTTGGGACTTTAGCGAAAGTTTTGCCATTGCACTTGACATCTCAAAGGCTTTCGATTGAGTCTGGCATAAACCTTTAATTTCTAAAATGCCCTCTTAAGGTTTCCATCCTTCTATCTGTGCCCTCATCTAAAGTTTCCTTTCTGCTCGTTCTATAGCTGCTGTTGTAGACGGCCATCATTCTTATCCTAGATCTATCAAGAGTGGTGTTCCTCAGGGCTCTGTCTTATCACCAACTCTCTTTCTTTTTTTCATCAATTATCTTCTAAGCTGTACATTTAACCCTATCTACTTGTACGCTGATGATTCCACCCTTCACCTTTCCATTCGGTTTCTGTGACATCCATCTCAGCAGTTACTTCAATAAACAAGGGATGAGGCTATGGTACACGTAATGTCTGACTTGGCTCGTATCTCTGACTAGGGTGAAAATAATCTTGTTGTTTTTAATGCATCAAAGACTCAGTTTTTACACCTATCAACCCATGAAAATCTTCCACAGAAGTACCCACTAATGTTTAACCCCTTAACCGTGGGGTGTCACTTTCATGATGCTTGGGAGCAAGGGATCATACCGCGGGGCATCACTTTTGTGATTCTGTGTTATTTTGAATTCGCCCGGGCTTTCAAGTGGTGGCTTGTATCATCTATCAGTACTGCCAATGTCCAACACAAGTCAGCACTCCTAATCTCATCTATACTCCCATCCATTGTTGACAATTTAGCCATTTCTCCCCGTTTTTGACTCCCCTTCCTACCTCCCCTCCATTACCCTCCCCTCTCACCTGCCCGGCCATGCTATGCTAAGTAAATTTTCCCTGGAATTTTCCACTGATTTCATCCATTGAAATAAGCCCTGTGCCCTATTCTTATACCAAATAATATATACAAGAAAGAAATAAGGTAAATGATAGTGCCATACACCTGGAATTGGCTAATTATCACCTGACAACACCTCACGTGCACTCGTTCGCTAATTTTCGCTGTTTATTTCCCCTTGAAATATGCCGTATAATCTATTCTTGTAATAAAAATATATAAAAGAAAGGAAGGGAGAAGCCTAAGTGATATTTACATTCACCTGGAACTACCTAATTTATTATGTATTGTCTAGATTTCTTGCCAATCATTTCATAGCGTATATATTAGCAGCTTTCACCCTGCTGACATTGGCAGCATTGCACTTCCCCTAGGCAGGCCACCACACTGTATTCAGTTTACTGTCGTCTTTCAAGGTGAAAGCATGTCGGATTCGCGCCTGCCCAATTCCCCCGCTTTTTAGCCCCATGCAAAGGGCCCTGTGACCTCAACCCCCTACTAAACCTCGTGTGGAAAGAGGTAAAGGGCTAAGTGACTGCTGTGGAACGTGAACTGGCTAATTTGTCAATGAAAATGATAGACAGTGACTACGATCTATCTGGTGAGTAAAACAGTGCAAGTGGAAATGTAAATAATATGCAGATGATTCAACACTACATAGTTCATTCACACTCAGACATCCATTTACAAAGTCTAATATCTCCACCTCTCAACTCAGTACAGCCATCTCCATAAATCGAGATCTATCTATGATCAGTGAATGGGGACAAAACCTTCTCTCTTTTAATGCTAGTAAAACTAAATATATACAGTTTACTAGTAGACAGATATTGCCAGATTCGTACATTACCTTCAGTGCTACTAATATTCCCATCTCCAAAAGTATTGAAATTCTTGGCGTCTCACTTAACAGTGCCCTCAGCTGGACCTCTCATGTCAGATCACTTGCTAAAACCGCCTCAAAGAAACTTGGATTATTGTACAGAGTCTGTAACTTATTCGCCAATGAGCAGTTAGCTATAATTCATAAGAGTCATGTGCGCTGTCAGCTTGAATATTGCTCACCCTTGTGGAATGGTTGTGGAGAGGTTGCATTAAGATAACTATAAAAAATTTTGAACAAAGGTGTTAGTATCATTAATAACCCTGTCATTACATATAAACTACCTCCCCTGCAAGTAAGAAGGAATGTTGCCTTCCTTGCATTATTTTGCAGATATTTTTTTGGCAAATGCTCAAACGAAGTTGCGTCCATGGTGCCACCTCTCCATGCCTTCCCTTGTGCTACACGGGCATCTGGTAGCGCTCATGACTGGAATGTCACTCAGCCATATTGCAGAACTTCTGTCTATCAGAATTCTTTCGTTCCCCGAACTGCATCTCTCTGGAACTTGCTTCCCCAGAGTTGTTTCCCTCCAAATTTCAGCCCACAACTATTGAAGTCTAACAGTTACAGATATTTTATGAACAGTGGACACCAGTAATCTGGTGTATGGATTTTTTTTTTTTACTCATTTGTTTTTCCTTCCTCCATTTTGTTATTTATAAAAAAAAAAAAATGTATAAACAGCAAGTGAAAGCAATGAATGTAAATATAAGTGAACAGTGGAAAATAGTTTTATAAGTTACTGCAAGTGACAGTGCCTAACACAGTGTAAATAAAATAGAAATGTAGATAATGTAAATAGAATAGAGAATGTAAATAGAAATGTAAATGAGTAGTAATATAAGAATACGAATATATATACTAGGAGTAATGAAAGTGAAAGTTTCACTCTAGCATGTATGAATACTATAAGTTATGAAAGTGAAAATGAAAGTGACAGATTCATTCTCGACGCTAGTATACAGGACGAGGAATTGAATGCTACTTATTTTACTGAAAGAGAAATTGAATGCCTACAGTGACAATAAACTACTATTACTGAAGGAAACTTATGGATAAAGACTGTAGATATATATAAGTGTTATATAGTAATAGAAATATAAACTGTGAGTGTTTTTATGAATAATAAATGACAGAACACCAGCGGCGAACGATCGCAAGTGGGAAGGTCATACGCGCTCGTAATTTTCATTGCTTTCACAGTTTTTTTTTTTTTTTTTTTGAGTATAGATTCCAAACTATTTCAAAATCATAGAATAGTGTTTCTAGTGATAATATCAGGCTGTGGTAATCATATTACAGGTTGTCGGGAAGTGTAAAATGGAGACTTCGTTACTCAACTTCAGAGGTCTCCACAAGTCCTACAGTACTCGACGAAGGCTCAACAAACATTCCAGGTGAAAGCTGAAGGTATGTGCCATATGCATATGTAATTACTGTATAATATTCTAGGTCTAGTAACTGATTTTTGGCAAATATTTTTATAGAGTCTGTCGGAGTGCAAATATGCCTGCGAGACACGCAAGTCAGGCAAAAACAACCCCGCGGTTTAGGGGTTAATAATATCTAGCTCAATCCTGCGTCATCCATGAACATGATTGGGGTTTCATTCACTCGAGACTTATCTTGGAAAGATCATATTGCATCTCTTGTAAAATCTGCCTCCAAGAGATTAGGTGTGCTAGGCTGACTCCATGCCTTCTTTAACCCGTCATGTCCTGAGGTTTTCCGCACCTATGACATCCCCCAGTCCCGAACCACTTTGGAAAAAATTTGTTTTTGCTAAAACTTCCGCTTAGGTCGAGAAACGAATGAAAATCACAAAGAAAGTGGTTCCCGCGGTCTATAAGTGGTCCGTACAGGTGCGGTTCCCCCCGGCAGGTATGGTGTTCTCTAATGGGCTGGATATGCATTTACGTTTTCTATGGTAAGGAATAATGGGAGAAACAACACACAACACCTCTATAATTATTGAATTTGAACTAATAAACAATAACAGTAACAATATAATGGATTTCAGACACATATATATGAAAAATAAGCATTGTACCATCGTGCGAGCATAGCGAGTTTGGTCCAAGTCGTAACATGCTATATGCTAAGTGTCTGGTATGAGTCAACCTATCATTTTTTCTACTTGTATACTTCTGTTTCAATGACATTTTACCAATTACAACTGTTTGTAAGTGTTTTCAGATATTTTCATTCATTATGATGACATGCAGCATAAGTATAGCGCACATCAGCTTAGTAAGCACACTCGCTATGACTCGTATTTCAACATACCAAATTGTTTTATCACTTTCCAATTATTTTCCCCTTTACATAGAACCTTTCCTCCACCACTGTAAAGGTTTTCAATTATTTTCATTAATTACGAGGGCATTTAGCGATATGCTAGCGCATATTCACGTAGCAACCACGATCTCAAACACTCGTGTTTCATCATCTACTTTATTTATTCACTCCACTTATAATTTCCCACTTACATTACACACGTTTACATCCCTATAATGCACTGTACATACTTACTGCCATTATTTATTCAAGTGAGTGTGAGAATATCGCCTGAAAATACCCTCGCAAGAAATGTTTCGACAAACATAATACTCACACACTTATATACTAATTCACTCACACACTTATATACTAATTATTCACTTTATCACTTGCTGACTTTTATTTTGACTAATACGTGCCTTATTCATTCAACTGAGCGTCAGGAAATCGCATCTCTATACACACACTATGAATATTTGACTTAGAATATATATCATCACTTACAATAATTTGAACTTATATTATACCCGTAAGAATTTCCCATAATAATAATTATATAATTACGGGCCGTATTTATTGCACTGAGCGACAGAATATCGCATCATAAAACCCTCTCTATGTAAGTTTCAACTTAGGGCAGATTTATATACTTACATACAATGTTTTCACTTATGTTCTACTTGTATGCACTTTTTACTAATATTTGGAGATCAGCATGACTGATAATTTCACTGAGCGTTTGTCTGTCGCATTTACCTCATAATTTCTGCGTCCTTTCGCATTCACACCATACTAAAATTGCATCAACGTGTGATATTCACTAAAACATGGGTGAATACAGAGACCCACGTCACACTGCACGCACTCACAGCGGGTGTCCTTCCTCTGTGTCGTGAGTCTCACCTGGGAATTACTGCACACGTGACACCTGCGTTGGGGCCTAGGTCTGTTTGGCTGGGGAGGGATAGGAGTGGGGAAATGGCGGCCGGATATTCTCTGGGGAGTTTGGGCAATATGGGCAGTGCGGGTGCGATGTTGGGGCCTTTCAACAGCATACTTTGCAAAGATTTCTCTTGTGAGCTCCCTCACAAACCTTCAAATCTTTCCTGAACTCCTGTTGTCATGGCGTGAAGGTGGTGGCAATTCAGAGCAGTGATATCTAGCAAGTGAAAGAACAGTTTTTTATACCACTTCATCGTGGTCCTGGCACACTCTACCGTCGATATCATGGAGTCTGACTGGTCCACGAGGCGCATGTTTATATTGTAATCCATAACACACTCTGGTTTCCAAACACGACGCCTGCTCTCGCTACGGTAATCTACTGAATCAGTACGGTGCATCAAGGGGCGGTGAACCGTGGACAGGAGGCTTACTTCTCTGTTGTGGTTCCACATTGTTGCAAGGATGTTGTTGGCTTTGAAGAAGACAACCTCATTCCTTGCAAGTTTCCGCCCTACCTTGGCCATGTGACGCCGGTTCACCTTTACGGTTCCACAGACTCCCGTTTCATGTGTGTGAAGATAACGAGCGAGAAGAGGGCTAGTGTACCAATTGTCGAGGTAGAGAACGTGACCACGATGAAGGTAGTCTTCTATCATCGTCTTTACCACTGCTCCCGACAGTCCAATACTTCGATCTTCTATTATGTCTGTCTGTGCACCGGTGTACAAGACTATGTCTTGCACGTATCCAGTCCTACAGTCACACATAACAAAGATCTTGAACCCAAAACGATGCTTTTTGCTGGGTATATACTGTCTGAATGAAATATTGCCTCTCCACAACACAAGAATCTCGTCTATGACGAGGTCTCTATAGGGATAGAATGAGGAACGAAAGGTTTCCCTGAGGTGATCAAAGACCAACCTAATTTGCCTCATTTTATCTGTGTTGTTTACATTTGCAGGATCATGAGCATCATAGAAATGGAGGCGACTTAGAATTTGTTGAAACCGATTACGGCTCATCACTTGACCAAATATGGGGGTAAACATAACAGGGTCCCTAGTCCAGTAAGCCGGAATTCTATTCTTTCTTATAATACCCATCAAAAGGACCAGGGCAAAAAATAAGAACATTTCTGGAAGGGAGTAGACTGTAGCACCAGTCGAGCAGGGCAGTACTCCCGAGGTGGATGGAAAGCTGATGACAGGGAGTGCTGGAGCTCCCGTTTCATCAGCCCTCAGGACTAGTTCCTGACCATCCCCCTTTGCTGAACTTTTTCAGTGTCTCAGTTACACAGAGAGTAGGCCAGCATGCTCTCCAGTACAAATTTCTCTAACTATCTTCACCAAACTACACGCACAGTACACACTACACTTCCTATTCAAAATTCACCAAAAATGGCGTCAATTCACCCAGCCTCGGAGTCCCCAGGGGAGGGGACCATAAATGCCCCCGCCATCTGCCCCTCTCCCGATGACGACTCGAGGTGCCTGGAACCACTGTCTGACTCTCTTCTTCTTCATTTCTGCAACATTCGCGGCCTTTCATCTAACTTTCGCTCTGTTGAGCACCACCTCTCCTCCTCTAAACCTCACCTTCTTTTTCTAACGGAGACTCAGCTGTCTGAGGCAACTGACAGCAAACCCTTTTCTGTATCCTCCTACTTTCTCTATACTCATTTCAAAGCCAAAGGTGGCTGTTGTGTATACATACGCAACGACTTATCTTGCTCTCGTGTTCCTGAACTTGATTCTTCTGAATTCTCCACACTCTGGCTTCGGCTTTCCTGTCATTCTCTGACTAAATATATCTGTGCTGTTTACTTATCCCCTAATTCTACTGACTATCAAAAATTCTTTGACTATCTTACTTCTACGATGGAACACATTCTGTCCATTTCTCCTTTCTCTGAAATCTCCATTCTTGGGGATTTCAATGTTCACCACCACCTTTGGCTCTCCTCTCCTTTCATGGATCCACCTGGTGAACAAGCCTACATCTTTTCTATCCTTAATGACCTAGAGCAGCTTGTACAGCACCCTACCCGTATCCCTGACCGCCTTGGAGAGAGCTCCAACATACTTGACCTCTTCCTCACAACTAATCCTTCTGCTTACTCTGTTAATCTTTTCTCTCCGTTGGGCTCCTCCGATCACAACCTTATTACCTTAACCTGTCCTATCACTCCGGTACGGCCTGTGGACCCTCCAGGGAAACGTCGTCTGTGGCATTTTGGAGCCGCGGACTGGGAGGCCCTCAGGCAGTACTTCTTTGATTTTCCCTGGAATGATTATTGCTTCCATGGCCGTGAGCCATCTGAGTGTGCCTTGCGCATTACGGAGGTTATTCTCTCGGGCATGGAAGCATACATTCCTTTCTCATATCCTTTGACTAACGCAAGAAAGCCTTGGTTTAATCACGCTTGCTGTAATGCTGTCCGCAACAAGGAGAAGGCCTACAAAAGGTACCGGAGCCAACCCACCCCTGAATCACATAATCTTTATGTTTCTGCCCGGAATCGTGCTAAGTCTGTTCTTCGCTCTACTAAAAATAATTTCATCCATACTAAATGCTCTCAACTCTCCAACTCGAATTCTTCCCGCTCCTTCTGGCACCTTGCCAAAAATCTTTCTAACAACTTTACCTGATCATCCTTCCCTCCTCTTTTCTACTCTGATGGTTCTGTAGCTATTTCTTCTACTGATAAAGCAGACCTCTTCGCACAGACTTTCTCCTCCAATTCCACCTTAAACGATTCCGGTGCTGTTCCTCCATCACTTCCCCTCTCTGACTTTATCATGGCTGACATTAAAATATCTTCAGTTGATGTATTTTCTGCCATCACTGGCCTCAGTACTAACAAGGCATATGGGCCTGATGGGGTCCCTCCTGTTGTTCTGAAGAACTGTGCTTCTGTGCTTACACCCTGCCTAGGCAAACTATTTCGCCTTTGTCTGTCAACTTGTACCTTTCCTTCTTGCTGGAAGTTTGCTCTCATTCAGCCAGTCCCAAAGAAGGGTGACCACTCCCAACCCTCCAACTATCGTCCAATTCCTTTAACGTCCTGTATTTCAAAAGTTTTCGAGTCAATTCTTAATAGAAAAATTTTAAGGCATCTTTCCTATCACAACCTTCTTTCCGATCGTCAGTATGGGTTCCGTCAGGGACGCTCCACTGGCGATCTTCTCACCTACCTTTCAGACTCCTGGTCATCCTCCTTTCGGGACTTTGGCGAAAGCTTTGCCATTGCACTTGACATCTCAAAGGCTTTCGATCGAGTCTGGCATAAATCTTTAATTTCCAAGCTGCCCTCCTACGGTTTCTATCCTTCTATCTGTGCCTTCATCGCTAGCTTCCTTTCTGGTCGTTCTATAGCCGCTGTTGTAGACGGCCATCGTTCTTCTCCTAGATCTATCAACAGTGGTGTTCCTCAGGGCTCTGTCCTATCACCAACTCTCTTCCTTTTATTCATCAATGATCTTCTAAGCTGTACATCTAACCCTATCCACTCATACGCTGATGACTCCACCCTTCACCTTTCCATTCGGTTCCCGCAACGCCCATCTCAACAGTTACTTCAAGAAACAAGGGATGAGGCTATGGCACATCTAATGTCTGACTTGGCTCATATCTCTGACTGGGGTAAAAATAATATGGTTGTCTTTAATGCATCTAAGACTCAGTTCTTACACCTATCAACCCGACAAAATCTTCCACAGGTATACCCACTAATGTTTAATAATATTCAGCTTAATCCTGCATCATCCTTGAACATGCTTGGGGTTTAATTTACTCGGGACTTATCTTGGAAATATCATATTACATCTCTTGTAAAATCTGCTTCCAAGAGATTGGGTGTGCTAAGCCGACTCCGCTCTTTCTTTACTCCTGCACAATTGTTGACTCTATACAGGGGTTTTATCCGCCCCTGTGTGGAGTACAACTCTCATGTGTGGGGAGGCTCCCCACATACAGCTCTTCTCAATAGGGTGGAGTCAAAGGCTTTTCGTCTCATTAACTCTCCTCCTCTTACTGACTCCCTTCAACCTCTGTCTCTTTGCCGCACTGTTGCATCTTTATCTCTTTTCTATCGCTACTTTAATGGTCACTGCTCCTCTGAACTGTCTGCTTGCATTTCTCTACCTCTACGATGGGCGCGTAGCACCCGTCTGGCAGCAAACTCTCATCCCTTTTCTGTCCAACTCTCTAATGCAAGAGTTAACCGTTACTCCCAGTCTTTCATTTATGCAACAGGTCAGCTCTGGAACTGTCTCCCTCTGTCTGTATTTCCTGCTGCCTATGATCTCCAGTCTTTCAAAAGTAGTGTGTCCAGGCATCTCAAAATGATCGGATCTTGAATTTGGCTCTCTATTGTATTTTGTTTTTCTCTTGGAGGGAACTGTTACTGCGGGCTCATGGCCTTTGGTTCCTTCTTCCTCGCATTAAAAAAAAAAAAAAAAATCATAGATGATAGAATGCCTACTCCTTGTTCCCAATCTTTCACTCTCTAGGCGCTGGGCGCTTGCAAACAGGTTTGTTTGGTATACAATCTGATCAACAAATGCCTCACTGAAAAACAGGTGGAAAAAATCCAACCTGGTGGAATTACGGTGAATTCCTCGTGCAATGCAGCCAGATCGCCCCTGCTCAGTGAAGGGGTGAATGAGGGTAGAAAAATCACTCCCATTCTCCCAATCCCACGACACAAATCCCTCGTCCCCATCAGCCCCATCACCGCCTTCGTCTGGGTGGGGAGGAGATCCTGGTTGGGGAGGTGGGGGAGAAGGAGTGCGGAGGGCTTCCCCACTGTCACTCCTCTTCCCTCTGCCTTTACCCTTTCCCTTTCCCTTACCCTTACGGCCTTGAAGAAGATTAGAGGGCTGTGGGGATGAAATAGGGGAATATTGGGGAGCAGAAGACGTGCTGGGGAGTGGTTCCTCCCCACCTTCCCCCTCCATGACAACACCACGTGCTTTCTCACACACCCTAGCTCGACCACATGTTAGGGGATATTGGGGAACATAAGACAAGCTGGGGAGTGGTTCCTCCCCACCTTCCCCCTCCATTACCACACCACGTGCTCTCTCACGCAACCTAGCTCGACCACGTGTTAGGGGATATTGGGGAGCATAAGACGTGCTTTGGAGTGGTTCCTCCCCACCTTCCCCCTCCCTCACAACCCCACGTGATAAGAAACGCACCCGCACTGGCCCACGTGATCCACTACGCCGCCTCACACTACGTAGGGAGAGCAATGACTCACTCACATCACTCTCACTTTCCGTAATCCTCCCTGGACTTTCCCTTTCACTCCCCACTCCCTCCACTTGACTTCCTAGCTCCCCAAACAAAATGCTAGGCCCATACCTGTTCATACGACGTGGTGTGCGCTCTGGGCCACGATGTGTTATAACCTCCCGTCCATACCACGTGGCACTTGTCCCACGGCTCCGTCATTGTCCTCATCCTCGTCCTCATCCTCTAATTCTGGTTCCAAATCACGCTGGGGATAGGGATAGGATATTGCACGTGCCTTCTTTGCCTCCTGCCCCTCTCTAGCAGCACGGTAAGTCACGTACTGCTGCTTCCTGGGAGACAGAACTTCCTCGTCACTGCTGGTGATTTCTTCCTCCTCTGGCTGCACATAATCCTTGTCAATATCCTCGTCGTCCAGTGGGGAATCACTGTCACCAGTAAAGTTGTCCAGGGCGACTTGAATTTAGCTGTCTAAGAGACCTCTCTTAGCCATGTCTGAGCAGGACTGTGGCTACCAGGTGAGTGGACGAGTGGCGGGCTAGCGCGGGTCGCGCGGGGTCGCCGAGTGTCCCCGCCTGGTGGCAGGCAGGGGAAGGTCATGCGAGGGTACGTACCGCAAATCAAGCGCGAATTTTGAAAATTGTCGAAATTATGCAAATTGCAATTGCATGACCTACCGGTACGTCGCCGGGACTGGCAAATGCAAATTGTTGCAATGTACCCATACGTCGACGGGACGGGGCAGGTTAAATCTGCACAGTTGTTAACTTTATACATAGGCTTTATTCGCACCTGTTTAGAGTACAGCTGTCATGTGTGGGGAGACTCCCAACATACAGCGCTTCTCAATAGGGTGGAGTCAAAGTCTTTTCATCTCATCAGCTCTCCTCCTCTTACTGGCTCCCTTCAACCTCTGTCTCTTCGCCGCACTGTTGCCTCATTATCTCTTTTTTGTTGCTACTTCAATGATCACTGCTCCTCTGAAGTGTCTGCTTGCATCCCTCCACCTCAAAGACAGGTGTGTAGCACCTGTCTGGCAACAAACTTTCATCCTTTTTCTGTCCAACTCTCTAATGCAAGAGTTAACCGTTACTTCCAGTCCTTCATTTATGCAACAGGTCAACTCTGGAACTGTCTCCCTCTGTCTGTATTTCCTACTTCCTATGATCTCCAGTCTTTCAAAAGCAGGGTGTCGAGGCATCTCGAAATGAACGGATCTTGAATTTGGGTTTCTTTTGTATTTTGTTTTTTTCTTGGAAGGAACTGTTTTTCAGCCTCAGCCTTTGGTTCCTTCTTTCTCATATATATATATATATATATATATATATATATATATATATATATATATATATATATATATATATATATATATATACCCCCATTCAATTTAGCTCCAGACAAACCAGGAAACTTTTGGCACAAACACATAAAACAGGCTCCATCTTTTGATAGGGCTTCGACAGATAGCTTCATTAATTAAAGCTTAATATGAAGCAGTGGTAGCAGTACTTGATCTGGATTCACCAAGGTAGGTCTGACGTTATTTGGGACCAAGCTATAGATTCTGAACCCAATGTAAATCCTTGGCTCTGCTGCCCCACTAATTTTTTTTTTTTTTTTTTTTCAAAATTATGACTTTATGGCCATTGCCCAGAATGTTGGGCATTAGGCCAAAGAGGTTTGGGAAATCACGTCATCATGCACAAGCAGCACACATAACGGCCAATCTGTGGAGCCAAGCTGGGTTAGAGCATGAAGTAAAATGCTTGTAGATCAGCTAGACTTAGTTCCTCCCCCCAGCAATCAAAATGGGTGGAATTCCCTCACCCATGTTGGCTGCCCAAAGCAGATCGTAGAGGTTGGAGTAGGTCATGGTTCCAAACTAATGGGCGTCGAGTGTCAGGAGGTGATGGTAGGAAGATATGTCTAGCCAATCTTTGTAATCCACAATAGCAGGGCGAGATGGGCTGCCCTTCTCCAGCTGAGGAAGGTAGGGCTCATCAACCTCCTCCCCTGCCGTGGAGCAGGTCGATGCATCATCGGCCATGGATATGGAGGCAGAAGAGTCCTGCCCCTCCTCAGTTACTAACAGCTGTTGGTGGACCTTATCTGCAGCCTGGATCATGATCAAGTCCAGAGCCGGGTCGGTGGTCTGTGTGTCTGTATTCCAGTTGAGGGAAGCATCCAGCCCTAGTCTCTTCCATGGTGTTTTGCAGGGGATTGCAGAATGGGCCTGATGCTCCCTACAGTGAGGGGCAGAATACACATCATGGGCAAAGCATTCGAGGATGACAAGGAGAGGCAGCCCATTCTCCTCAAGGATCTTAGCGAGAAGAATGCGCAAAGCCCCCTTGTCACCACTTGCAAAAAGCCCTCACTGTAGTGATGCACATTTCAGCAATGGTGCTTATTTCCCTAGGACTCTCAGGACCTCTGGCCTGGTATCCCTGGGCCGTGAGACATAGCCGTGCATGGGCAGAACATTGCAAGGCCACGCCTCCTGGCCCAGTAACAGCCCGAGCCTCAGGACCCCTGGGAGTCCATAAAAGACAGAACTCCACCGTCTCATCATCACCAAGGGACTGGTGCATTGACAGCCCGGCAGTGCACGGAAACATCTGCACCAGTATCCTGGTACTTGATCAAGCCTTACCCCACCCTGACCTTGAAACAAACCACGGTTCCTTTGCCAGAATACTGGGATCTGCTTCTTCCCCTCCCTCCCAACGGGTTGCTGGCAGTAGCAGGAGATGTTGTCTCCATCGTACCTGATCGTTCTCTTTCTCTGATCTCTCAGTAGCCTCTCCCACTCATGAGAATTTTGTATACCCTGACTGCTGAACCAGTAAGATACACAGAACTTTCAGGTCCTCACACATGAACCAACGGTGTTCATTGCAGTTGACTGTCTCTAGAAGACTGGCCAAATTCTGGTCCATTTCTTTTAACCCCTAAACCACGGGCTTGTTTTGCTCTGACTTGCGTGTCCCGTGGGCATATTCGCGCTCCGACAGACTCTAAAAAAAATATTTGCCAAAAATCAGTTATTAGTCCTAGAATATTAAAATCATATATGCACATGACACATACCTTTAGCTTTCTCCTGGGATGTTTATTGAGCCTTCGTCTAGTACCGTAGGACTTGTGGAGACCTCTGAAGTTGGGTAATGAAGTCTTTATTTTACACTTCCCGACAACCCGTAATATGATTACCACAGCCTGATGTTATCACTAGAAACACTATTCTATGATTTTCAAATAGTTTGGAATCCATACTCCAAAAAAAAAATAAAACACTGTGAACGCAATGAAAATTGCGAGAGCGTATGACATTCCCACTTGCGCTCGTTTGTCGCTAGTGTTCTGTCATTTATTATTCATAAAAACACTTACACCTTATATTCCTATTACTATATAACACTTATATATATCTTCAGTCTTTATCGATATGTTCCTTCAGTAATAGTAGTTTATTGTCACTGTAGGCAATCAATTTCTCTTTCAGTAAAATATGTAGAGAGCCACGGTTTCACTATCACTGTCATAACTTCAAGTATTTGTACTCATATTCTTATATTACTAATTATTTACATTTCTATTTACATTTTCAATTGTACTCAACTTGCTACTCTACTTTTACGTGTCAGGGATTTACCTCTTCCCCTATGGCCTGCCTTCACTGTTGGTGCTGGTGGCGACTCCGACGACGAAGACTCAGGAGAAAATTCCGCTGAAAATGAGGAAGAAATTAGTGAAGTAGGGCTGGGGGAGCGGGGAGGTGATTCACCTGGGGACTCAAGGCGGCCTGGGTCACGCGGGGCCACTGTTCCGAGGCTAACCCGCCGCTTTTTCACTCCCTTCCCAAATTCCTTCCCTTGCTGCACTAAGGGCTCCTTTCCTTTGGAGCTAGGGATAACTTGGGACACTGAAGCACTCGTACTAGGAGTTTCTGTTACGATTTCCTCTCCCAGCTCATCACACGAATCTCCCGAAAGATCAAAGTCACTATCCATCATTATCATTGATAATTCAGCAAGTTCACGTTCCACTGCAGAGTCACTTAGTCCTTTCCTGCTTCCCCCACGAGTTTTTCTAGGGGTTGAGGTCACAGGGCCCTTTACAATGGGAGCAGAAGCACTGAAACGGCGGGGCACGAGTGCAACATGATTTGACCTCAGAGGACGACAAGGACCTGAATGATGCGCCGTATATGGGCAGGCAATGGTTGACAATGACAACAGGGTGACAGCTGCTAACTTACATGCTAAGAAATGACTGGTGAGAAATCTCGACAATACATAAAAAAATAGGTAGTTCCAGGTGAATGCAAATATCACTTAGGCTTCTCCCTTCCTTCTCATATATATTTTTATTACGAGAATAGATTATACGCCATATTTGAAAAGGGAAATTACCGTAGTAAATTAGCGAACGAGTGCACGTGGGGTATTATCAGGTGATAATTAGCCAATTCCAGGTGTATAGCACTCTCACTTACCTTATTTCTTTTTGGTATATATTATTTTGTATAAGAATATGGCATAGGGCTTATTCAATAGATGAAATCAGTGGAAAATTCCGGGGAAGCTTTGCTTTAGAGCAGCGTAGCCGGGCAGGCAAGAGGAGAGGGTAAAGGAGGAGAGGTGGGGAGGGGAGAGAGGGTAATGGAGGGGAGGTAGGGAGGGGAGTCAAAAACGGGGGAAAATGGCTAAATTGTCAACAGTGGATGGGAGTACAGATGAGAGAAGGAGTGCTGACTATTGTAGGACATTAGCAGTACAAGCTAAAAAAAATTATTGGTAGGAAATCTCGACAATACATAAAAAAATAGATAGTTCCAGGTGAATGTAAATATCACACAGGCTTCTCCCTTCCTTTCATATATATATTTTTATTACGAGAATAGATTATACGGCATATTTCAAAGGGGAAATTACCGTGGTAAATTAGCGAACGAGTGCAAGTGAGGTGTTGTCAGGTGATAATTAGCCAATTCCAGGTGTATAGCACTATCACTTACCTTATTTCTTTTTGGTATATATTATTTTGTATAAGAATATGGCATAGGGCTTATTCCACATGCTCCTCTCAAGTAACTCATTTCCACTGCTCTCTCTCTTGACTTGTTCCCCTCTTGCAAGGTCCATGCCTCGCTTCCAAACGTCAGGGTAGGGATCACAATACTATCTTGCAGTTACTTCTTAACTTCCATACTCACCTTCCTATTTCTCATCACTGCTTTCAGTGTACCAACAACCTTCCTTCCCTGCTGTACCCTTTCACGCACTTCATCCCCCAAAGTTCCATCCTTACTCATCACACTACCCAAGTACTTGAATGCACTCACATTCTCCATATCCTCACCATCCAACCTCACTGTACACTCTGTGACTTCATTCCTCTCAAACCCCGTAACTTTACTTTTGTTTACATTAACTTTCAGATTCCTCGTCCTACACAGTCCCAAATTTATTCACCAAACCTTGCATGCAACTCCCATTCATCTTCACTCAACAGTACTGTATCATCAGCAAACAGCAACACCGGAAGCTTCCAAATCTCACCCTCATTCATTAGAGCCACCCCCACATCCACTGCCCTACCCTGCACCTCCTTTACAACCCCATCCATGTATATATTAAACAGCCATGGAGACATCACACAACCCTGTTTCAGTCCCACACTGAGATCAAAGAACTCACTCAGCTCACCATCCACTCGCACTGTAGCCCTAGCTCCCTCATACATACTCTTCACAGCACTCAACAATTTCCCCTCCACTCCATATATTCTTAATACCTTCCACATACCTTGCCTGTCTATTCTGCCATAAGCTTTCTCCAAGTCCATGAAGGCAGCATACACTTTCCTTCCCTTCTCTAGATACTTCTCCACTAAACATCTTAGAACAAATATCTGATCTACACACCCTTTTCCCTTCCTAAATCCCCCTTGCTCTTCTCCAACTAGCTCCTCTGTCATATGCCTTACTCTATCAATGAATATTCTACCATATATTTTACCGGTCACACTAAGTAGGCAGATACCCCTATGGTTACCACATACTTCTCTCTCCCCTTTCCTTTGTATAAAGGAACAATTATATCTGATTTCCGGTACTCTGGAACCCTTCCCTCTTCCCAAGCCAATCTACACAACTTCCATATCCACTCCATAACAATCTCACCCCCATAACTAAGCATTTCACCACACACTTCATCAATTCCTGGGGCCTTTCCCAACTTAATCTTCTTCATCGCTTCCACTACTTCCGCCCTACTGATCTCTTCCTCCCTCCTCTCATCTCTTCTTCTCCCAGCCATTCCCCAACCACTTATACTCGCACTGCTCTCACTCTCTACATTCAACAAATCCTCAAAGTGCTCCTTCCATCTCCTCAGTTTCTCTCTCTTCTCCACCAACAATCTAGTATTCCTATCTTTCACTCCCCTACTATTTCCCCTTTCACACTGCCTTACTTTCTTTACCTCCTTTCAAAACAATTTCTTACTCTCCCTCCATTTCACACTCAGATTCTTCCCAAACTCTTCATCCACTTTCTTTTTACTCTGCTTCACCAGTCTCTTAACCTCCCCTCCCCTGCTCACATATACCTCTCTCTTCTCTCTCTTATCTTCTCCCTTACCTCTACTCGCTAACCATTCACTATATGCCTTCTTCTTTTGTTCCACAGCTCGTTTCACCTATTATGAGAATAGATTATACGGCATATTTCAAAGGGGAAATTACCGTGGTAAATTAGCGAACGAGTGCACCTGAGGTGTTGTCAGGTGATAATTAGCCAATTCCAGGTGAATAGGTTACCTCATTTCTTTTTTATATATATCATTTTGTATAAGAATATGGCATAGGGCTTATTCAATGGATGAAATCATTGGAAAATTCCGGGGAAGCTTTGCTTTAGTGCAGCATGGCCGGGCAGGCAAGAGGAGAGGGTAATGGAGGTGAGGTGGGGAGGGGAGAGAGGGTAATGGAGGGGAGGTAAGGAGGGGAGTCAAGAACAGTGGAAAATGGCTAAATTGTTAACAATGGATGGGAGTACAGATGAGAGAAGGAGTGCTGACTATTGTAGGACATTAGCAGTACATGCTAAAAAAATTATTGGTAGGAAATCTCGACAATACATAAGAAAATAGATAGTTCCAGGTGAATGTAAATATCACACAGGCTTCTCCCTTCCTTTCATATGTATAATTTTATTATGAGAATAGATTATACGGCATATTTCAAAGGGGAAATTACCATGGTAAATTTGCGAACGAGTGCACGTGAGGTGTTGTCAGGTGATAATTAGCCAATTCCAGGTGTATAGCACTATCACTTACCTTATTTCTTTTTGGTATACTGTATATTATTTTGTATAAGAATATGGCATAGAGCTTATTTCAATGGATGAAATCAGTGGAAAATTCTGGGAAAGATTTGCTCGGCGCAGTGCAGCCGGGCAGGCAAGAGGAGAGGTTAATGGAGTTGAGGTAGGGAGGGGAGTCAGGAATGGAGAAAAATAGCTAAATTGTCAACAAAGGATGGGAGTACAGATGAGATTTGGAGTGCTGACTAGTGTTGAACATTGGCAGTACTGATAGATGATACAAGCCACCACTTCTAAGCCCGGGAGAATTCAAAATAACACAGAATCACAAAAGTGACACCCCGCAGTATGATCCATTGTGCCCGAGCATCACAAAAGTGACGCCCCGCTGTTAAGGGGTTAAATGCAGTGAATGAGCACAGGTATTCATGCATATTTATTACCATTATGAAGTACCCCTTTCAGACTTCTTTTGGATGAATATATCCATTCTTCTGCATTATAATATCTGCCAAGTTCCTTCATAAGACCAATTACATCAGCGCAATAAACCAAGAATCATTGAATAAACCACTATATTCAATAAATATCACTGTGATAATAAAGAAACATTCCACTGAAAGTAATTTACAAGCACACTATTCAACAGTCACACTGAGATATGTTTGCTGTACTCCAGTACTGGTATGACTCATCACTGTATTGTGTTCTAGCTATAGTCTGGCTTGTTGCTTTAAACATGAGTTTAATATTAGAAAATACTAAATTCTGACATATATTCATCGTAATGAATTATCCATATGTAAATAATTATACGTGCAAAATTGTAAAAGTATAGTTGAAAACTAATAAAATTATTTTGTGAAAGAAATGTCACCTGGTGTAGAGAAATGGTTTTCATTTTTTAATATCGTGCCTCCCAAAGATCATATGAAATAATTTTTAAAAATTTCAATGTATACCGGTGTTATGTATGACTGGACGCGTGACTATAACTGATTATATTCTTGCAGCTGGCTTCAACTGTTAAGATTTGACTGTGACTGCATGGCATTGCTGTGGCTGCTGTGGATTTTGTGGTGTTTATGGATGTGATGGTTGTGAGGGACATAATGGATGTGGTAGACGTGATGGTTGCAGTAGTTGTGAAAGTTCTAGAGGTTGTGGTGGTGTGGAAGCTGTGGTTGTTATGGATGTGGTGGTTGTTGTGAATGTGTTGTGGTGGATGTGATGTTTGTGGTGGATGTAGTGGTTGTGGTGGATGTAGTGGTTGTGGTGGATGTATGTAAGAGTTATATGCTGATGACTTTTGGGCCGTTGCTGTGGCACAATTGCTATGAAACCATTTTGGAGCGTTCGATCTTTTAGTGAACTGTTTACTTTTATGAACAATTCCATACCAGCTTGTATTAAGTCATTAATGTGGAAGTGGGTAGAATTGACATCGGTAGAGAAGAAAGACTGCCATGGAATGTCTGCAAGATTATTTCTAAATCCATTCCAGTTTGCCCTATCAAAGTGCCATCGAGTCACCCTGACATGTTCTAAACGGGAAGTTTTGTGGGAGCCGACAAATGAGGCTTTGATGAGATTGTGATCGAAGGATCCAAGTGGTGACAGTACTTCTATCCTGTATGCTCTTGCATCCATTACACACCTTCTCATTCTATCATCCACACACACATATTCAATCATTACCTTCCATTCAGTCATTTCACCACCCACCCTTCTCATCACTCGTCACGTATACCATGTGGATCATTTTGTCTGAAGAGGGTATTGGCTCTCACCAACCCCCTCCCAGCACAAATGTCCACTAGAGCACATCCATTCTCATCCACTTCTGCAGGCACACCCTGCTCACCAGCTACTCCATCCACCTCCACATTCCTTATATACTTTTCTGTTCATATCTCCAGTCAAAAACCCTCTCTCATTTTGTTCAGACATTTCCAAGCATGCTTCCACATTTGTCCAGAACTCTTCTTTCACCCTGCCTGTACGATCTTGCATTGGCACATACATACATACAATTGCTCAGATTTGTAGTCCAGCTTTCAATCTTGGCTGAATCGGTAGAGAGGAGGCTTGCAGTCCTGATGGACCCAGGTTCGAATCCTGGCTGGGGCAGGGGACAGTTTAAGGATTTGAATTTCATTAAAAGCAGACTTTCCTGATCTACCAGATGACCCGCCGACATGTTGTAAAAATACCCCCGCTAACACCAATACACCAGTCCTGTATGAGACAGCCCTAGCATGTATTCAATATGAATGGTGGGTGTTAGTGCCGAAGTGGTGACATGTGGAGGTGTAGGAGGACTACTGGGCCTTGGGATAGGCTACTTCCCCCAAGATATAGGCCCTGAAGCCTTTGCCCAGAGTCGGACACATAAAAAAAAAAAAAAAAAAAAAATCCTTGAGCCAACTGATCCATACTCTCATATTCTCCCTCCATCTCTTGCACACAACAGTACACATTCCTTCTTTTGCCCACTCATTCTCACCTTCTCCCATGCATATACCTCATCCATAATCCTATTCCCTCAGACTATCACCTCACCATTTACTTTCAGTTAATCCATATACATCCACTTTTGCACCCTCAAGCACCTGGATAATCTCTCTTTCACCCCATCATTTGCACCCCTTACATTCCACGTCGCAATCCGTACCATGTCCTTTGTTCGGTCCTTAGCCCGTCATGTCCCGATCACTTTCGCACCTCCGATACCCCCCAGTCCCGACCATTTTTGGACATTTTTTTTTGGCCAAAACTTCCGCTTTTGGTGAGAAACATCGAAAATTCATAGAGAAATCACTCACCTGAGGTTTAAAATACTCGATACAGGTAGGAGTACCTCCTTTCCTTACGGGGTTTTCTATCAGGCTGGCTGCAAAGAAAATGAGTTCTATGGGAGGATAACTATTCCACACCACTCCTAAACAGAATTTATTTATTTATTTAGTACGAATTTATATGTAGTATGAGAGTATATTGGTTTTCAAACAGTAATATAGGCATTATAAGCATTGTTTCACTCACTAACTGATCACCATTCCTGACCTTCTTTTGCCACATTACCTGATCATCATTTCTGACTGCTTCTTCCTCTAATGCTATGTAAACTTTGTCCTCCACATTGTCATTGATTGGGGAATCACTTTGGCCTTGAATGTCTTTATTGGCCAGGTCACTGGTAACAGGTGAATTGCCGAGACAATGGCGTGGAGGGGGAGGGGGGAGGTTATGCTGTGTAAGGCATTGTCCCTGCTTGGCATCTTGTAGAGGAATAGAGGAAGGTGTCCCGTTTATACGGATGAAAAATCACGCGCGAAAATTGAAAATTGTGCAAATTAGAGACCTTGCAATTGCAAAACGTACCAGTACGTCGACGGGACTGGCAAATGCAAAATATTGCAACGTACCCATACGTCGATGGGACATCTCGGGTTAGTCATCACCTGTTGGTCAGTCCTGGTCCGAGGCTTGTTGTTCGTATTTTTAGGTAGTTGTTTTTCGGGGAGGGGCACTAACCTTCCACCAACCCAATTGTTGTCTCACAGGGAACCTGTGTTGGGTGATTATGAGGTTACCACCTAGCACTGTCAATGATTTCCTGGTTCACATGAAATCATTTAGCTTGCCACTCATTGTAGAGCTACCCTAAAAACAGAGTACTGCTACACTATGTGGGTGGATGATGGGCACCCTCACCTACCCAGTGTTCTCCTTTTACATAATACACAATGTGGACAGGCCTGAAGCTCACCTCCGCATGTGTGCACTTCCTTTTGACTGCTTCATCACGTATCAGGCTTAGAAGGTAGGCATTCTAGGCACTGTACTTGCCAGTTGCCCAGAAGCTATCTTCTCAAAGCAGCTATCACGACATTGGGGACAAACTTTGCGTGCTTCCACAAATTGTTTTGTCACATAACTAACATATTCCTGCCCAGTATGATGCTTCTACTTGGCCTTATTCTTTCCCCACTTTTCTGGCTGCCTTACGTGAACATGGCCTTTATTTTTTCTATGTGGGTAGGAGGAACACATTTTTTATGACTGTCTGATGCACCATCATCATCATCATCACCACCACCACCACCACCACCACCACCACAGCCAACACCGGCAGCGGCTCTCCCTTCACCATATCACCACTAGGGTGAAGTGAAAAAAAAAAAAAAAATCTTCGATTTTCAAAACACCTTGGTAAGGAAAAGTTGTGGATTCGTCATACAAACATTGTTAGAAATTTTTTTTTCTTCTAAGTGCGCGTCCACACGTGCCCTCAAACATATGTTGACAATACAGTTGGCAACATTTTGGGTACATGTATGCAGCAGTATCTGGATGGATGGATGCAAACATGTTTCAGTGCAGCTTCAAATACTGCCAGCAGAGGTGATGGGATATGAATGTCCATAATAGGCAGCTGTGACTTCATCATGATGTTGCCAACATGATCTAGTTGCTGCTGTTCCCAACATGTTAGCAGTGTGTTCGTTATTCTGTTGCATACATGTTGCCAACACTTGTTTGAGTACATGTGTGGATGCGCTCTAAGATAATATTTAGACCAAGGTCCAAGGAGTGAAGGTCTCTTCGTGCACACATTCTGATGACGTCAGGTGGGAGATAAACGGGCGGCCGAAGGTGACTTCCGTTTTCTTTTACGATATACTGCTTTTTTTCTGAGGCAATATAATGTTATATAGCTTCGCCCCCAGAACTTTCAGCTTATAATACTCTGGTTAAAGTGTTTTCATTGTATAATTAACATTTCTACCAGTTAATGGGGATGTAACAGTTAGCGCGCGCGCGAGCGAGCGAGCGAGCGAGAGAGAGAGAGAGATGGATTAGAGTAAAAAAATATGAAAGCGGTGATTTGGAGTCGGGGGGGGGGGAAAAGAGATGGAGGGAGGGGAAACGAGAAGGAAAGGAGAAAGGAAGAAATGAAGGAGAAAATGTGGAAGGCAGAGAAGGAGAGCAAGACGGGAGAGAGGGAGAAGCGGTAAGGAGGAAAGGGAGAGACAGAAAAGTGATTGGGCGAGAAGGAAGGGAGGTAAAGTATCTGCGAATGAAGTAAACGACGTGAGCGAAGAAAGGAAGAGAGTAGAAGGTATGGAGAGAGAAGAGAAGAGGAGAAAGAGGTGGAGGAGGGAGCTAGGAAAGTGGAAGAAGAGGAGGGAAGATGAAAAAGGAGAAAGGGAATTAGGGATGGAGGAAGAGAGGAGAAGTGGAGAATGAGGAGGGCGAGGGAGAGAGGAAAGTGAGGGAGGAGGAGGAGCAGAAATGGAGAGATGGACTGCAGAATGGAGGAAGAAAGGAGGAGGAGGAGGAGGAGGAGGAAGAGGAGCAGGTGGAAGATGGAGGGAAGTAATATCTGTACCAATGACAGGAGAAAGAGAGAGAGAGAGAGAGAGAGAGAGAGAGAGTATAAATTAATGTTTTTTAAAGGGAGTGAGGGTATAGATGCAGGAATAGATAGGTAGATATGAGGGAAGAGTGAGTGAAAATGGAGGAAGAGAAAAACGGGAGGGCAGGATGGAGGGATGGAGAGGAAGGGATGGAGGGGTAGAGGAAGGAAAGTAGGTAATAGACTGAGGAATAGAAAGATTGAGGGAAAGGGTGAGGGAAATTGGAGGGAAAGGAAAGTAGGAGGAGAAGGGGGAGAAAAGAACAGCTAGTGGAGGGAGGAAGGCAAGAATAAGGGCAGATGGAGGAAAACCTTGAGGGAAAGTTGGTAGAAGAGAAAGAAAAAATGGAGAACGAGGAAGGAAAAGAAGGGTTGCGGTTACGGGAGAGTGCAGGAATTCGCTAGAAGGATAGATACACTGCCTGCGTATGCATACTAACTGGCTGGCCAAACGTGACGGTGTGTTTGGCGAGTTTCTGCCACGACATTCATCAGTTCGTAACGTTGTGCTCTGTTCGTAGCACGCAAAAAGGAATTCTTGCTGTTATACAGTCATATCTTCCGACTTTACGGGGTTTCCTTTGTGATCACTGGGGTAACAATGTCCCATCAAGCTGGTGATAGTGATGAAAGTGTTCCTGGGCCTTCAGGAACTTGTGAAAACAGTGGTTTTGTGGTGAAGTCGTTCTACAGAAATAATGGTAAAGGATGCTGTGAAACTTTAGAGGAAATTAGCTGCATTAGCGATGACAGTATTGACGGCCCTGATTACAGCCTTAGTGATGATACTGGACGTGGTCCTACAATCATGATAGTGTTCGAAGTGATAATGATAGTAGTGTGAGTGTTGTAGGTGGTGGACGTAGTGATTAGGGTAGAGTGAAAAAAAAATCGAGTACCAAAACGCCTGGGTGGGGAAAAGTTTTGGATTTGTTATATAAACATTGTGTTAAAATCATTTTCGTCTAAGATATTATTTAGCCTATGCACACCTAACTTAAAGTTCTTCCTTACGATGCGAATTACGATGAGATACGACACGTGTCTTTCCTGTGTGCTAGATGTCGAATAAATGTATTTTTTGTTAAAATAAGCTACTATTAGGAATATAATGGTTTATGTTGACAGCCATTAATTACCCTTGTAATGTAGGACTAGCAGTTGTAAATGATTAAAATGATGAAATACGGCTGACGTCAGGATCTAGCTTATTCGAATTTCTTTTAGAATAATTGCAAAAAGGATGAAGAAAAATGTAATACTAAAAATGAAATCATCATTCAAGGTTCAATATCGTAATTTATATAACGCAGTATACTGTGTTCATTAAAATTAGCACCAAAATTTATGCGTATTTTCTTTCTGAGACAGAACTTGAGCTTCGTTATCTCTTTTCTGTCGCCACTTCAATGGCCACTGCTCCTCTGAACTGTCTTCTTGCATCCCTCCACCTCTACGACCAGCGCTTAGCACCCGTCTAGCAACAAACTCTCATCTTTTCCTGGCCAGCTCTCTAATGCAAGAGTTAACCGTTACTTCCAGTCTTTCATTTATGCAACAGGTCATCTCTGGAACTGTCTCCCTCTCTCTGTATTTCCTACTTCCTATGATCTCCAGTCTTTCAAACGCAATATGTCCAAGTATCTCTTAATGAACGGATCTTGAATTTAGCCCTCTTTTGTATTGTTTTTGTCTTTTTCTTGGAAGGAACGGTTTGCGGGCTTCTGGGCTTTGGTTCCTTCTTCCATGCATACAAAAAATGGTACTTATCCCAATATGAGATCTAACGCGCGAACTGATTATCAGTGCTCTATCCCAGGAGCTCCAGCTATACGTAAAGAAACTCAGTTTCCAACTGCCATAGATATACTGAAATATTACCTTCATGGGAATAATGAAATGATGTGTAATAGTGATCAAATACCTGTTTAGTGATATTGCTGATTCAGTTGCAATTAAAGCTAAAAATATTTGGGATAAGGCCTCGATCCCACATATGTCACATCAGAAAGCTGTTGAATTAATAAAACAGTGTAATGGAAAATCTGTCTATATATCTATTACCAGATGCCTTAATCCCGTAAGGGGTGGCCACAAACAAATCGCCTCCATGTCTCCCTGTCCCTCTCCATTTCACTGCCCTGCTCCCAGCTCACACACCCCTCTCTCATATACCTCTCCACTCCATCCCTCCATCTCATCCTTGGCCTCCCCCTCCCTCTCCCCCCTCCACCTCACTCACACCCAC
Source organism: Coenobita brevimanus (assembly GCF_032717465.1). Taxonomy (NCBI): domain Eukaryota; kingdom Metazoa; phylum Arthropoda; class Malacostraca; order Decapoda; family Coenobitidae; genus Coenobita; species Coenobita brevimanus. The sequence continues at coordinate 22,493,669 of NC_136980.1, forward strand.
TCTCCTTGTTAGTCTCTCTCCATCCTCTCCGCATGGCCAAACCACCTCAGTGTGTTCCTCATAGCGCTTCCTATCACTTCCACATCCACACCACAACGATCCTTCACTTCCTCATTTGTCAGTCTCTCTCTCCATGTGACTCCACGTGCTCCTCTCAAATAACTCATTTCTACAGCTCTCACTCTTCACTTCTGTCCCTCCAAGGTCGAAGCTTCACGTCCATACGTTAGAGTTGGTATCACAATACTGTCATGTAGTAACTTTTTCATTTCCATGCTCACTTCCCCGTTGCTTATCACTGCTTTTAAGGAACCAGTAATGGAAAATATGAGAAATAATTTAAACAACCCAAGAACCCAAGTCCTTCCCACAAAGCACCAAGTTTTCCTGAAAACCAATATTGATCTTTTTGATATAGCTGCATGCAAATGCCGTATCTTCTTGGGGTGTTCGTGCAAGAAGCAACGCCGAGTATCCCATGCTGAAAGAGCCTTCCTAACTGCTCAAATAAATGAGAGAAAAATGATAATCACTGAAGCTGACAAGACGACAACCAAACAGATGGAACAAAAACTGAGTAGAATACAAGCTGAGAAAGAGCAAAGTGAGAAATATTTTGTAACACATACCTGCAGTCAAAGGATTATGCATAATATAGTGACCAAAGATCTAAAGGAGAAAAATGAGAGTACTTGTAGCAATGACAGTGCTTTGTCTCCATGGTAAAACTAACTTTTAAGTCTGAAAATATAGAAACCAACACTCATCCATTACAAATGCACCTAAGCCTTTCAACTGTAGCAAGAGAATGCGTTTAAGAGAAGAACATTTTAATCAGGAATATGAATGTGTCCACACGCACAGTACACACTACACTTCCTTTTCAAATTAAAAATTAAAAACGGGTAACATTAACCATGCCTCGGAGTCCCCAGGGGGGGTACCATATGTGCCCCCACCATCCGCCCCTCTCCCAGTGACGGCTCAACGAGCTGCCTGGAGCCACTGTCTGACTCATTTTTTCATTTCTGCAACATTCACGGCCTTTCCTCTAACTTTCTATCGAATGCCACCTCTCCTCAAAACCTCACCTGCTGTTCATAACCGAAACTCAGCTGTATGAGGCAACTGAGAGCAAACCTTTTTCTGCATCCTCCTATTTTCTCTATGCTCATTTCAAAGCCAAAGGTGGCTGGTGTGTATATGTATGCAACGACTTATCTTCCTCTTATGTTCCTGAACTTGATTCTCCTGATTTCTCTGTTCTCTGGCTTCGGCTCTCCTGTATACTCTGACTAAATATATCTGCACCGTTTACTTACCGCTAATTCTACTAACTATGAAAAATTCTTCTACTACCTTACTTCTACGATGGAACACATTCTATCCATTTTTCCTTTCTCTGAAATCTCCATTCTAGGAGATTTCAATGTTCACCACCATCTTTGGCTCTCCTCTCCTTTCACTGATCCATCTGGTGAACAAACCAACATCTTTTCCGTCCTTAATGACCTAGAGCAGCTTGTACAGCACCCTACCCGTATCCCTGACTGCCTTGGAGAGAGCTCCAACATACTTGACCTCTTCCTTACTATTAATCCTTCTGCTTACACTGTTAATTTTTTCTCTCTGAAGGGCTCCTCAGATCACAACCTTATTTCCTTAACCTGTTCTTTTGCTCCAGTATGGCCTGTGGACCCTCCAAAGAAACGTCGACTGTGGCAATTTGGAGCTGCATATTGGGAGGCCCTCAGGCAGTACTTCTTTGATGTTTGCTGGAATTTTCTTTGCTTCCATGGCCGGGAGCCATCTGAGTGTGCCTTGCACGTTAAGGAGGTTATTCTCTCGAGCATGGAAGCATGCATTCCTTTCTTATATCCTCTCACTAATGCAAGAAAGCCTTGTTTTAATCATGCTTGTTCCAATGCTTTCCGGAGCAGGGAGAGGGCCTATAAAAGATACTAAAGCCAACCCACCCCTGAATCACATCTTTTTTATGTTTCTGCCTGGAATTATGCTAAGTCTGTTCTTTGCTTTGCTAAAAATAATTTCATCCATACTAATGCTCTCAACTCTCCAACTCAAATTCTTCCTGCTCCTTCTGGCACCTTGCCAAAAACTTTTCTAGCAACTTTACCTCATCATCCTTCCCTCTTCTTTTCTGATGGCTCTGTAGCTATTTCTTCTACTGATAAGGCAGATCTTTTCACTCAGACTTTCTCCAATTCCACCTTAGATGATTCTGGTGCAGTTCCTCCATCACTTCCCCCCTCTGACTTCCTCTTGGCTGACATTAGAATTTCTTCAGCTGATGTATTTTCTGTCATCACTAGCCTCAATATTAACAAGGCATATGGGCCTGATGGATTCCCTCCTGTTGTCCTGAAGAACTGTGCTTCAGTGCTTACACCCTGCCTAGGTAAACTATTTCACCTTTGTCTTTCAGCTTGTACATTTCCTTCTTGCTGGAAGTTTGCTCTCATTCAGCCAGTCCCAAAGAAGGGTGACCATTCCCAACCCTCTAACTATCGTCCAATTGCTTTAACATCATGTGTCTCAAACGTTTTCGAGTCTATTCTTAATAAAAAAATTTTAAGGCATCTTTCCTATTGCAACCTTCTTTCTGATCGTCAGTATGGCTTCCATCAGGGACGCTACTCTGGCAATCTCACCTACCTTTCAGAACTCCTGGTCATCCTCTTGCCAATGCACTTGACATCTCAAAGGCTTTCGATCGAGTGGCATAAATCTTTAATTTCCAAACTTCCCTCTTGTGGTTTCTATCCTTCTATCTGTGCCTTCACCTACAGCTTCCTTTCTGGTCGTACTATAGCCACTGTTGTAGATGGCCATCGTTCTCCTCCTAGATCTATCAACAGTGGTGTTCCTCAGGGCTCTGTCCTATCACCAACTCTCTTCCTTTTATTCATTAACCCCTTAACCGCGGGGCATCACTTTCATGACCCTCGGGCGCAATGGATCATACCACGGGGCGTCACTTTTGTGATTCTGTGTTATTTTGAATTTGCCCAGGCTTTCAAGTGGTGACTTGTATCATCTATCAGCATTGCCAGTATCCAACAATAGTCAGCATTGCAAATATCATCTGTACTCCTATCCATTGTTGACAATTTAGCCATTTTTCCCCATTCTTGACTCCCCTCCCTAAATCCCCTCCATTACCCTCTCATCTTGCCTGCCCGGCCGCTCTGTGGTATGCAAATCCTCCCCCAATTTTTCCACTGATTTCATCCATTGAAATGAGCCCTATGCCTTATTCTTATACAAAATAATATATTTAAAAAAGATATAAGGTAATTGATAGTGCCATACACCTGGAATTGGCTATCACATGGCAACACCCCACGTGCACTCATTCGCTAATTTTCCCTGCTTATTTCCCCTTGAAATATGCCATATGATCTATTCTCGTAATAAATTTTTTTTAAAGAAAGGAAGGAAGATGCCTAAGTGATATTTACATTCACCTGGAAGTACCTAATTTATTATGTATTTTCTAGATTTCCTACCAATCATTTCATAGCATATAAGTTAGCAACTGTCACCACACTGACATTGTCAACCCTTGGCTGCCCAGATATGCCACGTCATTCAGTTCAGTGTCGTCTAGGTGAAACCATGTCACACTCGCGCCCCTCCATTTCCACCACTTCTGAGCCCATTGCAAAGGGCCCTGTGACCTCTACCCGTACTAAACCTCATGTGGGAAGCGGTAAAGGACTAAGTGACTCTGCTGTGGAACGTGAACTGAGTGAATTATTGATGATAATGATGGATAGTGACTTAGATCTTTCTGGTGAATCGTGTGATGAACCTGGGGAGGAAATCGTGACAGAAACTGCCAGTACGAGTGCTTCAGTGTCCCAGGTTCATCCTGGCTCCAAGGGAAAGGTGCCCTTAGTGCAGCAAGAGAAGGAATTTGGGAAGGGAGTGAAGAGGAGGCACGTTAGCCTTGGAACAATGGCCCTGCATGACCCAGCCCACCATGAGTCCCGAGATGAATCACCTCCCCGCTCTTCCAGCCCCACTTCACTGATATCTTCCACCTCTTCAGTGGAAATTTCTCTCGAGTCTTCGTCATCAGAGTTTCCACCAGCACCTACAGTGAAGGCAGGCAGTAGGGGACGAGGTAAATCCCTGACTCATCGTAAAAGTAGAGTAGCTTCTAGAGTAAGGGCTCCTAGTGGTACACGGCAACTTAGGGTCAGTTGGAGTGACCTTGAAACGGCCCAGTCTGCCTCACAGCCACCCTCACCCAGCCTACACCACCACGAGAGGGAACTCTGGACACCTTTGTGTGGACAGAAAGTTCCGATTTCTTCCCTGAAAAACTCCACTTTGACGTGAGTTCCTCAGGGATACAGCCTGCCTTCACTCTTGTCAAAGATGCTCAGTGTGTGGACTACCTTTTGGCCTTCCTTGATGACGAAGTCATGCAGCACATATGTGATGAGACCAACAGTTACGAGTCACAACGTGCTGCAAGTGGTGCAGGTGCAGTGAAAATGCAACAGTGGACCGTGCTTGGAGTGTAGGAATTATGTATGTGTTCTTCGTCCTCATGCTTCTCATGCCCTATTCAAGGAAGCATGAGTTGGAAGATTACTGGTCCATGGACCCCTTACTACCATCACCCACCTTCAATAAGTACATGGCCAGAGATCGCATCACTAACATCATGGGAAAGCTGCACTTACCAACAACGATGTACCTTCCTAGATTGACCCACTTGGGAAGATCTGGGAGATTCTGAACAGAATGAAGGATAAATTTATGTCATTCTTCCACCCATTTCAGAAGGTTGTCATTGACGAATCCTTGGCTCTGTTCAGAGGACGTCTGAGGTTGAGGTGCGTACAGTACATTCCAAGCAAACGTCATCAGTTTGGAATCAAGTTCTTCATACTGTGCGACTGTAAGACGGGGAACATTCTTGACTTCGTCATCTATTCAGCCAGCATTGTCGATCTGGACAAAACACACCCCCTTGGCTTCTCAGGCTGTGTAGTGAAAGTGCTATTTGAAAGGTATTTTGGTGGGAATCATGTGCTGTATACTGACAACTACTATACAGCACCGAAACTTGCTAAATACCTTTCAGAGCACAGCATCAGCTCCTGCGGCACTGTCAAGAGTAATCGTGCCCACTTCCCCAAATTCCCCGAGGCAGGAAATTCGCAGGGACGAGACATGCACCTAAGCAAGTCTGAGAAGATGCTGGCAATATGGTGGCATGACGAGAGGGTCATGCACATGCTTACCATCGTACAAAAGAGGGAACTGAAAGACAGTGGGAAGGTCGACCGTAGGACAGGCAGACCTGTGATGAAACCTGATGCTGTCATCAACTACAATATCAACATGCGACTGGTGGACAAGTCCGACATGATGATTGGAGAGATCGACTGCCTCAGGAAGCATACAAGGTGCTACAGGAAAGTGTTTCTGCATCTCATTGACATGACGATGCTGAACACCTTCATCCTGTAGAAGGTGAGAATAAAGCCAGCCAAGTCCATCTCTCTGAGGATGTTCGCCAGGACTTGTGTTCAGCAGCTGCTTGAGAGGTATGGTAGGGTGACAGCAACAGCTCCAAGGCACCATTCTGTTAGACTTCCTGACAGACTTGAGCAGAGGGCGTACATGGATCGGCACAGACTGATGCAAATGCCTGCCACAATGAAGAGGAAGACTGCGATCCACAGGTGCCAGATGTGTGCACATACCACCAGACACACACCTGAGCAAAAACGCATCTCTTGGCAGTGCGCTGAGTGCCAGGTTCCCCTCTGCATAACCTGCTCCTTTTATTACCACAGCCTGAAGCAGTTCTAAAACAGTGCAAGTGGAAATGCAAATAATGTGTAAATAATGTGTAAACAGCAAGTGAAAGCAATGGATGTATATATGATTGAACAGTGGAATATAGTTTTATAAGCTACTGCACGTGACAGTGCATAACATAGTGTAAATAAAATAGAATTGTAAATAATGTAAATACAATAGAAAATGTAAATAGAAATGTAAACAATTATTAATATAAGAATATGAGCACAAATACTTTGAGTAATGGCAGTGAAAGTGAACGCTTCGCTCTCTACGTAGTTTACTGAACAAGAAAGTGAATGCCTGGAGTGAAAATAAACTACTATTACTGAAGGAAACTTATGGATAAATACTGTAGATATTATTAAGTGTAATCAAGCACTAGATAAAATGTGAGTGTGTTTATGATTAAGAAATGACAGAATACCAGTGGGGAACGATAGCGGGTGGGAGGCTGGTACGCGCTCGTAATTTACATTGCTTTCAAAGTGTTTTTTTTTTTTAGTATGGATTCCAAACTACTTGAAAATCATAGAAGAGTGTTTCTAGTGATAATATCAGGCTGTGGTAATCATATTACGGGGTGTTGGATAGTGTAAAGTGGAGACTTCGTCACTCAACTTCAGAAGTCTCCACAAGTCCTATGGTAGTCGATGAAGGCACAACACATCCCAGGAGAAAGCTGAAGGTATATGCCACAGGCATATATAATTATAATATTCTAGGAATAATAACTGATTTTTGGTAAATAGTTTTAAAAAGTCAGTCAGAGTGCGAATATCCCTGCGGGATGTGGAAGGATCGCCTCCAACATCCCCGCGATTAAGAGGTTAATGAACTTCTAAGCTGTACAGCTAACCCTATCCACTCTCAGCAATTACTTCAACAAACAAGGGATGAGGCTGTGGTGCACCTAATGTCTGACTTGGCTCGTATCTCTGACAGGGGTAAAAATAATTTTGTTGTTTTTAGTGCATCAAAGACTCAGTTTTTACACCTATCAAACAGACAAAATCTTCCTCAGGAGTACCCAGTAATGTTTAATATTATCCAGCTCAATCCTGCATCATCCTTGAACATGCTTGGGATTTCATTCACTCGGGATTTATCTTGAAAAGATCATATTACATCTTTTGTAAAATCTGCTTCCAAGAGATTAGGTGTGCTAAACCGACTCCATAGCTGCTTTACTCCTGCACAGTTGTTAACTTTATACTCGGGCTTTATTTGCCCCTGTGTAGAGTACAACTCTCAAACGTGGGGAGGCTCCCCACATACAGCTCTTCTCAATGGGGTGGAGTCAAAGGCTTGTCATCTCATTAACTCCCCTTCTCTTACTGCCTTCCTTCAACCTCTGTCTCTTCGCCACACTGTTGCCCCTTTATCTCTTTTATATCGCTACTTCAATGGTCACTGCTTCTCTGAACTGTCAGCTTCCATTCTTTCACCTGTATAACGGGTGCATCTAGCAACAAACTCTCATCCCTTTTCTATCCAACTCTCTAATGCAAGAGTTAATCATCCAACAGGTCAACACTGGAACTGTCTCCATCTGTCTGTATTTCCTACTTCCTATGATCTCCAGTCTTTCAAACATAGTGTGTCCACGCATTTCGAAATGAACGGATCTTGAATTTGGTTCACTTTTCTATTGTTTTTGTTTCTTTCTTGGAAGGAACTGTTTTGCGGGGTCCTAACCTTTGGCTCTTACTTCCTCGCATAAATAAAAAAACGGGTAAAGAGGTAAGCAAGAAGGAAGAAAAAGTAGATTGTGGTGGGACAAAAGCAACCTGGACCTGCAACAACTCTGCATGAAGGCTAAGAAATGCTGACTTGGTGCCGTATTCGCTAGGGGCTTTGAATGTTTCCATGAATATATTCCTTTTGAGAACATATATATATATATATATATATATATATATATATATATATATATATATATATATATATAGATAGATAGATAGATAGATAGATATAGATAGATAGATAGATAGATATAGATATATATATATATATATATATATATATAGATATATATATATATATATATATATATATATATGTGTGTGTGTGTGTGTGTGTGTGTGTGTGTGTGTGTGTGTACATTGATGGAATAACTGATTGATTGGTTGATCGAACGAGATACCAATCGATCGACCGATCGATGGTTTGATATAGAGATAAACAGACAGACAGATATATATACTGTACACACACACACACACACACACACGTTGCCAGGCACCTTATATATATATATATATATATATATATATATATATATATATATATATATATATATATATATATATATATATATATAATAAGTCAATGGTGATACCGTCACTACTAGCCTATCTACCTTACCTGTCTCCATTCCTCCCAACACTTCGGACGTACTCGTAATGCTGGGACACTGTGTCCATCATTTCTCTACTCAGAACCGACAGATTAATGGAAATGCTCGCGTTACTATCAAGTTTTGATAAAATTTTCCTAGAACTTAGATCATTTCTCTTGTTTGCTTCTCCATTATTGTCGTAGGGCAAACGCGTCAATTCTCCCTATACCAAGCATCGCTTTAACTGATTCTAGTACTCTTCAATTCCCCATTTTCTTCAGTTCTACTAACTTAAAATCAATTACCTTCATTTTTCATTAATCCTGATGGCTTTATTTCGACTGCTTCTCTTAACTATGTTTGCCTTTACGAGCAATGTTGAGCTTTTTGCTAGATTAGAAGTTTTTTTGTATTTTCAGATTTGCCCCACCCCGTAAAAAGAACTAACTAAAAAAGCGAATAAAGCGCCTCAGACCCGGATGGACCATACGTTGACGACTAAGGAACGGACAAAGGACATTCTGAGGGTGGGAACATGGAATGTGAGAGGAGTGAATGATGAAGTGAAAGAGAGAGAGATTGTTCAGGTGCTTGAGGATGCAAAAATGGATATATGTGGATTGACTGAAACTAAATGGGAAAGGTGAAAGAGTGAGAGAAAGGGAATATGGTGTAGGTATATGTGCGGAAGTCAGTGAGAATGAGAGGGCAAGAGAGGGAGTATGTCTGATGATAAGCAAGAAGTGGAAGGAGAATATAAGAGAGTATGGAACAGTGGGTGCAAGGAGTGTATGGGTGAGGATGAAAGTAGGTATACAAGCATGGGCGATTGTATGTGTGTATGCTCCAACAGAGGATCGAGTGGCAAGAGTGAAAGATGAGTTTTGAGCGAGAGTAGAAGCATGTATGGACAAGTGTGAGAGAACCGAGAGAGTGCTGTTGATTGGAGACATGAATGGCAAAGTTGGGAATGTACGAGTGGCTGGAGTGGTTGGTCAGTGGGGTGCGCCAGCTGAAGTAGATGGGAATGGTAGTACTTTGGTGGACATCTGTGCTTGTAAGGGGTTAGCAATAGCCAACACCTACTTTGGTCATAAGAGGATCCACTGGTATACATGGGGAGTAATGAGGAGGATGGATGGTGAACTTGTTGAACGAAAGGCAATGATAGATTACGTGTGTGTGGATGAGCGAATGAGAAGACGACAAGTGTTGGATGCAAGAGTGTGGAGAGGGTGGGGGAATGGAGTCTCGGACCATCACTTAGTGATGGCCAAGGTAGAGATGCAAAGAAAGTGGTTAAGGAGACGAAGGGGAAAACAGGAGGAAGCAGCTCCTGTGAGAAGAGTGGGGAAATTGCAAGATCGTGAGAAAATGACAGAGTATAAGAGCATGGGGGAAGAAAGATTGGGAAGGTATGAGCTAGAGCAGATGGAAGGGGTGGAAGATGTATGTAAGATATTCACGGAAGAGATAGGCGCAGTGTGTGAGGCGGTTTGTGGAGTGAGGAGGAGATGCAAGGGTGTGCAAGGGACAGCATGGTGGAATGATGAGGTGAAACGAGCTGTGGAACAAAAGAAGAAGGCATATGGTGAATGGTTGGCGAGTAGAGGTAGAGGAGAAGATAAGAGAGAGGTATATGTGAGAAGGAGAAGGGAGGTTAAGAGACTGGTGGAGAGTAAGAAGAAAGTGGATGAAGAGTTTGGGAGGAATCTGAGTGTGAAATGGAGGGAGAGTAAGAAATTGTTTTGGAAGGAGGTAAAGAAAGTAAGGCAGTGTGAAAGGGGAAATAGTAGGGGAGTGAAAGATAGGAATAACAGATTGTTGGTGGAGAAGAGAGAGAAATTGAGGAGATGGAAGGAGCACTTTGAGGATTTATTGAATGTAGAGAGTGAAAGCAGTGTGAGTATAAGTGATTGGGGAATGGCTGGGAGAAGAAGAGATGAGAGGAGGGAGGAAGAGATCAGTAGGGCGGAAGTAGTGGAGGCGATGAAGAAGATTAAGTTGGGAAAGGCCCCAGGAATTGATGGAGTGTGTGGTGAAATGCTTAGGTATGGGGGTGAGATTGTTGTGGAGTGGATATGGAAGTTGTGTAGATTGGCTTGGGAAGAGGGAAGGGTTCCAGAGTACTGGAAATCAGGTATAATTGTTCCTCTGTACAAAGGAAAAGGGGAGAGGGAAGTATGTGATAACCATAGGGGTATTTGCCTTCTTAGTGTGACTGGTAAAATATATGGTAGAATACTCATTGATAGGGTTAGGTATATGACAGAGGAGCTAGTTGGAGAAGAACAAGGGGGATTTAGGAAGGGAAAAGGGTGTGTAGATCAGATATTTGTTCTAAGATGTTTAGTGGAGAAGTATCTAGAGAAGGGAAGGAAAGTGTATGCTGCCTTCATGGACTTGGAGAAAGCTTATGACAGAATAGATAGCCAAGGTATGTGGAAGGTATTAAGAATATATGGAGTGGAGGGGAAATTGTTGAGTGCTGTGAGGAGTATGTACGAGGGAGCTAGGGCTACGGTGCGAGTGGATGGTGAGCTGAGTGAGTTCTTTGATCTCAATGTGGGACTGAAACAGGGGTGTGTGATGTCTCCATGGCTGTTTAATATATATATACATATATATATATATATATATATATATATATATATATATATATATATATATATTTTTTAATGCGAGGAAGAAGGAACCAAAGGCCATGAGCCCGCAGTAACAGTTCCCTCCAAGAGAAAAAACAAAATACAATATAGAGCCAAATTCAAGATCCGATCATTTTGAGATGCCTGGACACACTGCATTTGAAAGACTGGAGATCATAGGCAGCAGGAAATACAGACAGAGGGAGACAGTTCCAGAGCTGACCTGTTGCATAAATGAAAGACTGGGAGTAACGGTTAACTCTTGCATTAGAGAGTTGGACAGAAAAAGGATGAGAGTTTGCTGCCAGACGGGTGCTTCGCGCCCGTCGTAGAGGTGGAGGAATGCAAGCAGAGAGTTCAGAGGAGCAGTGACCATTAAAGTAGCGATAGAAAAGAGATAAAGATGCAACAGTGCGGCGAAGAGACAGAGGTTGAAGGGAGTCAGTAAGAGGAGGAGAGTTAATGAGACGAAAAGCCTTTGCCTCCACCCTATTGAGAAGAGCTGTATGTGGGGAGCCTCCCCACACATGAGAGTTGTACTCCACACAGGGGCGGATAAAACCCCTGTATAGAGTCAACAATTGTGCAGGGGTGAAGAAAGTGCGGAGTCGGCTTAGCACACCCAATCTCTTGGAAGCAGATTTTACAAGAGATGTAATATGATATTTCCAAGATAAGTCCCGAGTAAATGAAACCCCAAGCATGTTCAAGGATGATGCAGGATTAAGCTGAATATTATTAAACATTAGTGGGTATACCTGCGGAAGATTTTGTCGGGTTGATAGGTGTAAGAACTGAGTCTTAGATGCATTAAAGACAACCATATTATTGTTACCCCAGTCAGAGATACGAGCCAAATTAGACATTAGGAGTGCCACAGCCTCATCCCTTGCTTGTTGAAGTAACTGTTGAGATGGGCGTTGCGGGAACCGAATGGAAAGGTGAAGGGTGGAGTCGTCAGCGTATGAGTGGATAGGGTTAGATGTACAGCTTAGAAGATCATTGATGAATAAAAGGAAGAGAGTTGGTGATAGGACAGAGCCCTGAGGAACACCACTGTTGATAGATCTAGGAGAAGAACGATGGCCGTCTACAACAGCGGCTATAGAACGACCAGAAAGGAAGCTAGCGATGAAGGCACAGATAGAAGGATAGAAACCGTAGGAGGGCAGTTTGGAAATTAAAGATTTATGCCAGACTCGATCGAAAGCCTTTGAGATGTCAAGTGCAATGGCAAAGCTTTCACCAAAGTCCCGAAAGGAGGATGACCAGGAGTCTGAAAGGTACGTGAGAAGATCGCCAGTGGAGCGTCCCTGACGGAACCCATACTGACGATCGGAAAGAAGGTTGTGATAGGAAAGATGCCTTAAAATTTTTCTATTAAGAATTGACTCAAAAACTTTTGAAATACAGGACGTTAAAGCAATTGGACGATAGTTGGAGGGTTGGGAGTGGTCACCCTTCTTTGGGACTGGCTGAATGAGAGCAAACTTCCAGCAAGAAGGAAAGGTACAAGTTGACAGACAAAGGCGAAAGAGTTTGCCTAGGCAGGGTGTAAGCACAGAAGCACAGTTCTTGAGAACAACAGGAGGGACCCCATCAGGCCCATATGCCTTGTTAGTACTGAGGCCAGTGATGGCAGAAAGTACATCAACTGAAGAAATTTTAATGTCAGCCATGAGGAAGTCAGAGGGGGGAAGTGATGGAGGAACAGCACCGGAATCGTCTAAGGTAGAATTGGAGGAGAAAGTCTGTGCGAAGAGATCTGCTTTATCAGTAGAAGAAATAGCTACAGAACCATCAGAGTAGAAAAGAGGAGAGAAGGATGATGAGGTAAAGTTGTTAGAAAGATTTTTGGCAAGATGCCAGAAGGAGCGGGAAGAATTCGAGTCGGAGAGTTGAGAGCATTTAGTATGGATGAAATTATTTTTAGTAGAGCGAAGAACAGACTTAACACGATTCCGGGCAGAGACGTAAAGATGGTGTGATTCAGGGGTGGGTTGGCTCCGGTACCTTTTGAAGGCCTTCTCCTTGTTGCGGACAGCATTAGAACAAGCGTGATTAAACTAAGGCTTTCTTGCATTAGTCAAAGGATATGAGAAAGGAATGTATGCTTCCATGCCCGAGAGAATAACCTCCGTAATGCGCAAGGCACACTCAGATGGCTCACGGCCATGGAAGCAATAATCATTCCAGGGAAAATCAAAGAAGTACTGCCTGAGGGTCTCCCAGTTCGCGGCTTCAAAATGCCACAGACGACGTTTCACTGGAGGGTCCACAGGCCGTACCGGAGTGATAGGACAGGTTAAGGTAATAAGGTTGTGATCGGAGGAGCCCAACGGAGAGAAAAGATTAACAGAGTAAGCAGAAGGATTAGTTGTGAGGAAGAGGTCAAGTATGTTGGAGCTCTCTCCAAGGCGGTCAGGAATACGGGTAGGGTGCTGTACAAGCTGCTCTAGGTCATTAAGGATAGAAAAGATGTAGGCTTGTTCACCAGGTCGATCCGTGAAAGGAGAGGAGAGCCAAAGGTGGTGGTGAACATTGAAATCTCCAAGAATGGAGATTTCAGAGAAAGGAGAAATGGATAGAATGTGTTCCATCGTAGAAGTAAGATAGTTGAAGAATTTTTGATAGTCAGTAGAATTAGGGGATAAGTAAACAGCACAGATATATTTAGTCAGAGAATGACAGGAAAGCCGAAGCCAGAGTGTGGAGAATTCAGAAGAATCAAGTTCAGGAACACGAGAGGAAGATAAGTCGTTGCGTATATATACACAACAGCCACCTTTGGCTTTGAAATGAGTATAGAGAAAGTAGGAGGATACAGAAAAGGGTTTGCTGTCAGTTGCCTCAGACAGCTGAGTCTCCGTTAGAAAAAGAAGGTGAGGTTTAGAGGAGGAGAGGTGGTGCTCAACAGAGCGAAAGTTAGAGGAAAGGCTGCGAATGTTGCAGAAATGAAGAAGAAGAGAGTCAGACCGTGGTTCCAGGCACCTTGAGTCGTAACCGGGAGACGGGCAGATGGTGGGGGCATTTATGGTCCCCCCCCTGGGGACTCCGAGGCTTGATAAGACGACGCCATTTTGATGAATTTTGAATAGGAAGTGTAGTGTGTACTGTGCATGTAGTTTGGTGTAGATAGTTAGAGAAAATTGTACTGGAGAGCATGCTGGCCAACTCTCTGTGTAACTGAGACACTGAAAAAGTTCAGCAAAGGGGGATGGTCAGGAACTAGTCCTGAGGGCTGATGAAACGGGAGCTCCAGCACTCCCTGTCATCAGCTTTCCATCCACCTCGGGAGTACTGCCCTGCTCGACTGGTGCTACAGTCTATATGGATGGGGTTGTAAAGGAGGTGCAAGGTAGGGCAGTGGATGTGGGGCTGGCCCTAATGAATGAGGGTGAGATTTGGAAGCTTCCGGTGTTGCTGTTTGCTGATGATACAGTATTGTTGAGTGAAGATGAATGGGAGTTGCAAGGTTTGGTGAATGAATTTGGGACAGTGTGTAGGAGGAGGAAGCTGAAAGTTAATGTAAACAAAAGTAAAGTTATGGTGTTTGGGAGGAATGAAGTCACAGAGTGTGCAGTGAATTTGGATGGTGAGGATATGGAGAATGTGAGTGCATTCAAGTACTTGGGTAGTGTGACGAGTAAGGATGGAACTTTGGGGGATGAAGTACGTGAAAGGGTACAGCAGGGAAGGAAGGTTGTTGGTACACTGAAAGCAGTGATGAGAAATAGGGTGTTGAGTATGGAAGTTAAGAAGTCACTGCATGATGGTATTGTGTTCCCTACCCTGACGTATGGAAGCGAGGCGTGGACCTTGCAAGAGGGGAACTAGTCAAGAGTGAGAGCAGTGGAAATGAGTTATTGAGAGGAGCATGTGGAGTGACATGGAGGGACAGGTTGACAAATGAAGAAGTGAAGGAACGTTGTGGGGTAGATGTGGATGTGGTTGAGAAGATTAGGAGAAATACACTGAGGTGGTTTGGACATGTGGAGAGAATGGAGAATGAAAGACTGACTAAGAGGGTGTATGTAGGTGAGGTGGAGGGAGGGAGAGGGAGGGGTAGACCGAGGATGAGGTGGAGAGATGGAGTTGAGAGGTATATGAGGGAGGGGGGGGTGAGTTGGGGGGAGGGTAGTCAAATGGTGGGTAACAGAGTGACTTGGAGGCGTTTTGTCTGCAGCCACCCTTTGCGGGATTGGGGCGTCGGGCTATAGATAGATAGATAGATAGATTCTCGTTCTACTAGCGATGCTTCCTCTACAGTGTTTGTGAAGTTTTCAATATTTTGTGCTGTCATGAAATTCACCAAACAGCTGCAAATATTTATTCGGAACCGATATTCTCTCTCTTTCTCTCTATCTCTCTCTGCTTGAGATGTTAAAGGGAGATCCTTTGCCACAGTAATTCTTAACGCTTTCCAGCACACATTGCAGGTATTAATGGAGTACAGTTGTGAGTCATCACTGCAACACACCTTCTAATCCCACCCCAGGAACGGAGGCAAGTCGTAGCCAAATTTTCACATGGAACAAACACCTGTTATTGGTAGAGTAGGTCTTAAAACTTCCAAACTTCATCAGTGTCATAGGCAACTGTTCCTCGTGTAGTCTGACAAAAGGTCGTAATGTAAGTGGATTTGGAGTTTCGGAACACATATTCCTTGGTGATTTACTCTGCATATTACTCACCAATATCCTTTTGTATTTTATTTATGCAAACCATATCGCTATTTAAATGATGTCAATAACATACAGTACAAAGTCAAGGTTTAACTTGCAGAATAAGTCACAAAAAAGAAGGCGTTATGAAACCTCTAAAGCCATTTAGAATACGACCCAAGGCTTCAAAGTACGACCTTAAGCCACTTTACCCCGTTGCCGCATTTGTTATTTTAATCTGACTACTTTCAGGCGATTTAATTCAACTTATGGGAAAGGCTTTTCCAAGATGAGGGGTGACATACAGCCTCCATCAACCTCATCAAAGCAAGAGGTCCTCCCAAAGTTGAATAAAAATTGCTAAGGTGGAAACAAGAATTAATGAAAACTGCGTCATGGGATTGAAAAGTGAACAAGGGATCTGAACAAGATGTGGATTCCAATTTATGGATTCCCTCATGCCAGGAGACAGAGAGAGAGAGAGAGAGAGAGAGAGAGAGAGAGAAAGTGTTAGTTATTAGCCCCTAAAGTACTAAGCTCAACGATCGACGTTTTTTCACAATGTTTTAAATGGATGAGGAATGTTGATCTTGCAACTTCTACAAAAAAAACAGGCAGCAGCTTGCTCCACCCTGGCTGGGCATAGAAGTCGTATGACCAATCAGAACAAAGTATTGCACACGCAGGAGGGAGAATCCAGGCCCGTACCCAAGCAGCAGCGGGGTGTATCCCCCACCTCTGTCTCCCAGTGTCCTTCTACCCCACTACGTCACTACTTTACCTTCCCACATTCTTACCACCACCACCACCCCTCCCACACCTTCCTCATTCATCGTCCATCTCCCCGACATGGATCCCTCCCAGTCCCCTGGGGGGAGGGTATTTCCCCCCTACCCTTCCTTCACGTCCCTATACTCCACTGGGGCCCTTCCTTAGTGACTTGTGGTGGTTTCCTCCCATCCCTCCATCCTGGCCTTACAACCTCCCACCCCATCCCTCCACCCCTAGCATGGAGTATCTTCACTCCTCCAGCCTCGAATATTTTACATAATTTTTACGCTTTATGGCGCGTGTTTTGAATCATTACCTGTTCGTTATTCGTGTCTTTGGATACAGATACACACACCACAATTACTTTATGTTTTATTGTATTTGTTTTTCTTTGGGGGGAAAAGAATCCTTGTTACATGCCTACTTTACATGCCTATGGATATAACTGTGTACCAGTCAAAGATTTTATAGCATATTTTCTTCATTCTTACATATGCTTTGTACATTATATATGTCTGAACATATGGTAACCCTCCTTATCACTTGTTTATAGTTTCAACTCTACCTGTGGGTAGAGTAAGCAAATATAATTTTCAGCTATTTTGCTGTTACAAATAATGATATTTATATTTGTGCCTTTTTTCAGACATACATAAATATTTACCTGTCTGAAACCCACTCGAAAAAAAAAAAAAATTTTCCCCAGCTAGATTTGGCAGCTCTGAGGGGAGAGGAGGGGAGGGGAGGGGATGGAGGGGGAGGGAGGGGATGGGGGGTATGATGAGGAGAGTGGAGGGGAGGGAAGGGGAGGGAGGGGATGGGGGGTATGACGACGGGAGAGGAGGGGGAGGGTACTTTTTTAAATTTATCCTCTTTTGGGGAAGTTCATGACCTTTTTACTATTTTGTAAGCACTCTACAATGGTCTGTAACATCTATACAGACCAAAAAATATTTTGGTGATTTTTGTACATATTTTTGGGAAGAAAACGGGTGCGAGTGGAGCACGCTCTTTCATGCACGGACCGCGACGGGTAACTATTATCAACTTTTACGGGCCACAGCTTTGTAACTATTGGGTCTAGTAGGTTGGGATTTGAGTTTTCAGGTGTGTAAATCGAAGCTATATAAATCGGGCATAAAGGTTTTAACCTTTGAGAAACTCGAAAAATAGGCCTGTTTTTGCATTCTGGGGGGTAGTCGAGGCTGGAAAACTGCATACCATAGAGGTTAGAGTGCAATGAACTCTTTCTTGAAATTTTTTAAGAATGGGAAAGCCGAAGGTGTTAATGCGGTAGATACTGAAATGATTAGATGCAGTGGAAGGAGAGAACTGAGCTGTTTATGGTAGAATATTTCAAATTTACAAGGCCTTAAATTTTTATTATTAAAACGTTACACAAAATATTAAAGAGTGTAGTGAAGTGTTTATAAGAAGAATGTAATAAACCCTAGACAAACGAGGATGCACTCTCCCCGTATATCTAGAGTTGGCATTCACGTATTCTGCAAAGAATAGGTGTTGTGTCTCAGTGTCATAAAGTAGCCTACGACAGGGTAATAACCCCCTCCCCCCAAAAAAAAGAATCTTCCTTTAACACAAATATTGACAGTATAGCTTCTGGTAAGCAGTAAACATACATACACACACACACTCCTGTTGTTCATTGAATTTGGCTGTACATGCTAGACATATTATAGACCATAAGTTTATAGATAGATAGATAGATAGATAGATAGAGATAGAGATATATATAGTCTCCGCACTGGAGCTTCCTCTTGAGAACCTTTGTCTTGCCACGAAAAGTAATACCAACGTTGTGATGAACAGCATCTTTATTATACCATGCGTTTCGAAAACACAATATCCATTATCAGTAGATCGAAAAGTTTAAAAGGCTTCAATGTCAGGAAAAATATCAAACATTTTATCTATGATACATTACATAAGGTAATATAAGAAGACATAGAGGGAAGTTATGTAAGAAAGGGAAAGTACAAAACCAGCATGCTTACTCTTTACAAAATCAGAATGACTGTACAAAGACTAACTAGGGTAGAAATTAGAAATACAAAGACAAAGTAGGAGTTCACCTGTTAAAGTAGCTATTGCGTGAATAATGGAGTGGCGCTAGTCGAACTAAGACTAAGTCGAAATCTATGAATCAAGATCGAATCAGTGGTGGAAAATCTGCTGGGACGCGGCAGGTTAAGAAATACCTCTTCTATTGGAGATGTTTAGGAACACTATTTAGTCTAACCTATGGAGGAGAAAAGACTTGGATTATTAACTTTTATGGACGAACACAAGACCAGTGTAAAGGGCTGGCTTGGTCAACAAATGGCACTGTGGTCGCCAGTGTGTCATCTGTTTGTTACATAAGTTGACAGGCAGGATGTGAGGGGGCGTGGCAGTACAAATAAACATGGTCCCAAACGCTGGACACCGCTTGCTGTTTGTGGAAAAATATGACGAACTGGAAGTTTGGAACTTGCCTAACGTTTCATTTCTTCCCAAAGGACAAAACGGGGTGCATAATACGGATGTGACAAACTATTATGCATAAACAAGTCTACTACGATGATAAATGTTGGTGCACATTAAGATGTCACAACTGCTGAAACTAAGTTTCAGCATATACGCCTAAGATAGAATTTTGTGCGGATAATGATTCTTCAATACACATATGATAAAGGATACATTGGGCATTGATATGGGACACATGAACTTTTTTTCCTTCATGCAAGGAAGAAGGAACCAAAGGCCAGGAGCCCGCAAACAGTTCTTTCTAAGAAAAAAAAAAACAATACAAAAGAGACCCAATTTCAAGACCTGTTCATTTTGAGATGCCTGGACACACTGCAATTGAAAGACTGGAGATCATATGAATTAAGAAATACAGACAGAGGGAGACGGTTCCAGAGTTGACCTGTTGCATAAATGAAGGACTGGGAGTAACCGTTAACTCCTGCATTAGAGAGCTGCACAAAAAAGAGATGAGAGTTTGTTGCTAGACGGGTGCGTAGAACCCATCATAGAGGTGAAAGGATGCAAGCAAACAGTTCAGAGGAGCAGTGACCATTTAAGCAGTGATCAAAAAGAGATAAAGATGCAACAATGCAGCGAAGAGACAGAGGTTGAAGGGAGCCAATAAGAGGTGGAGCGAATAAAACCCGTATATACAGTCAACAAATGTGAAGGGGTAAAGAAGGTATGGAGTTGGTTCAGCACACGCAATCTCTTGGAAGCAGATTTTACAAGAGATGTAATATGATCTTTCCAAGATAAATTCTGAGAGAATGAAACCCCAGGTATGTTTAACCTGTCACGTCCCAAGCTATTTCGCACCTCCGACACCCCTCAATCCCGAGGTATTTTCGGAAATTTTTTTTTGGCTAAAACCTCCGCTTTTGGTGAGAAACATCGAAATTTCATAGAGAAATCGCTCACCTGAGGTTTAAAATACTCGATCCAGGTAGCAGTAACTCCTTACCTGGCTGGGTTTTCTAACAGGCTGGCACCAAAGAAATCGAGCTCTGTGGGAGGGTAACTATTTCACACCACTCACAAACGGTATTTATTTATTTACTTGGTACGAATTTATATGTAGTACGAGAGTATATTGGTTTTCAAACAGTAATATAGGCATAATAAGCATTGTTTCACTCACTGACTCATCACCATACCTGACCTTCTTTTGCCACATTACCTGATCATCATTTCTGATTGTTTCTTCCTCTAATGCTATGTAAACTTTGTCCTCCACATTGTCATCGACTGGGGAATCACTCTGGCTCTGAATGTCTTTATTGGCCAGGTCACTGGTAACAGGTGAATTGCCGAGACAATGGCGTGCGGGGGGAAGGGGAGGTTATGCAGTGTAAGGCATTGTCCCTGCTTGGCATCTTGTAGAGGAATAGAGGAAGGTGTACCGTGCATACGTACAAAAAATCACGCGCAAAAATTGAAAACTGTGCAAATTAGGGACCTTCCAATTACACGACGTACCAGTACGTCATCAGGACTGGCAAATGCAAAATGTTCCAACGTACCCATATGTCGACGGGACTTCTCGGGTTAAGGATGATGCAGGATTGAGCTGGACATTATTAAACATTAGTAGGTACTCCCGTTGAATATTTTCTTGGGTTGACAGGTCTAAGAACTGAGTCTTTGATGAATTAAAAACAACAAGATTCCTTTTACCCTAGTCAGAGATACAAGCCAAGTCAGACATTAGGTGTGCCATAACCTCATTCCTTGTTTGTTGAAGTAACTGCTGAGATGGACGTTGCAGGAACCAAATGGAAAGGTGAAGGATGGGCTCATCAGCATATGAGCGGATAGGATAAGATGTATCACTTAGAAGGTCATTGATGAATAAAAAGATGAGAGTTGGTGCTGGGACAGAGCCCTATGGAACACCACTCTGATAGATCTAGGAGAAGAATGGTGGCCGTGTACAACAGCAGGTATAGAATGACCAAAAAGGAAGCTATAAATGAGGGCACAGACATATGGATAGAACCTATAAGAGGGGGTTGTCCTTCAATTACTTTGCATCACTTGTTGTATACACAATAAAATCCATCATGTAGCCAGTCTTCCAATCACACAAAATAAAAAACTTAAATCCAAAATGATGTATCTTTGAGGGAATGCACTGTATGAAGACAAGATGTCCCTTGAACAGAACAAGTGACTTGTCAATAACAACTTTCTAGAATGGTCTGAAATAAGATCTAAATTTCTTCTTCATCATTTCCAGAATCAAGGGAATTTTCAATAGGCTATCGTTCGGATGTAGGCCCATATTGGTGGAGAAACGCAGGTGCCTGAGGATGTTGAGGTACCTGTCCCATGGCATATACTTACCAAACATCGGTGTCACAGCAGTGTCATCCCCTAGTCAGTAATCATGAATATGATGTTTTTTTATGTGAGGCAACAATATGATCAATGCTAGCCAAACATACATCTTGCTAACATTCATCACTGTCCATTCTTTTATCTTTGCACTCTCTGTTATGTGTGAGGTTTCACCTCAGTTGCAGCAGAATTCTCTGAATGCATTTACTTCCTTGACAATGAATTCCAATACTGTTGTTGTAAAAAAAAAAAAAAAAAATTAACAGGGGTGGATGATGCACTGCATGGGTATTCTGTCTGAACACTTGCATTTGTATCATCAAACACAGGTACATTGGGCTGAAACCCCATCCCTTCCTCCCAGGCAATTGTTTCTAATATATCCACCCTTGTTCCCTTCCTTGTCTGCCGTTCACATGGCCTGCCCCGTGCCCTGCCCTGGCCCCTAGCATGGCACCGTAGTGGTGAGTCCACCAGATTCTCACTAGATGAGGCAGGTGATGATGGTGGTGATGGTGATGATGCTGGTGAGGATGATGATGGTGGTGATGGCGATTATGAAATTCAGGGATGGGCATGTGCCTGCTGTCCATAAAGTGATCGTCGAGGTGCATCTGCACCTGCATACTCCAAAGTGCTTGGCTGTGCTGATGAGGCAGGGTCATGTTGCAAGGCAGATGGTGAGGCAGGCCGGTATGGCAGGGCACGTGGTGAGGCAGGCTGGTATGGGGAGGGATGTGGTGAGGCAGACAAATGTGATAAGGCACGTGATGAGGCAGGCTGGCGTGGTGAGGCTGTCCAGTGAAGCGTGGCACTTGGTGAGGCAGGCCAGTGTGGTGAGGCACATAGAAAGGCAGGCCAGCATGGTGAGGCAAATGGTGAGGCAGCTAAAGATGCTGGATGAGTGGGAGAGGCTAGTGTTGAGGGAAGATGTGTGGAAATTTCCACCGTAGGCCTGGAGTCACACGCTGGTGTGAGACTTAGCCTGCGGCATTTCCTCCTCCTGCCATCCTCCACCTCCTCTCTTTCTTCACTCCCTGCCTCCTCCTCCATCTTCTCCATAGTGAGAAGATCCCACTCTGCAAGATCATCAACATCATCTGACCAATTTCCATCATTAGAAAAGATTGATGATCGTGCAGGGGGAAAAGATTGTTGCACAGTGGAGAATTCACAGTCACCCTCCTCATCTGCCATGTACATTTCCAGACTCAGCATGGTGAGGTCACTTTCATCAGAGGAAGAGTCATATTCCCCACTCACTATTGGAGATAATGGCAGATCCATTTCTCTCCCTATCATACTATCACTAAGGTCTTTCCTTTTTGGGCCTTTAAACTTCATTGGTGTTGAAGTCGGTAGCTGTGGGTGCTCAGGAGAGGGTTCAAACAGGAGGGAAAAATTTTTACATAGGTCAGTCTATGACTAAGGTACACAGGCAACTGAAGTGTGACTAGGATGTATGCCTGAGGGTTGTTAGTGGCTGTGTGTAGTGAAAAAAAAACAGCTAAATATTCAAACAATGTCACAGATTACTAGATCATGTATACATGTCACCTGGACGGACCCAGGATGACATGTATAAATGACACCCAGATGCGATGGATTAAAGTGTGTGACCACCAATTAGATCGGTCTATGATACAGAGATCTCTTATATCATTGGTTATCACTCCAGTTGAAGTCTGTCTATCAGCGAAATGAGCAATGGCAATAATGAGAAACATTTGTACGTATGGTCACTATTACTAGAGTCTTCTAAATATATGATCTTTAGATGCGTGACAGTTTTAACCCGCCCCGTCCCGACCACTTTTTCACCACTGGTACCCCCCAATCCCGATCATTTTTGGACCCAAATTTTTTTTGCTAAAACTTTTGCTTTTGGTCAGAAACAATGGTCAGTCACGAAGAAATTGTTCCCCAGGGTCCATAAGTGCCCTAAACAGATATACCTTGGTCACACCTGGTACCGTGTTCTCTGCGGGTGGTCTGAGCCTCTAACGTTTTCTATGGTATTATAAGTCTGGGAAACCAATGAAAGTAAGTAGATATGTATTTATTACAAACATAAAAACATGTGATAAAAGAGTAAATTGGATTTTATACAAAAATAGAGCTGAAATAAGCATTGCCCCATCGTGCGAAACGAGCAAAATCGGGCAGACTGGTCACGATGAATCGCTAACATTCCTGAATCATGATACATATCATTTTTTCTACTTACATCTACAATAACATTATAACATTTTACATTTTAATGAACTGTTTTTACGTATTCACAGGCCTTTCGATAACATTTAGCGTAATGTTAGTGCTTATTTACGTAGTGAGTGAACACGCTGTGACTGTTTTTTCAACTCGTATTGTGTTTTTTCTACTTACATAAAACTTTCCTAATAACATTATACACTTTTCAACATTAGAGAACTGTTTTGAGATAGTTTCAGGCCTTACGTAAATATTTAGCATAATAATAGCGCAAAATAACACACACGGTGAAGTCGCTATGACTACTATTTCAACTTACAACCTATTTTTGTACTTATATAATACTTCTCCACTAACATTGCACATGTTTACACAATTTCAGACCTTACGATTCTACTGAGCGTCATATTATCGCGTACTTACACAGTGAGTGTTATCGCGATATCATTTGTTTCATCTTACACTAGAATTCAACTTATAAATTACCTTACTACTAACATTACAACCTTTTCCACTTTATATAATTCCTATCACATACTTACTGACCAGAATGTTCTACTGAGCGTAATATTTTCGCAGATTTACACAGTGGGTGTACTCGTGACATCAATTATTACAACTTACACTATTTTTCAACTTATACGTTTTATTCATGCTAACATTACACCCGTTTCCACTTTATATTCTTGCTATCACATATTTACTGACCAGAGTGTTATACTGAGCGTCATATTTTCGCAGATTTACACAGTGGGTGTAGTTTTGATATCACTTCTTTCAACTTACACTATTTCTCAACTTATACATTACTTTCCTGAAAACATTACACCCGTTTCAACTTTATATATGACTTAACACCTACTGACTGGCCTTACTATTATAATGAGCGTCATATATCCATCCCACACAGTTTCAGTAGTGTAGGAAGTTATGGTACTCTTTGAAACATGGCTGAAGGCACAACGCAACATTGCACTCGACACACTTGTACCTTGTGTCTTTTCTCTGAGTGGATGGTCTGACTGTCGAGTGCTTGCATATATGGCAGCGGCGCTGGGGTTTATGACGGTTTGGGTCGGAAGGGATTGTGCTAGGATAGTGGCGTCCTGCGAGGCGTAGGGGAGTCTGGGCAGCCATGGGGGTGCGGGTGCGGTGTGTGGGTCTGTCCTGGGCATGCTTGGCGATTATTTCACGTGCCAGCTCCCTCACAAATCCCTCAAAGGTCTCGGATACTCCGGTGGTCATGGCATGCAGGTAGTGTGCATTCAGGACCGTTATGTCGAGCAAGTGGAAAAAGAGTTTCTTGTACCACTTAATCGTGGTCCTGGCACAGTCAACACTGGAAATCATCGAGTCCGACTGATCCACTTGCCTCATGTTCAGATTATAGTCCAGTACAGACTTGGGTTTCCAGACGTTGCACCTCCTCTCGCTACGGTGATCCACGGAGTCTGTGCGGTGCATCAGGGGGCTGTGAACAGTTGATAGGAGGCAAACTTCCCTGTTGTGGTTCCACAGGGTGGCAAGGATGTTATTGGCCTGGAAGAAAACCACTTCGTTCTTGTCAAGTTTCCTCCCTATCTTGACCATATGGCGACGGTTTCTCTTGACTGTACCACAGACTCCGGTGTCGTGTTGGTGGAGGAACCTAGCGAGAAGAGGGCTAGTGTACCAGTTGTCCAGGTACAACACATGACCAAGATGAAGGTATTCCTCTATCATTGTCTTCACCACAACCCCAGAGAGTCCTATACTACGATCTTCTGTTATATCTGTCTGTGCGCCCATGTACAAGACTATGTCTTGCACATAACCAGTCTTACAGTCACACATAACAAAGATCTTGAACCCGAAACGGTGTCTCTTGCTGGGTATGTACTGCCGAAAGGAAATATTGCCTCTCCACAACACAAGACTCTCGTCTATGACGAGGTCTCTGTAAGGATAAAATGAGGAGCGGAACATTTCCCGTAAATGATCAAATACCAGCCTAACTCTCCCCATTTTACCTGTGTTATTTGCATTGGCTGGATCTTCTGCATCAAAAAAGTGGAGGCGGCCGAGAATATGCTGAAATCTGTTATGACTCATCACCTTTCCAAAGAAAAGTGTGAGGATCATTGGGTCAGTTGTCCAGTAGGCAGGAATTTGGTTTTTCCTTACCACACCCATCAAGAGAACCAGGGCAAAAAATAAGAACATCTCTGAAATTGTAATGGGATAGTCATATTGTTGGGAATGCCTGCTTGTGGTTCCCAAACGTTCACTTTCACGGCGCTGTGTTCGTGAAAATATATTGGTCTGTTCCACTATGCGCCCCACAAACGCCTCCCCAAAGAACAAGTGGAAAAAATCCACCCTAGACGAACCCGCATGCACACCTTGAGCCGTGCAACCAGACCGCCACCCCTCAGTGAAAGGGTGAATGATGGGAGTAAAATTACTCCCATCTTCCCAGTTCCACGAGACACCACCGTCTCCAGCCACGTCCCCATCGTCCCCTTCGTCAGGGTGGGGAGGTAAGGGTGGTGGGGGAGGTTGGGGAGGTGGAGAGCGGCGCCTTTCATCACTCGCACTTCTCTTCCCTCTCCCTTTTCCTTTACCCTTTCCCTTCCCTTTCCTTCCTTTCCCCACATCCTGGGGCTGTGGGGAGGAAGTTTGGTAATATTGTGGGGCGAAAGACGTGCTGGGGAGTGGCTCCACCTCCTCTCCCCTAGGCCTACGTGCACCACGTGCTCGTGCTGCCTCCCTCACACCACTTTCCCCTTCACCCCGCACTCCCACCACACCACTTTCCCTTTCAACCCGCGCTCCCGCCACACCACTTTCCCTTTCACCCAGCACTCCCACCACACCACTTTCCACTTCCACAGACAAAAGACTTGCACCATACCTGATATGTCTTCTCGCCCCACCTTCTGATCCTCGGGGTGATATTTTTTCTTTACCCAACCACGAGTCGCTATCACGTCCTAAGCCGCCGTCATCCTCATCGTCCTCATCCTCGTCCTCATCAGATTCGGGATGGAGAGATAGCCGTGCACGTGGTTGGGGAGCAGGCTGGCCTTCCCTTGCCTTACGGTATGTCACATACCGCTTTTTCCGGGGCGAAGGGACCACTTCATCACTGCTTGTTATTTCTTCCTCTGGCTGGACGTAATCGCGATCCACCACATCATCGTCAAGTGGAGAATCACTATCTCCAGTGAAGGCTTCCAGGGCGGATGCAATTTCGTCATCTGAGAGGCCTTTCCGCACCATGTCTGACCTGGGTCACTGCTAACAGGTGAGTGACCGAGATAAGGGCGAGCACGGATCACGCGGGGTCTGGGACGCTGCCCGCCTGGCGGCAGGTAGGGGAGGCTTGGGTACATGGGCGAATCGAAAATCTCGCGCGAATTTTGAAAATTGTGGAAATTATGAACCTTGCAATTGCAGGACGTTGAAGTACGTCAACGGGATTGGCAGTGACAAAACGTGAGGACGTGGAAGTACGTCGACGGGACGCCGCGGGTTAAACAGCAACTGGCAACTCGTTCATTCATCCTCTTAGACACAACAAATCTATGAATATATCACTGGCAGCAGGTGTACCAACTGCCTCACCCAAGCCACAATCTTATACAGTGAGTCCTTGATATACAAAAGGGATAGGGACCCCAAAAAACTTTCATATTTCGAAATTTAATATATTGAAATGATTTTCCCCATTGAAATACACATATAAATTGGGGCATGCATCCCAGGTCCCTCTCAGACCCCCACCTAAACTTCACCCCCTCCCCCAATTAAGAAGTAAGCAATACCTGTATACAATTGTAGAGATGGAGGTGGCCATATTCTTGTACATCTCCTTTTTCTTTGTCACATTTCCAATGATGGAAACAGCAAGCCCTAAAGCACACCCAATCTCCGAGACTCCCTCTCCCTCCTCATGGGGTCTTGTAATTTCCAGTTTCCTTTCCAGAATTAGAGTATGGTGCTGCTGCTTCTTTACAGCGGGCTCCGCCCTTGCTGGAGATGATGCAGGGTGCCTGGGAGGCATGGAAAAACAATACTAAAAGGTGAAGGGCCGCGAAAATATCCTCACGTACAGCAAGACTGTGAGGAGAGGAGGGACGTGGACTCAACTGAGAAGTGCGCGAAAATTTGTTTTGTTTACCAGAGAGGGGTTAGTTCGTTTCCTCTCAGCAAGTGAGTGCGGCGCTATGCACTGTGCCCATTTTGAATTTTTCATACAGTATTAACCCCTTTGTAGTTGCCGGCCTTGAACAACACATCACTGTTTTGGTGTGAATGACGTTGAGTTAGGGCATTATAAAAAACTGCAAACAATTACGAAAAAGGAACGAAGGTCACTGGTGTGTGTACATGACCCTAGTCTACCATCCCATCAGTCAGGCGTTCTCTTCACTCCACGCCGATGTTTACATGCTTATGTTACATGCGCCCTAATTTTGAGTAAGTTTCTTTCAGCAAGAGAACATAATTTACTACCCTCAAAATAGTCAGAAAAATATAGAAGACAAACTAGAGGAATATGAACTGAATTGGTATGGTCTTTAGGCTGTATGCTTACAAGAAAGATTATGGGTTTTACAATTTTATGAGACAATATGGAACAAAAGTATTTGTTAATCAGAAAAAAATTACTCTTTCGTCCCACATGTTCTCGTAGGTTAGCATTCAGTTCCTCATTCTTCGTTAGGTATCACTCTTTCCAATATATTTTGGACCGACTGAGCACAGTTATTTCTGCTCCATAGAGTTAGTGTACATTTACTGCTCATTCGTTTGTTCTAATGTGTATGAGTGAAAGAGAGAGGACTGATACAGACAATAATGTATTCCATTATCGCTTTCATAGCTGCTGGCCCTGAACAACGCCTTACTGTACTGATGTCAGTGACGTTGAGTTAGAGTGAGCTAAAAAAAAATGCGGGCAATTATGGGAAGGGAATGAGGGTCACTGGTGTGTTTACACAACCCTACTCTACCACCTCAAGTAGTCTGGTGTTCACAGTTCACTTCGTCCCATATGTTTTCGGCCAATGTATACATGCTGATGTAACACGCATCCTAATTTTATCCATTCTTACACTAATCATAGCAAATCACAAGATGGGTTTAGGGAAAAAAAAAAAAAGCCAGGTGTGCCAGATGAGTCTTTTCACATATGTAAGAAAAAGAAATTGATTTTAAAACTTTGCAATAATGGACCCAAGGCCGACCACTGGAGCACACAAATATCTGAACCCACAGCCATTGAGGGGGCTAAACATACGTTTTACTTTAAGCAGTAAAAGCACCTTACCATATTAGTTCTTCCTGATAGTCTGTTATATTTTTCAGATTATTTCTGGGGAAAATTTTTTTACTAAATCTGTTTCCCCGTCATTTTTAGCTGTTCTGGTGTGACAACTCTTGTTTATTTCATTAACATAATGGTGGCAAGGACTGTTCTTCCCTAAGTGTTTAACTAAACCTAGCCTAACCGAGTGTATTTGCACCTAATAATTTTAACCTAACCTAAGCTCCAGTTGGGGAATTGGGAAAGGATATCCACCTTTGAGCACGCGGAGTTTCTTCCACTGGGCTGGAAACGATCGTAGGGGAAAGTGACCATATTAACGGGGAGGAAATTTTTCAACAAGAGAAAGTAATTTGCCAAACTGAAAGTTGTTAGAAAATTACAGAAACAAGCTAGAGGATTATTCATTGAAATTGTAAGGTCTTTCTGCTGCTTCAAGTGTACAGTGAAAGACACAAGTATCTTCCCAAAGTCTGACGAATATAGCATGGAAAAATCGAACCATTTGAAACACGCACTAGTAGAAACAGGGTTTTCATTGTATTTCGCCTGGTGTAAATTTTCTTCAGACTGAACTTGGAAGATAGTTGTCTTTCATTGTACATTTACTGGTAAATAAATCAGTCTAGTTATTATATTTCCAATTTCCTCTCAAGAGTGAGAGTATGATGCTGTTTCTTCTTTGCACCTGGTTCCCCGGCTGCTGGAGATGATGCAGGGCGCTGGGGAGGCATGGTGAAAATACGAAAAGGTGAAGAACTGCGAAAAACAGCGTAATATACAGCAGAGCTGTGAGGAGAGGATGGACGTGACTCGACTGGGAAGTGTGCGAAAATGTGTTTACCAAAGAAAGGTTAGTTCGTTTTCTCACCTCAAGCAAGTGCATTGCTGTGCAGCGCGCCGATATTGAATTTTTTGTATTTCCTCTCGTATCGTTTTTTGTACCATCGAGACAGATACTTTTGTACTGTGGAATTTGTCCTACATTTATCGCTTTCGTACAATCGGAAATTTGTACTTCGAGTTTTCGTTTTTCAAGGACTCACTATACTATACCAGGTTCATTTTTTGCCTACAATACACGCACACACTCTTGTTTTTCATTGAATTTGGCAATACATGCTGGACATATCTGTAGTCAATATACTGTATATTATATATATATATATATATATATATATATATATATATATATATATAAATACAGTCCACATACTCTCTCTCTCTCTCTCTCTCTCTCTCTCTGTATGTATATATATATATATATATATATATATATACATATATATATATATATATATATATATATATATATATATGAGGAGTAGACTGTAGCACCAGTCGAACAGAGCAGTACTCCCGAGGTTGATAGCAAGCTGGTGATAGGGAGAGCTGGAGCTCCTGTTTCACCAGCCCTCAGGACTTGATCCTGACCATCTCCCTTTTCTGAACATTTTCAGTGCATTCATTTACACAGAGAGTAGGCCAGCATGCTCTCATAATACCTCTACCTTCAACTGTCTACACCACACTACATGCGCATAACATATCACACCTTCTATTCACATCTTTAGTAATGGCCGCTGCAATCTTACAATCAAATGAGGTGGTACCTCGGATTGCCACCACCGGCAGGGTAGGGCTGGAGGCACAGGGTCCTCCCGGTCGCCATCAAGCGACTGTGCTGGCAGCGACTGTTGCTATTTCCGGGAATGCTCGTCGGCAAAGAGGTGACGGTGCGGCCTTATTCTTTACCAACATCCGCGGCCTTACCACAAATTTAAACTCAGTTCATTTTTTCCTTCAGTCCATATCCCCTTTGGCCCTTTTCCTCACAGAACCACAAGTATCACCCTCTACCGATATATCTCCATTTTGTTTTCCCGGTTCCCATCTCCTTACAAACTTTCGAAACAAGGGCGGCACCTGTTGTTATATCAAATCCCAATATGCAGTTGATACTATTTTAAACTTCACGTCATCCAGTTTTGATTACTCATTATATAAATTAAATTTCCAAAACATTACCAAATATATCTGTGTAGTTTATCGTTCCCCCAATGCTTCTTCGGAACCCAGTGTATTTGATTCCATATCCACTCAGCTGAGTAACCTTGACCTTGCCCTTGGCAATGAAATTACCATTTTGGGTGATTTTAACATACACAATGTTGAATGGTTATTGCATTCTGCCCGGACTGACGACACTGGTATAAAATGCGAGCTGTTTACGGAATCATTTAATCTCACCCAGTTGGTAAAGCAACCAACCAGAATACCTGATAATCCTGACCATAATGCCCATCTCTTGGATTTATTCTTGACAAATAATCCAGATCATTACAGGATAGAGGTACTGTCACCACTTGGATCCTCTGACCACAATCTCATCAAAGCCTCATTAGTCAACCCTCCTACACCTCCCCATTCCAAACCTGTCAGGGTGACCCGATGGCACTTTGACAGGCAGACTGGGATGGATTTAGAAATTATCTTGCTGATGTTCCATGGCAGTCTTTCTTCTCTAGTGATCCCAGTTCTACCCAGTCCCACATATGCGACTTAATACTAGCTGGTATGGATTTATTCATACCAAGTCAACAATTCACTAAAATATCAAACTCTCCAAAATGGTTTGATGGCAATTGTACCAGAGCAACAGCCCAAAAGTCATTAGCATATAACTCTTACTTAAAATCAAAAACATCTGAATCACTCTCCAAATTTAAAATTGCTAGAAATCATGCAAAAGCTGTATTAAATCTATCTAAATCAAACTTTCTTCAAAAGCAAGCATCAAAACTACTTAACAACCCTAATGACAATAGAATACTCTGGTCAACTCTTAATTCTTTCAATAATATCTTTAACAAGTCATCTTCCATTCCCCCACTAAAATCTTCAGATGGCAATATTACAAATGACCCACGTGGGAAAGCAGATATCTTTGTTAGTACCTTTGCAAGAAACTCTACCATAGATGATACCAGCCAGAATGTCTCAGTACTGGAACTTGATTCTCCCGAAATTGCCCCACTTAAAATACAGACAAGATTTGTAAAATCCATCCTAGACAATTTACCTACCAACAAAGCTCCAGGCCCAGATGGAATTCTGCCAATTGTTTTGAAAAAGTGTTCCCCTGAAGTTGCCTCTGTCCTAGCTAAATTATTCAGACTATGCATACGTGCTTCTTTATTCCCAAATTCATGGAAAGAAGCCAATATCCACCCAGTTCCGAAGAAAGGAAGTTCGTCTGACCCCTCCAATTACAGACCAATAGCTGTCACATCTTCTCTTGGTAAGGTATTTGAAACTTTAATTAATAAGCATATTGTTAAACATCTTGAATCCAACAACTTAATTAGTGATAGATAATACGGTTTTTGCCACGAAAGATCCACCATTGACATACTCAGTCTCTTAACTCATACCATCCATCAATCAACTGATCTTTTTGGAGAAACTCATGCAGTAGCTCTTGATATCTCTAAAGCTTTCGACAGAGTATGGCACCGTTCCCTGCTGTCCTAACGTCTTTTGTTCCTTTGATTTCTTCTTATCTTCGTGACAGGAAAATAAGAGTAAAAGTAGATGATGTATATTCGAATTTCAACTCAATTAACGCCGGCGTGCCGCAGGGATCAGTTCTGGCGCCAACCCTATTTCTGTTTCATATTAATGATCTCTTATCTGTCACTCACAATCCCATTCACTCATATGCAGATGACTCAACACTACATAGTTCATTCACACTCAGACATCCATTTACAAAGTCTAATATCTCTACCCCTCAACTCAGTTCAGCCATCTCCATAAATCAAGATCTATCTACAATCAGTGAATGGGGACAAAACAACCTTGTCTCTTTTAATGCTAGTTAAACTAAATATATACAGTTTACTAATAGATAGATATTACCAGATTCGTACATTACCTTCAGTGCTACTAATATTCCCATCTCCAAAAGTATTGAAATTCTTGGTGTCTCACTTAACAGTGCCCTCAGCTGGACCTCTCATGTAAGATAACTTGCTAAAACCTCCTCAAAGAAACTTGGATTATTGTACAGAGTCCGTAACTTCTTCGCCGATGAGCAGTTAGCTATAATTTATAAGAGTCATGTGCGCTCTCAGCTTGAATATTGCTCGCCCTTGTGGAATGGTTGTGGAGAGGTTGCATGAAGAACACTAGACAAAATTCAGAATAAAGCTGTTAGAATCATTAACAACCCTGCCATTACATATAAACTACCTTCCCTGCAAATAAGAAGGAATGTTGCCTCCCTTGCATTATTTTACAGATATTTTTTGGGCAAATGCTCAGATGAAGTTGCGTCCATGGTGCCACCTCTCCATGCCTTCCCTCGTGCTACACGGGGATCTGGTAGCGCTCATGACTGGAATGTCACTCAACCACATTGCAGAACTTCTGCCTATCAGAATTCTTTCATTCCCCGAACTGCATCTCTCTGGAACTCGCATCCCCAGAGTTGTTTTCCTCCAAATTTCAACCTACAACTGTTCAAGTCTAACTGTTTCAGATATTTTATGAACAGAGGACACCAGTAATCTGGTGTATGGATTACTTTTTTTTTTTCCTTCCTCCATTCTGTTATTTATATATATATATATATATATATATATATATATATATATATATATACATATATATACATACAGTATATATATATATATATACAGTCCACATTCTCTCTCTCTCTCTCTCTCTCTCTCTCTCTCTCTCTCTCTCTCACTTTCTCTATAATATATATATATAGTCCATATATTGGAGAGAGAGAGAGAGAGAGAGAGAGAGTTATACAGTAATCTCTCATAGATCCAACATAACTGAGCGAAAGGCAAGTCTGGGACTTAGGTTTGTCTAGGATTTGGGAAAATGCTCCCTGAACAGGTACTTTTGGACCCTAACCCAACCTAACTTTGAAAACCACCTAAATAACTCCCTCTCTGACATGCACAGCACCTATTTAAGACCCTATTCACACAAAGAAGGGACAGAAAGCATGAAATAAATGAAAAGGAACCAGAGAATAAGGTATTAGAAGTGATTATGGAAAATATTTAGTAGTGTACAGGGTACTTACAACATGTCCATGATCGTTACGAAGATTAACCCGCATCCTCTAAGGCTTTGACTGTGGTGAATATGCTCTTGAAGCACGCACAGTAACCCAGTGTTGTGCTGCACTTCATCTTTTGCACTATGAATTATAATCAGTGGCGTATCCAGGATTTTTGCCAGGGGGGGGGCAAACACTTGGAATGTTTCCTCAAAATATCTGTCACCACAAATTTTCCTAGATTTGATGCTTTATGTCATCAGAAATAAATTTACATCATTACTGTTGCATTTGTTCCAATGTCATAAAGAAAAACTATCTTTTCACCACATATTCACAGCTTTCTTGAAGCAACTGTAACCCGCCGCATGCCAGCTATTATTAGCACTATGGGTCACCCCAGTGCCGGCCATTTTTCGCCTTTTTTTTTGGGGGGGGCGGTTAAAATGATAGATTTTGGTGTGGAAACAAAGAATTTCGCCATTAAAATACTCACCGAGGCTCGGAAATGAGTTTTATTGAGTCCTGCATACTCGTTTACAGGTATAGCCGCTCTCTCACGCTCACCACGTACGTGAGAGAAAGCCGTTTTCTATGTAAGGTATACTCAGGTATTTATGCTGGGAAGGTATAGCAATGTTCAGTACACTTTTCTGATTACTTATTACTTCAGCATCTATCACAATTTGCATGTCTTTCTCACTGTGGATGCATCATCTTACACTTACTTGAAGACAGGTACAACCTGATTTCATTACATACAGTCCTGGCACTTACATGAAGTTATTTACAACTTGACTTCACTATATAGTCTTTACACTTACAAGAAAATATTTGCAACTTACATTTACATGAAAATATTTGCAAAATGCGTTCACTATGTACAGCACTGGGTGAGGCACACAGGCAGAGTGAGGCAGAGCGAGCGTGAGGGGGGAAGCGAGTGAGTGTATGGCCTTAACAGCCTGGGGGATGGTAGAGGAACAGTTACCTTACATGCCTACCAATTTTTACCCGCGGATCTTGAAAAATGCGTTCACAGTGAAGTTTTTTATTTTTAACCATTTTATAATGGCACTGGCATTAGGCAGGTTAATAGCTAATAATCCTGTCAGAGGAGAGGTATGTAAAAACACTCAGTACATAATGTTACCAGAGGCCTACTCTTTCATTAGAGAGAAAAAGGATACATCAACAATAAATTAGATGGCACTGGAATTTCCATAGCAAAGACATCTCTTTGTCATTAGTAGCACTGGTCATCATAGTCACTCTCGTAGATGGTATTATTATTGACACATGCATGCTGACTTCCGTCCATTCTACCTCAAAACAATTTTTTTTTTCTCGGTACCACAAATTTCTTGTGCAATTTTTAGTACTGAATAAAGCAATGTCAAAACTACACTCTTAGCGCATCATTTACCTGCTGTCTTTATCTCTCTGTGCATATAAGGAAGTACAGCTATTTTGCGTAATAACCTACGATAATATGATGAAATATACCACACATCGGCACAGCACCTACCATACGAGAGACAATGGCGTCCATACTATGCTTATATTCGGAAATAAACCCTGTATTTTGATTGGCTGCTGGAAGAAAAATGGCAGAATGAATGGGCAAATGAAAACTCGAATTCTGGCGTGAGTGTCCCGAACACACACACTTTCCCACATTCGTATCGCTTTTTTCTATTTTCTTTTGCATTTTCTCTCTCTCTCTCTCTCTCTCTCTCTCTCTCTCTCTCTCTCTCTCTCTCTCTCCACCTAGCACATATGCATAAATTAAAATTTGCTGTTGCAGCCACCCCCAGTCTGGTATTGTGTCATGTATTACTGCTGTGGTGGTAGGCAGTAGATATTCTGTTTTCCACTACTTATTCTTTTAGTTTGATTCTCACTGGCTTAGGCATCAGGGATGGTGCACACGTCAGGACTGACCTAAGTAAATACATCTGGTGGGATTAACCTCTCTTAATCCTTGACTCAGGTGACCACTCGACCTGCCCCGCTCAGCAGGGAATGATTTTCATATCACCTGAACTGTATTGTACTGCATAGAGAGGATTTTTCCATTACGGAAAAAAAGAAAAGAAAAACGGTGTAAAGCTATTCATCTCGAAAATTCTCACCTAGAAAAGTGGGGGGAACAAAAAGATACTCTGTCCCCAAGGCTCCAAAAACTGGGGGGAGGGGGGCATGTAACCCCGTGCCCCACTCAAACGAGGCCCCTGGCACACATATTTATATCTGCATACCTTCCAAAATGTAGTTTGAGGAGACCAAAATGGCTTCATGCAATCTTAAAAATTCTTCTTGTTTCAGCTGTTTGTAACAATAATTGTGAAGTGTTTGGCTGCAACTAGCTACAGGGTGAGAGGATATGGCTGCAGGGTGAGAGGATGTGGCTGAGGGGACAGGAAGGCCATTTATACACCTCATCAGCATTCAAGTTGCAAAACATCATTAGACCTCAAAAATTAACCACATAAGCTAAGGTGAGAGGGGAAAATGTTAAGTAATAAATGGTCATTTTTTTCTCAAAGGTTTTATTATATTTAGTCTAGCTTTCAGTTTCAAAGGAAATTATTGAACCCACATAAAAATTTTTGGAAATAGATAATACTGTAATATACAAGAGGAAAAGTTAGGAAAGCTGTATTGTCATACAAGAACTATGCCAAAAATCCCTTTCAGAATTTCGCAAAAATTTTCCCTGGGGGGGCAAACTGACACCCTGCCCCCCCGAGTGGCTATGTGTATGATTTTAATTGTTTAACACTCCAAATTCTGTTCTTACTTGCGCCACGCCAGTTGTAACACACCAGTTTCCACTCTCCACTTAATCCTTTGCACTACGAATTCTAATCTCTTAGCACTGCACAACATTGTAAATTTCCACGTGATCTAGTGATGAGGTATTACAGTTTATTTACTGTTTATTCACAAAACTGAGCACGTGAGGCAGCCATGGTGACGAGTGCCTAGTCTTGACGGTAGTTAGGCGGAAATTGGGGGGGGGGGCTCTACTGTGCATGAAAACACAGCTGTTCATCATCATGCTGCAAATTTAAAGTAGGGATGAACACATATTTTTTTTTTTCTTGCATTTTTACATTTTGCCATTTTTGGTGTCCAAGGACCCGAGCCCAAAATGTCCGGGACTTAGGGGTGTCTGCAACCTGGGCTTCTGCGACTTTAAGAGATTTATATATATATATATATATATATATATATATATATATATATATATATATATATATATATATATATATATATATATAGAGGCCGTATATATATATATATATATATATATATATATATATATATATATATATATATATATAAATCAGTAGGATAGAAGTTGTGGAAGCAATGAAGAAAGTTAAATCAGGGAAAGCCCCAGGAATTGATCGAGTGTGTGGCAAAATGCTGAAGCATGGGGGAGAGATAGTAGTAGAATGGATGTGGAAGATGTGCAGATTGGCCTGGGAAGAAGGTAGAGTCCCGGAGGATTGGAAGTCAGGTATAATTATTCCCTTGTACAAAGGAAAAGGGGAAAAAGAAGTGTGTGATAACCATAGGGGCATTTGTCTTCTTAGTATAATAGGAAAAGTGTATGGTAAGATACTTATTGCCAGAGTTAGAGAAAGAACAGAGAAATTAGTTGGAGAAGAACAGGGAGGCTTTAGGAAGGGAAGAGGTTGTGTAGATCAGATATTCATTCTCAGATCTTTAGTGGAAAAGTTTCTAGAGAAGGGAAAGAAGTTGTATGCGGCATTCATGGATTTGGAGAAAGCATATGACAGGGTGGATAGACAAGGATTGTGGAAAGTGTTAAGAATATATGGAGTAGATGGAAAGTTGTTGAATGCTGTGAAGAGTATGTACGATGGTGTGAAGGCTGCAGTGCGTGTGGATGGTGAACTAAGTGAATTTTTCTCTTTGAAGGTTGGGTTGAAACAGGGATGTGTCATGTCTCCATGGTTGTTCAATCTGTACATGGATGGGGTAATAAAAGAGGTACAAGGTAGGGTAGTGGATGTTGGAGTGGCCATGGTGAGAGAGGATAGTGTTTGGAAACTCCCTGTACTGTTGTTTGCAGATGATACTGTGTTGTTGAGTGAAGACGAAGGGGAGCTGCAAGGCTTGGTTGATGAGTTTGAGAGAGTGTGTAAGAAACGGAATCTAAAAGTGAATGTAGGGAAGAGTAAAGTGATCGTCTTTGAGAGAGGCGAAGTCAGAGAATGTACAGCGAGGTTGGATGGTGAGGAATTGGAAAATGTGAGTACGTTTAAGTACTTGGGTAGTGTGATGAGTAAGGATGGAGGTTTGGAGGGTGAAGTGCTTCAAAGGGTACAGCAGGGAAGAAAGGTTGCTGGTTCCTTGAAAGCAGTGATAAGAAACATGGAAGTGAGCATGGAAGTGAAAAAGTTACTACATGACAGTATTGTGATACCAACTCTAACGTACGGAAGTGAAGCTTGGACGTTGTTGGAAGGACACAAGTCAAGAGTGAGAGCAGTGAAAATGAGTTATTTAAGAGGAGCCTGTGGAGTCACATGGAGAGACAGGCTGACGAATGAGGATATAAATGAGCGTTGTGGTGTTGATGTGGATGTGATAGGAAGCGTTATGAGGAACACACTGAGGTGGTTTGGCCATGTGGAGAGGATGGAGGGTGAAAGACTGACGAAGAGAGTATATGTGAGTGAGGTGGAGGGGGAAAGAGGGAGGGGGAGGCCGAGGATGAGATGGAGGGATGGGGTGGAGAGGTATATGAGAGAGGGGTGTGAGCTGGGAGCAGGGGAGTGAAATGGCGGGGGACAGGGCGACTTGGAGGCGATTTGTTTGTGGCCACCCCAAACGGGATTGAGGCGTCTGGCAATAGATAGATAGGATATATATATATATATATATATATATATATATATATATATATATATATATATATATATATATATATATATGTGTGTGTGTGTGTGTGTGTGTGTGTGTGTGTATGAACAGCCTCCACACTGGAGCTTCCACTTGAGAAAGTTAATCTTGTGAGGAAAAGTAATACCAATGTTGTGATGAACAGTAGCTTTATTATACCATACATTTCAAAAACACAATCTCCATTATCAGTAAATCTAAAAGATTAAAAGACAACAATCAATGTCAGAAAAAATATAAAACACTTTATTCTACGATACATTACATAACATAACATAGGAAAAAATAGATGAAAATAATATTAAAGAGAGAAAGTAAAAAAAGCAGCAGGCTCACTTTCTACAAAATCATAATAATTGTACTATGGGTAACTAGAGTAGAAATTAAAAAAAACACAAAAGGCAAAGTAGGAGTTGACCCATTACAGTAACTATTTCGTGAATAGTGTGTGTTGCTAGTCGAACTATTAAGAATGGGTCGAAATCTATGAATCAAGATAGAATTGGCAATGATGAGCTCAGAATAGGACTGGAATTTAGTTAGTATCTTATAATCAATAGGGGAAAAGCGGTGATCATATAAGTGGGGATGCTCTCTGACAGAAGAATAAGAAGGTTTAGAAAGGAGCCTTCCAGTTCAAGTGGATTTAACTTAGTGCTGAAGAACTAAGAGGAGCAGCCAACGTGAGGTCGACCCCACTTGTCTAGGAAGTCAGCTAGATCATGAAAACAAATAAACATATTGGACCGAAAGTTTGTGGGAAGACAAGACGAATGTTTAAGAAAGCAGGCAATAGTGATCTTGTTGGTAAAAATGATCTTAAAATTAATAGCAATAAAGGATAATTTTGTTTAGTGTTTTTCTAATTTCGTAGGTTAAAGAAACCAAATATGGGCACTATGTTTATATGTATTCCTTATCGACAGTGTGAACAGGCTTGTTTGGGGAAAGCTTTTAATTTTGACGCATGCTAAGGAGTTTCTCAAAAAAACAAGAAACAATAAAACAAAAACAAAAGGATGAGGTACTCATTACGGGCAAAACAGGCTCTTAAGAAACAAATTTTGGAGTGGAAAGTGATCCATATGGAGCATATATTGTACGTCATTTTGAGCAAGGTAGTTATTCTGTTAATCTTAAAACTCTACAGGATATAACTGAAGAAGTTTGTGCTTAGGCCAGTGAAAGTACAGTAGGTTTGCATTAAATGCTTCAGGATAAGTGAGTAGAGTGACTGGCAACTAAAATGTAGGGGAATGGAAGGCTTTCATATTCTTCAAGTTCGCGAATGAAATAATAGGTTGGGATGTTGGGAGTTAACGTATTCCAAACAAGTTTAAGTGTGAGCAGGGTTGTTAAATTTAAGAAAAATTTCGTGGATGTACAGTCGGTAAATTAAGAAAGAAAGAAAAAGGGAGGGGGTCTTAAAATCACTGGGGACAGTTATCAAGCCATTCATTGTGGCAAAGAAAAGCTTCCGCATATTAAGGATCTAGTGTTGACTCTGCCACTCCACCTGTCTGAGTAAAACGTTTTCCATTAAATGTAAACGGAGATTGATGAGGCAGCTATCTTCATCATGTACAATGATTTTCTGTTCAAGCCTACTGATGTGAAAGTAGAAGTACTGGTGTTATCTGTGATGGGGCGAATCCTTTCATGCAGGGGAACATTGGCGAACAGGGATTCTTCATCAGAGTTAGTCAGGATGACTGGGTGGTCATAATATAGGAAAGTAACTTTGACAAACTATGCAGAAATTCTGAACCCTATATTTATTTCTGTATAGGAAACTGATCAGGCAAATCAAAACTTTTGTTCTAATATAACTGAAATTTCCTACAGATGAAATGATGAGTCTCAAAGCTATGTTAGGCTTATGAAATTTGTAAGCCTTGAATATAACCAGGAATAGAACCAGAAGCATACAGACTAAAGGTGCTACTTTTGTGTTCGGTCTACCGAGACATTTACATTATAGCATTCGGTTAGAATAGGATAGGACAGGTTGGGTTAGGTTAGATTAGATTAGGATAGGTTTGGTTAGGAAATGATACGATAGGTTAGGATAAAATTAGGTCAGGTTAGGATAGATTAGGATAGGCTAGTTTAGGTTAGGTTTAGTTAGGATAGGATAGGACAAAACAGGACAGGATAGTACAGAATAGGTATGGCTAAGTTAGCTTAGCCTCTGTCCTATTCAAACATAACCTAAACTATCCTATCCTGTCCTTACCTACCCCAATTTAACCTGACCCATCCTATCCTATTCCATCCTATCCTAACCTAACCTAAACTATCCTATCCTGTCCTGTCCTAACCTAGCCTAACCTAACCTATCCAATCCTAACCTATCCTAATCTAACCTAACCTTACCTAATCTATCCTATGCTAATCCACAATGTCCCAGTAGACATTTCGCTATAGTGTAAATGTCCCGGTCGACCATACATTAAAGTAGCTCTGACTAACAGTCACAATGTCATCAACTATATCTTTAATACTTCGTAGTAAACTGTTCAGTTTATCTTCATGGTTAAAGATGGTAAAAGAAATATCAGAA
This sequence comes from Coenobita brevimanus, assembly GCF_032717465.1. NCBI lineage: Eukaryota > Metazoa > Arthropoda > Malacostraca > Decapoda > Coenobitidae > Coenobita > Coenobita brevimanus. The sequence continues at coordinate 22,534,915 of NC_136980.1, forward strand.
TTAATGCCCTTAAACTTAGAGGTGTAACTGAGAATATGATTAAGCTTAAATTCATAATCATCCTTGTTCAAGATAATTACCACCCTTCCACTATCGAGAGAAGTAATAATTATGTCATAATTTTTGAGTGATATCAAATTTTACGATATCCATAATCCTCCTTTTCTTTCTCGTATTTATAGTGCCGTTTAATAACATTTTTATCTAAAGTAGATACATTATGCCTCAAAAAAGTCCAGTCTCCCTTGAAGATGTTGTATATACTTCTTTCAACCTGAGCATGATCTCTCAAAAGGTAAAAAGAACTCAACATAAGCAAAGAAAAGGAGAGAAAAATCCAGGCCTAACGACGAAACATCAAATTGATATCAATCGATCAGGTAATATACATAAGGTCATCTCTAGTCTTTCCTTAAGACCTTTTACTTGGGAAGAGAAAGATGTGTATGGTGATCACATGCCGTATCCTCCTGTCACCTCAACACAGGCTCCCACCATGTAGCTGCTTCGTTCGCTCAGCAAAAAAACCACCACTTCAGCCACTTCTGTAGTTGAGGAGAAAAACGTATAAAATAAAATAATATAAACATTTTCAAAACTAAACAAGTTTGTTAAGTTAGTTACGCGTGTCTGTTACCTACAGGTAAAAGTAAATCGAAGGTTGCGTGTGGTAGGCTATTCTGGGGGAATGTTTGGATGCTTTCCTTCAAGGTCACGCTGGTTTGTATTTGTAATTGTCCCTTGCCACTAAATACTACCCACACATGTTGGGTTGAGCCCCGACACTTGTTCCTTCAACTGAAATTCACTTCCTTATCAACTTATTCTTCCCCTGTCCCCCTCCTTTCTACCGACTTGGTGGTTAGCTACCGACATCTGGTTCTTTCCTTTCCGTCAAATAGGCTGTTTCATCGTTAGAGGGCAGCCTGAAAATTTAGACAGAAAATGATAAGTATGATAACCATGGAGCTTTGTAATTAAACCCATGATTTATCAGTCGTGTAGTGTAATTCACTTTGCTTACTTTTTTTTTTCCCTCAGACAAGCCTCCCCAAATGCCTCTCATCGTACATTCAGCTATCATCCCATACCTTCTGTCTATTGTATACCGATTGTGTCATTTCTACCCTCACCCTAACCTTCAAATTAACTTATCTAGCCCTGCTTTTGCACAGAAAACATAACCGCAGCTTCCAGAAATGAACACTAGAAAGGTTATAGTACAGAAATGCATTATCAGGCATTCAATCTATTACCTTATGAGATATATTCTTTACAAGTCAAAGGCCAGCTTAGGAGTGTACATATTATTAGAGTTACTACAAGTAAAAATAAGGCAGATGAGACCTTTCTTCTCCACACACACACACACACACACACACACACACACACACACACACACACACACACACACACACACACATTTAATGTGGATAAGAGTCATGTAATTAAATTTGGTAAAAGTATGAAAAGATCAGATTGGGATTATAAGTTAGGAAGATTAACCCTACACATATAAGAAAAGAAGGATCTAGGAGTAATTATCAATAACAAACTATCTCCAGATGATCACATCAGTGAGAAGGTACGAAACATGTATACATTGGATGCTGATATGAGAACAGCATTCACATATATAAATAAAGACATGCTGAGGAAGATAATAACATTATTCATTAGATCAACCGTGGAGTATGCATCAGTAGTCTGGAATCCTCATCTCAAAAAACACATAGATAAGATTGAAAAAGTACAATGGGCCGCCGTAAGATGGGTACCAAGCTTAAGGGATCTAAGCTATGGAGAAAGACTAGAAAGAATGAAATATTATTACCAACGCTGCAGGAGAGAAGGAGAAGGGGAGACATGATTATGCTATATAAATGCATCCTAGGGAAAGAGAAAATAGACATAAATGACTGTATATAATTTGGTGAAGCATCAGGAAGAGGACATTGCAAAAAACTGCAAAAAAAAAAAAAAGAGAGGTGATAAAGACGTAAGGAAATTCACTTTCCCAAATAGGGCAACTGATCAGTGGAATGCACTACCGAATGAAGTAATGTGTACCAAAACAATTCATAAATTCAAGGCTAAGTACGATAAAAATGGTTTAATACACGGGACAATAGGAGCTGGACTCATTCCTGTAAATATACACTTAGGTACGAACAATTAGGTAAGAACACACACACACACACACACACACACACACACACACACACACACACACACACACACACATCATCATCATCATCATCATCATCATCATCTTTAGTAAAGCAAATTTGGAAAAGTAAAGGGATAAAGGTAGAAAGCAGGATGATGATTTCTACCAGGAATTGGTTGAAATGGAGACGTACAATAAGCTGGTAGAACGGGTAGACAGATTAGAGAAGGCATTTTAGAGTGATATGGATGAAATTAAGAAGCAATGGTACATGCAGAAGGGGGAAAATGAAAAATGAGTAAAGGAGGTTAACAAGAAAGACACAACAACAGATGAACTGTCAGTTTAGGTGGGTTTACTTAGAAGGAAGATTAGTGAAAAGGAAAGCACAGTTGCCAATCACGATAGCATGATGGAAGAGTTCAGAAATGATACAGAAAAAATAAGGCAAGCAAGCACTCTGATAGATCATAGCAGTGATATTGAGGAGAAGCTAACCCAGGTGAATGAAACAAAGCAAAGCTATAAAAATGATGCGGAAACCACGTATGTTGAAATGGTGAAAGTAAAGAAAGACACAAGAGTCGAAGAACAGAGCATCAAAAAAGAAGTGAAGAAAATAATCCAAAACAATTCAAAATTGGTCAAAGATTCAGCAGATATCAATAAAACTGTAGTAATCACTGGCATAGAGAAGGAAGCTATAAAAAACAAGATTTCGAGAGAGAGACAGGAGATGGCAAATGTAATGAGCGTATTGAAGGACGTATCAGAGGAAATCTGTAGTTAAGCCATAGAGGAACACAAAAGGCTAGGGAAATATGAGAGAATAAGCCAAGGCCTAATAAAGTTACTTTCCAGAGTGTAAACATTGTGGAGGAGATACCAAAAAATTCAAAAAGACTAATGGAAAAAGAGGAATTCAAAATGTATGGATAAAAAGATGCCTAACTCAAGAGGAAATGGGATTACTAAAAGAAAAGAGGGAGGAGACAAAAACAAAGAACGAGGAGAGATGAGAGGAAGGACCACATTGTTTTACAAAGTACTTAGATTGCAGGTACGAAAGTGGTAAATAAACAGGAGAAAATAAAAATGAGGAATGTAGTAGACTCAAATCATGACAAGTATGTAAACAAGACGATTAAGTTGATGTACTCTAAAGTAGATGGAATGGTATCTAAATTATTAGAAATGAATGACTATATCAAAGAAAAGGAACCACATATTAACTGAAACAAAATTAACACCAAGGATATCAAATGATACCCTAAACCTAGAGGAACACAGTATATGGAGAAGAGATAGGAACTTAAAAAAAAAGAGAAGGAATTATAATATTAACAAAGAAAAATCTGCAAGTTAAAGGAATAAATCTAGAAACACCCTCACGAGGAGAACTGATTGCAGGAGAGATTAATACATCTGAGAGAAAAGTAACTGTGGCAGATTTATACGTGCCACCCAAATCTAACACTTTGGAAAAAGGCGAATATGAAGAGCTTGCAGAGAGAACAATTCAGAGTTTAAGAGCATGACTACATAGACTGGAGGAGAAATATGAAAGAATTATACTAACTGGAGATTTCAATACAAATGTAAACTGGAATACTGTACAGTACAATAGATATAAAAAGCCAGGAAAGCTGTTGGGACCAAAAGCTCCTGGACCTTGTGCGGGAGTTTTTCCTAGGACAACATGTAAAGGAAAGCACCAGAAAAAGAGGACTTTATGTACTATCGATACTAGATCTTATATTTACTAGGCAAGAAAGTGATATTGACAATATTATGTTTCACCCTCCATTCGGCAAAAGCAACCATGCAGTATTAAATTGCAACTTCAAGATTGCATATGACATAGTTAACAGTAACGAAAGTTACAAAAAGAGCCTTAACTACAAAAAGGGCAACTATCATGACCTAAAGAAATACTTTTTACAAATAGATCGGGAAAAAGAGCTTAGAGGACAAGATTGAGAGAGAGAGAGAGAGAGAGAGAGAGAGAGAGAGAGAGAGAGAGAGAGAGAGAGAGAGAGAGAGAGAGAGAGAGAGAGAGAGAAATTATGTGAACTTTATGAAATACGAGTCCAAAATTACATCCCTCAGCACAAAGAACCAGAAATTAAAATAATGAAATGGTTTATTAAAGAAAGTAAAAAATCCAAAAGAAATAAGAACTTGTTGTGGAACAGAAACAGAAGATACAATAATGAGAGGATATATAACAACTATAAACAGGCAAAAAACAAATACACAAGAATAAGGAGTGATGCCCAAAAACAGTTTGAGAAGGACATCACAAATAAAAGTATTGATCAATAGAAGCTATTTTACAGCTATATCCGAAGCAAAACCAAAGTAAAAGATAAAATACAATCCATTACGGATGAAGGGATCATCTATACACAAGAGAAAGACATTTGTGAAGCACTAAATAAGAATCTCCAATCAGTCTTTACAGAAGAAAATAATCTTGAGAGGGATGATATGGAACATGTATGCCCAAATATATTACCAGATATCCAAATATCAGAAAAAGAAATACAGGAGGAGTTAAGCAAATTAGACAAAGGAAAAGCAAATGGTCCTTACGAAATTTCATGTTCAGTGCTATAGGAATGTGCAAAGGAGTTAAGTAGACCATTATCTTTAATATTCAAGGAATCCTTAGGTCAAGGTAAACTATCTGATATTTGAAAGACAGCAAACATTGTTCCCTTATTCAAGAAAGGGAATAAACAAAATCCACTTAACTACCAACCAGTATCACTAACAAGTATTGTAAGGTACTGGAAAAGCTGATAAGAAAAGTTTGGGTAAACCATCTAGTAGAACACAATATGATAACTGAAAGGCAATTTGGTTTCAGAAAGGGAAAATCATGTGTTACTAATCTATTAACCGTTTGTTAGTCCTGTGGGGTATTCAAGCGTGGTTAGTCCGGTGGGAAGTTACATCACCTCAATACAAAAATACATGTAGTGTTACCAACATGTAAAATATATTCATACTGCCGCTTCAGCATATCTCCACAATCACTAATAAAAAGATTGAATACCTTGTAGGTGGTGTTTATTAATTTATAATAATAAAATACAATAAATTATAATATCAGTAAACAAATAACAAATGGACTCATATCCCTTTTGTCAGGTAAACACGCACAGGAAAATACATTTTGTGATTTTTAAAGTCAGTATGATGACAAACAATATGTAAAAATAAGAAAAAAAAATATATCACAATATCATCTAAATAGTTAGTCTGATGGCGTAACTGGACACTCCGGGGGGGGGGGGGTGCCCCTTTCTCTCACTCCAGCAGAGGCAGGACTAAACCAATCCACATGCTCCCTCCCCCCACTGAATCAGGAGAGTACTGGAATGGAGAGATACAGTATATTCGAATTACCGTCTAGGAAATATGAGCTTTTAAACAAAATTGGGGTGTCAAAACACCCCACCTGAGCTACTGTTAGAGAGTTGCAGAAACATTACAGAAAAGAGAAAGATGGACGGACAGAATCTATCTAGATTTCAAGAAAGCAATTGACAGAGTACCGCAACAAAGATTTTTATGGAAACATGTACCATCATGGAGGAATCTGAGGCAAACTGTACTGCTGATGCAAGATTTTCTCACAAAAAGGAATATGAGAACAGCACTAAGGGGAAATTAGTCATCAAGGAGGGAAGTGACTGGCGGAGTTCCACAGGGATCAGTGCTGGCACCAATTATGTTTTTAGTGTATATAAATGACATTGAGAGTAGTACTGGAAAAGAAAGCTATTTAATTATGTTTGCTGATGATGCAAAAATACAAAGGAGAATTATTAACAGACTTTTGTAAAGGGCTATGAGAAGAATTAAATAAACTTCATGAATGAAGTAATACATGACAAATGGAATTCAATGTGGACAAGTGTCATGTAATCAAGTTTGGTAAAAGTAGGAAAAGACCAGACTGGGATTACTAGTTAGGAAGTTAAACCCTACACATATCAGAAAGAGAGAAGGACTTAGGTGTGATTGTCAATAACAGACTATCTCTGGCTGATCACATAAGTGAGAAGGTATGGAATATGTGCACCCTGCTTGCAGATATGAGAACAGCATTCACATGCATAAATGAAGACATGCTGAGAAAGATAATAACATCTTTCATCAGACCAACCCCTGGAGTATGCATCAGTAGTCTGGAATCCTCATCTCAAGAAACACATAGATAAGATTGAAAAAGTTCAAATGACCATTACGAGATGGGTACCAAACTTAAGGGATCTAAGCTATGAAGAACTAGAAAAACTGAGTCTGCCATCTCTACAGGAGAGAAGGAAAAGAGGAGACATGATTATGCTATATCAATGCATATCAGGGAAGGAGAAAATAGACATAAATGAATATATAACCTCTGGGGAAGCATCATCAGGAGGACACTGCAGAAAACTGCATAAAAAGAGAGGCAAGAAAGACGTAAGGAAGTCTAGTTTCCCACATAGGGCAACTGATCAATGGAATGCACTACCGAATGAAACAGTGTGTGCCAAAACAATTCATAAAATTAAGATGTATGATGAAAATGGTTTAAGACACGGGACAGTACGAACTTGACTGATTCCTGTAAAGATACAATTAAGTACGAACAATTAGGTAAGAACACACACACACACACACACACACACACACACACACACACACACACACATATTTAAATTCATTTCCACCTAAACCCATGCTCACTACACTCACACTCTTTTTACTCTATAGTAACTTGTCTCAACATTTCCATCTATCCATTTTGAATACTGTGTAACATTAGATTAACAACAGGACGTGATACTAGTCACGAAGAAGTTCCATATACAGGATGCAAAGCCGTAGTATTGTATAATTCTTACACTGACGTACGTGAAGTAAGTCGCAAAAGGACGATAATCTAGGCCAAGTTATGGTAAAAGGACTACAACACCCACTGATTCTGGGGTGGGTGATAAAAGACAGTAGCTGAGTGAGTTGGGGGCAAAAAATTCCAGGATGGGCATGTTCATAACATGCCTTTGTATATCACTTGAATGAAATAATATATGGTCACAGTCATGGGTTTTTGATCAAATGTCGCATGATGAGGGTGGTATATGACCTGGTATTTACCTTCTCATAGCGAACATGCTGTACTGTATGATGTGGAATGGCAGAGCAACAGACAAAATATCAAGGAGGACCCTGCAGGATTAGCACAGCAGTCTGATTTTCCTGGCTATATTTACGATTACCAATGACCTTTCCCTGATGAACCACATACCCAGTATTTGTATACGCCGGTAGGTGAGGTTTTTGCAGGATACTTATAATTGGCTTTTCAAATCAGTCATTTTCACTCAGATTTTATTCAAAAGAATTCTTAGCGGAAGGTGGGGTGCCCACCATCCAGTCACTGCATGTAGTGCAACCTGCACGTGCCTATCTTAAGTGAAAAGACAAACAGTGTTATGTAATCCAGGGTCCGGTTGTGCAGAAGTAATTAATGCGCTGACTCTGCCAACTAACCTATACACAACGTCAGGGCAATCATCTGGCTCCGAAATAAGGCAGGATGAGAGGGTACCATAGTCGAGACACTGCGTGTTTACCTACAACCAGGTGAAGCTTAACGAGTCTTGCTTCAGATCTTTCAAAGTGAGACACTAGTGCAATATTGATATTGCCGCCAAATAAGACTTATCAGACTTAATTATTGTGTAGTGGATCAGTGACTACCTACAGGGGGCCTAGTGTGCCCGAGCTCCCAAATAAATCCCTTGCGTCCCCCCCCCCACTGGCCTTATTTGATATTTCGTATTACGTTCAGTGGAAGAGAGACAGAGGTTACAGCTTGGGTTCTTATTTTCTCTAACATTTTGGGTTACACAGAACCCGTGTTCAGATAATTTGAAAAAAATTTTTTTTTTTTTTACTTACCGACCATCGTGCCGAGTACCCCGGTCATTAACCCTTTAACCGCGGGTGTCATTCCAGAATGACAGTGACAAAACTGGACCAAACCGCAGGTGTCATTCTGGAATGATCGTGAATATTTTGAACACCGCGCGTTTTCCCGGCTCGCAAATAGTCTCACGCAAGAGTAGCTGTTGAGTTCTTTCACGCCAGCCATCCCACACCTCCCTCCTCCAACCCCGAGGGGGCCCCCCCCACCCCTGCCCTGACCTGCGTCAGTCAGTATCTGTCCAGCTCGTGCGTGATAATGGCGCTCCGTCCCGACTCATCGTCGCTCGCTTCCTCCTCTACAATGATTAGTGCTAGTGTTCCCTCTACCTCTACACCGGTAAAGGAACTGCCGACGGAGAGGCAGAAGGGGTTGAGCACTCCTGAAATTAGAACTGAGCTGGACAAAACTGTAAGTACTACTCTTGATTGTGGCAGTGAAAGTGACACACTCATAGCAAGCAGTGATGATTTGGCAGTGATTGGTGGTGAACCATTTTCCATTGATAGTGACAGTGATGAAAGTGATTGTGTTGATTCCCCCCCACCACCCCCAACTTACTCTGGGAAAGGAAAGGCTCCTATGGGCAAATCTGGTATTGCACGTGGGAAGGGAGTGAAGCGCAGGCTCACGTCTCCCACACCAGGCCCTAGTACGCATTTCCCATCAATTTCCCGTTCCCCTAGCCCTACTGCCCTCACATCATCATCATCATCATCTGTCGTGCCCTCTCCTCAGTCTACATCATCTGAGGAGTACGAATTACCAAAGCCTGCAAAGCGAGGGAAGGCAGGCCGTGCAGGCAGGCCTAGAACAAAGAGGATGTGTGGCAGTTGCAGGGCAAAGCTGGGCAATAAGTGAGGCGATAAGCGAGGTGATAAGCAGGGTAGAAAGGGTCAAGTTTCACCACGCACCAGGTCAGAAACCCCTCCGCCTGCCCCCCGCTCAGTTCCCTCACCCGCGCCACCCCCCCACTCACCGCCCCTGCACTCACCCCCCTCCCCGTTGCCTCCTGCCTCACCCACCTCCCGCTTGCCTCCTGCCTCACCTCCTGCCTCACCCATTGCCTCCACATCAGCTCCTTCTCACGGGGAAACAAGTGGAATGCAACCTGCCCCTGCCACTGAACCATGCACAGGGCAAGTGGATGCATTTGTTTGGTCTGACGGTGGAGATTTCCAGCCACACAATCCACTGTTTGATATGACAAATGCTGGAATACAGCCTGCCTTCCCATGCAACGCAGGTGATGAGTTTGTTGATTACTTCCTGGCCTTCCTTGATGATGAAATTGTGCAGCATGTCAGCGATGAGACCAATAGGTATGCACCTCAGTGTGCAGCAGAAGGGCTGGGACCTATTGGCTCACCAAAGCAAGTGTCGTGGTTGCCTGTCGGGATCAGAGAGCTGTATGTGTTTTTTGCACTCATGTTTTTGATGCCCCATATAAAGAGACATGAGTTGGAGGAGTACTGGCTCGTGGATGACATAACTACTATCCCAATATTCGGGAAGTATATGTCACGGGATCGGTTCCGACAGCTGCTTGGATACCTGCACTTCGCTGACAATGACACCCGTCCCAAACTGACCATTTGTGGAAAGTGAGGGATTTTCTCAACAGGATTAGGGATCGATTTATGCGATTTTTCAGGCCTATGCAGAAAGTCGTCATAGACGAATCCCTGGTATTGTTCAGAGGACGTCTCAAATTCATGCAGTACATCCCCAGCAAACGCCACCGCTTTGGGATAAAGTTCTTTGTGCTGTGTGACTGTGAGACGGGGTATATCCTGGATTTTGTCATTTACTCGGCTAGCACAATGGATGTGAACAGGAAAGACCCCCTTGGCTTCTCTGGCTCCGTTGTAAAAGTGCTGATGGAGAGGTATTTTGGTGGTAATCATGTGCTGTACACAGACAATTATTACACAGCACCAAAACTCTCCAAATACCTTGCTGAACACGGCATTGGCACTGTTGGCACTGTACGGAGCTATAGGAAAGAGTGGCCTAGTTTCCCCGAAGCATCATCATCATCCAGGGGGGATGTTCTCCTGAAGAAGTCAGACAAGCTTCTTGCGATCAGGTGGCATGACAAGAAGGTCGTGAATATGACCAGCACCATCCACAAGGGGGAATTGAAGAGAACTGGGAAGGTCAGCTACAGGACGGGAGAGCCAATCATGAAGCCTGATGCCGTCATTGATTATAATGTAAATATGAGACTTGTTGATAAGTCTGATATGATGATTGGCGAAATCGACTGTCTCAGGAGAAACACCCGATGGTACAGGAAGGCTTGCCTGCACATGCTCGATATGTGCATGCTCAACGCCTTCATTCTCTACAAGACACAAGTCGGGGGTATAAGGCAACCATCACTGAGACAGTTTTCCAAGACTGTCGTGCAGCAGCTACTTGCACGATTTGGTCAGGTGACGGCATTGATCCCGATGCGACACTCTGACACACAACCTGACCGTCTTGAGTGCTGCAATTACATGAGCCGGCACCAGCTTGTGAAATTGCCTCCTACAGCAGGCGGCAGGTTGTCACAGGGCCGCTGCAGAGTATGTTCTACCACCACACGGAGGCCTAGGACGAGAAAAATGAGCACACACCAGTGCCTTGAATGCCAAGTCGCTCTATGTGTAACTCCGTGCTTTGCCGAGTACCACTCTCTGAGTAAAAACTGAAAGTGACAGTGATATATAGTGATGCGACAGTGATGTGCTTTGCCAATAATTGTATAATGGATAATGTAGTAATAAGGGATATTTTGCCTAGAAAATAAAGGAAATATTGGCCAGTATAATAAGTGATATTGTAATAAGAGAATCTGCGGCACTTGTGGAATTCTGCGGCACTTATGTAATTCTGTGATGCGCCAGTGACGCAATATAGTAATAAGTGCATTGTAAATATAATGTATATTGCCCATATTATATGTAAAATAATATTAGAAGTTAGAAAGAATGAAAAGATCGCATGAAACGTCAGTGAGCGGGTGCCGCCGCAGTGAAGTGAGGCGCAGCCGCAGTGAAGAGCGGGCGCAGCCGCAGGGAAGTGCCTTTTACCTACCTCAGTGAACACAGAGTGGGTTTATCGTATGTACAGTGTTCATATATGTTTATATTACTATTATGAGAGAGTGGTTGGCATTAGGTACTGGTGTGTGGGGCTTAAAATAGTTATTTCACACCCCTCACTTCTAACGGCTCTCCCCGTCCTGTGAAAATCAACAAAGTCATGAAACCTACATCAATGGAAAGCTGAAGGTTAGTACTTTCTAATAGTACCTCATTCTTTTCTCTAGCTTTATTCTGTGCAGAGTTATTAAGGTTTAAAGGTTTGTTTACATTTGGCTGAAACTCCCGCGGGAGAGGACAGTCAGACCAAAACAATACCCGCGGTTAAAGGGTTAAGCCTATTTATTATTCATTTAAATATGTTACATTTTATTTTTAAATTTTGTTAACTTTATTTCGATTTTCTTGAGTATTTTATTACTAACTTTAAAACCAGACAAAAATGCTATTCTACACCGGGGCTGTTCAGCTGGGGACCCGCGGGCCAAACCCGATCCTTGAGCCGTTTTTGTTTGGCCATTTGACCACTCAGAAGAATGAAAACAATTAAGTAAACAAGTTTAAAACAGAAAGATTTTTTTTTTTCTTTTTATAGATGTATGTAGCGGAAAATGTAAATGCAAATAATATATGAATTTCTCGTTTCTTTCTTTGTATAAGTGTTTAGACAGAGGGGGAAAATAGAGGTAAAATACTGCAATGGCCTTTTGTTAATCGGAGTTTAATACTTTTACAGTAGTTGAATAGCCCTGCTCTACACTAACACCTAAAGACAAAAAAAAAACTAAACCTAACTACATATTCACACTATTTATACTCACAGTTAAAATACCTAGACAAACAGAACACCATCGACTGCAAGTGTGTAATGCCTGTTTACATTACGCACCTGCACTCATCACCTACTGACTGTCAGGCGAGGAACACGTATCAGTGTAGGGAACATCAATATACGAAAGAGAGCCAGATGAGTTAGGAACTGTTCCAGACATGTCATCTGTTGAACCTAATTAAGAAGGCTTAAACAGATACAAAACATTTAGATATGTACAGTACATAAAATGAAATACATGCCCAACAGAACACCATCAACTAGAATCGTCCAATACCTCAATATTGCACATTTGCACTCATCAACAGGGGAATGTCAGGCGAGGCACGTGGTTTATTATAGGGGTTATTAATACAACAAATAGAATAGTCAGTATTCATTTCAAATACGCCACTCTACTTAAAAAAAACATAAAAAAAACATATATATGCAAGTAGTAACATCACAGACTCTGACCAATCAAGTCTTCCTCAAGAAAACCATCAGTTTATCAGCCATAACAAGATTCCCATCACCAAAGATGGTGCAGTGGTCAAGAGGACATCTCATGTGCCGCAGTGACTTATACAGAAGCACGTTCATGTATAAATCACCGACATTGCAAGATGATATGACTGGTAAATAACACTGCAACACCGATATCACAGATTGATGGATATCTTTGTTTCTGTAAAAGACAAACTTGTGGGTAAGAAGATCGTTGTTCGTACTTAGACGTGCTATACCCAATTTGACTGTCCTGTGGACCTGAGATTTATGGAGAGGAGTAGGATGTGTTTGATTCGCAGCTGCTGATTGGATTACTCCTGTGTATTTGTGCTTTCTCATGCCATGAATTACAGTGCTTCATCTAGTGACCCTGATAGCCCGCACGCTATAGCTGTTCCCCATGCACTGAGCGCAGGTGAAAGCTCAAGTGACAGTGGGAGGGGTAGAAAACACCCTCGTTAAGTGGAGAAGTGGGGGAGCACAGTGGCAAAAACAAAGCGTAACTTAGGCCAGGCATACGTGAGCTACAAGACGAAAAAAGAGGTTCGTGCACGTGCCTTCAGCAATTCCTGTCGTGATGGTTGCTTTGGAAAGGTTGCTCAGGAAGGTGTGAAAAAAGTGTTCAGTGAATTCTGGACATTAGGATCGTATGATTCCCAGAATGTGCACATACAGAAAGTGGTTGAAGTGGTGCCAGTGAAGCGTAAACGTACCAAGGAAGCACACAGTAAGCACAGCAGTACCCATCAGTATAGTGCGATAGTGTATAACATCAAGACCCGGGTGTGCAAGGAAGGTTTCTTACCTATACATCCCATTAGAATTACACGCTTGACGACGGCATTGCATAAGGTAACTAGCACAGGCACACCTATTCCTGATCAGCGTGGACGTCATGAACCTGCCAACAAAATCGTTGGTAACAAGGTTCTATGTGTGAGGGAGCACATCAAGCTATTACCTGTTATGTATTGCCATTATAGCAGGGCAGAAGCACAGAACCGGAAATACCTTGAGTCGCATCTGACCACGGAGAAGCTGTACGTGGTATACCTGGAATGGCTTAGTCAAAATTATCCAGATGAGCAAATTGCAAGTCTGCATTTTTACTCTGATGTTTTCACTCGTGAGTCAACATCTCCTCTGAGCCACCGTGCACCGATACCTGCACCACCTGTGACACATTCGAGGTGTCCATCAAGAATTCGGCAGACCACTTAGGATGACTTCACCCAGAAGAAGGAGGCACACTTGCATATGGCACAGCAGGCACACGACTTCATGAAGGCCATGGAGTCGGACAACAACCCAGAACTTCGTGCTATTTGTGTCGGCTTGCAATAGACACTGTCCACGCCAAAAGTCACTGCTAATGTTGCATACTACAAGAGAAAACTATGGATCTACAATCTCTGCACCCACAACCTGAAAACCAACACCAGCACTATGTACGTGTACAAGCAAAGTGTGGGTGATGTGAAGTTGCAAGTTGCATAAAACACTGGATAGACGAGGAAAGTCCCATTGATGACTTTGAGTTAGTGGTCGTCTCAGATAACTGTGCTGACCAGAACAAATACATCAACCTGGTGCTGTTTTTCTTGCGTGAGCTGCACTCGAGGCGTCTATTGTCTATCAATCATGTCTACTTTGTGCCTGGCCATAGTTACATGGCCTGTACTTTATACACCTGACGATTATGCTTGGCACATTGCACGTTCTGTGGCTAAAAAGTATAAAATTGTGTGCATGAATCAGGACTTGTTTCTAAACTTTTTTGTGTTGCAGGCCTCCATCACCAAACGCCAGGCACAAGGTCGAACCTTCCAGGGCTCCCGGAAGCTCCTGTTCCGGCTTAGATTCCCGGAAAGTGTACTCATAAAGTCGGACTATGAGTACAATGATGACGTCACCGAGCTGCGACCCATGAAGGGTAGAGGAGCCTGGTCCCGTACCAAATTCGTCCATCTGCCATCCATGTTCGCATCCCCCCTCCGCCTCTCTGTTGAGAAGATCAGTGACCTGCAGAGTTTACTGCCTCTCATGCCCTTAGACAAGCGCCAGTTTTATGACAGGCTTGAGGCAGGCAGGGCTGATGACGTCACCACATCTGAGGAGGATGAGAATGAAGAATTGCTGGAATATTGCAACTAAGCCAGGGGTGGGTGGGAGGAGGGGAGGGACGGGAAAAAGGGGAATCATCATGCAACGAACACCACAATGACGACGTAAGTACCCGTATTTCTCTTAACTTTTCATTATTATTATTTTTATTATTATTATTATTATTATCAGGACCATTATTTTGATTATTATTGATTTTAATACTAATCATATTGTTATTGTGAGTGTGCTATTATTTTCTTTTACATGTTATTACCTTTTCATTATTACTTTGTCATTGTGCAGTGGTGAAAATTAATAATTTATTTTGCTGTAAAAAAAATCCTGAGATGATAATTATAATCATCCCAGGACACATTTAATTTCATGTATAACGTTTGATTAATGTTACCGAACTATTAAGACCCATACAAACTTGAATAAATTCAGATATTAAGGGGATGGAGTGGATCATGATTGACTTTGATTTTTAAATCTGTTGATCATTCTTATTATATATATATATATATATATATATATATTATATATATATATATATATATATATATATATGATTAGCTGAGAGTGTGAAGATTGTATAGATATGTGTTTCATAAATATCGTATTGTTGGTTGCCGAGATATTATTGATTTTATAAACTGTTCTATAGCTTCGTTTTGCGTTTTATTTATTTATTTTTTTTTTTATGAGCGTTTGGAGCGTTCTCCCGCAGAGCTGCTCTTAGCTTAAGGCTTTGTTAATAACAATAATAACAGAGGCACGAATAGACGTATAAGCTGGCAATCGAAATCAGAGGGCACATTCAGTTGACCACACATTAGGATCAACACATTCACTCGATCTGGAGCCATTGGTGTATATCTTGTGTAACCCCAAATGACGCCTGATGATGTTACCACAAAAGTGGTGGACCTCCGTCTCCAGCATGTTGGTCTACGGTGATGGGAGCCATGTAACAGCAAAGTGAAGGTGGGTGGCTCCCAAGGTGCTATATTTTTAAACACCAACTTGTCACAGTCACTGAGGTCCACACCAAGCTCCTGAGTCAATAAGTGAAGGCGCATGGCAGACGGCTAACGAAACCCCTGCATAAGACTGTGTTGTTGACGGACGGGGGTACAAGCAACGATGCCAATATCATTTTTTTATGTGTCCGAATTTCGTGTGAAGGAAATTGATGGTCTTGGCGAATACAAAGGGGAGGAACATTCGCCTCCACTTACATACTAGAAACACATATACACATCAAGGTTCCAAGACATATTTGCAAACATTTATTCTACGACATGCCCAATCTCTTCAATGTGGCATCAGATGTTGACCCATACACCTGTGCGATAGAATCCAGCTTAGATCTAGTAAGGGACTTATACACCATTAAAAAGGTTTTCTTTTGGGTCCCCAAGTAGTACCAGCTTGGGTTACTTAAGGACATTCAATGGTTTATCATAACGAGCAAGTAAATTATTACCATGAAATTTAAAGTTTAAACTGCGATCAAAATGGAAGCCTCAAAACCTGACAGAAGTTTGAAATAGAACAGGCTGATTATCCAAATTCATATTCAAATCAGGGATGTTACGAGTAGTGAAAACAATAGTGGCACACACAGGGATGGAACTCTTAAATCCTCATTGCAAGGCACACTGCTGGACAGAATCAAGGGCTGCCTGTATCCGCCCAGTCGAAAATTGTGCATTATGGGAAGAGTGCCATATTGCACCATCGTCGTCATAGAGTACTTAAGATCTCTTGCAATGGGAGCTGATGAAGAATTTCATTGAACGTAATACTAAACAAGTCCCAAAGAGACTGTATTCCACTTCGTTACAACCGGTAAACCTACCTGTTTCGTTACAACCGGTAAACCTACCTGTTAAAGTAAAGGAGATAATGTAAAGGATTAAAAGAAAATAGAAAATTGGTCATAAGTCGTCCATCTTGGATTTTTTCAAAATTTCAAAAAGACAGCCATCAACCTCCTATATAGCCCAACTATCATATAAAATGTGAGTAATATCCAATATATGGTTTCTGAGATACAGCGTGGAATGGACGAACGGATGGACATGGCTTAAACTAATATTCCACTTCGTGAGAAGTGACATGGAATAACAAAGTGGTGCTAAGCACATTTCTCTAAGCACTCTGTTTTCGTGAACAATAACATCCAGTGTCAACATACTGTGCAATTTGACACAGAAAGTTCTGTTCTTCCAAAAAAAAAAAGTTGGAAATATAAATAGGCATATTACCTCTTAAACTATAAACATGGCGTTCTATTAGTATACAGTATTCCCATGTCCTGTCATAGGATTTACTGATATCCACGAATATCATTATCATGGATACTTTATTGGCATATGACTCCGAAAGCCAATGTTCCAAATACTGTACATTAAATGATCTAGTGAATTTCTGTATTTACATAATCCACATTGTCTATTACTGAACAAATTCTTTGACTCTAAAATAAAATGAAGCCTGTTATCAACCACTCATTCCATGACCTTGCACAGCCAAGGAGTCAACACAATAGGATGGAATGAAGTGGCATTCATAAGACGACCAGCCTATCTGAGAATCGTATTATATGCACGAAGTGCCATGAGTTTAGGAACATTCAAATCACCCAAAGCTTAATGTATAAAATTAACAGCTTAGTCAGGCTGTCCTGATTAAGATGCTGGAGCATACCGTGCGTAATGGTATCTGCTTCGAGACTGGTGTCTTTACAGGATTTTAGGGCGAGGAGAAGTTCATCCACCATAAACTCTTGGTTGTACGAGGAGTAGTACGTCTTCTGTGGCAAGGACTAATGACGACAGTTCAGCCGTATATTCATAGTCTTGGAAAGACTGGTCATAATTAGCTGACGGCTTACATGAGAAAAGCTCCTAGCAAGGATTGTCACAGATGTTACTGTCCAACTGGAAAGCGATCATGGGGTTATAAGGGCATTTATTATTTAGTGTTTTTGTAGTCAACCAGACTTTAGTTTATGGGGTAAATCGATTCACCGTGGGCACAAAAGACCGCCAGGAGCCACGTTTAGCACTTCTAATTATTCTCCTTACATCAGGCCTTGCTTGTTTGTTTGCAATAAAGATTTCCCAGATGGCTGACAAAAAATATCCTATTGCGTTTCCTTAATGTTTGTTAACAATCTGGCATCCATTAATGAGCCTTATGCTTTGCATGAGTTGTTATTCTTGGGAATAAAAGCCTCAGCCACGTTTAGCACTTCTAATTATTCTCCTTACATCAGGCCTTGCTTGTTTGTTTGCAATAAAGATTTCCCAGATGGCTGACAAAAAATATCCTATTGCGTTTCCTTAATGTTTGTTAATAATCTGGTATCCATTAATGAGCCGTATGCTTTGCATGAGTTGTTATTCTTGGGAATAAAAGCCTCAGCTGTCTGTAATATGGAATTATTTAATTTTTGGACTTTTACATCTATGGTCAACCCAGAAGTATACCTAAATTGGAGATCCTTGAGAAGGATCCCCAGTCTGCTTTCTTAACCCGCGGCGTCCCGTCGACGTGAATTAACGTCCGCACGTTTTGTCACTGCTAATCCCGTCGATGTGAATTAACGTCTGCACGTTCTGTCACTGCTAATCCCGTCGACGTAGAGAAACGCGAATCAATTGCAAGGTCCCTAACTTGCACAATTTTCAATTTTTGCGAGTGATTTTTGGTACGTATACACGGGACACTTTCCTCTACAAGATGCCAGGCAGGGACAATGCCTTACCCAGCATGACCTTCCCCCCCTGCACGCCATTGTCTCAGCAATTCACCTGTTATCAGTGACCTGGCCAGTAAAGCCATGTCATGCCACGGTACGAAATTCAGGGCCAGAACGATTCCCCAATCGATGACAATGTGGAGGACAAACTTTACATAGCATTAGAGGAAGAAACAGTCAGAAATGATGATCAGGTAATGTGGCAAAAAAAGGTCAGGTATGGTGATGAGTTAGTGAGTGAAACAATGCTTATAATGCCTATATTACCGTTTGAAAACCAATATACTCTTGTACTACATATAAATTTGTACCAAGTAAATAAATAAATACCGTTTATGAGTGGTGAGAAATAGTTACTCTCCCATAGAACTCGTTTTCTTTGGTGCCAGCCTGTTAGAAAACCCAGTAAGGTAAGGAGGTACTGCTACCTGGTTCGAGTATTTTAAACCTCAGGTGAGCGATTTCTCTATGAATTCTCGATGTTTCTCACCAAAAGCGGAGATTTGAGCCAAAAAAAATTTTTTCCAAAAATGGTTGGGATTGGGGGGAGTGAGTGGTGGAAAAGTGGTCGGGATGGGGCGGGTTAAAGTTAAATTTTGAAAGTGAGGGATCTGAAAAATTGTCGCATGAAAAAGAAAGACAGATGGGTAAATGATCACTTCCAAAGGAGTCGTCATAAGGACTCCACTTGAAATCTTGATGTATACCTGGGGACACCAGAGATAGTTAATGGCCGAAAAATGTCCAGTACGATCATCTACACACAAGTCAATCTATCATCGTTCAGCTACCATGTGCCAACTACAGGTTGTCCACGACTATCGATCCTCAAGCTACTCGTACCCGATTGATAGTGATGGGCATTAAGGTCACCCAACACTATCTTATTTCTAGGAAGATGTCAAAATGTTGATTTAAAGCATCACTATCACTGGGACCATGACAAGGTCAGTAGTGAGAACTAATAGGGAGGTATGTGTTAGTTTCACCATGCACAAGACAGCTTTCAGAGCAGAAATTAGAACCACTTCTGTTTGTGGGTGTGATTTTTGTGTGTGTGTATGACAACTCTGTGACCATCAGGTCTTCCATTTGAACTGTGGAAGATCAGGGTGATCTTCCAAGTGCATCTCCTGTAAACAAATAATGTCTGGCCTGTTTATAGATGCAAGATTGGTTTATTGCATAATTTATTCCCAAGACTCCTACAGTTCCATTATAACACAGTGAATGCTACAGTTTAAGTTTTACGAGGTGGGCAATTGTGCTTAGACCTTTTATGTCACCTGCCTACAGGCGAGCAAATACAGGGGGACTTATCCCGGTACTTGCTGAAAGAAACCTCCATATTATCCTCAATAACAAGGTCCACAGACTTCCCCAAGGAAAAGATAGCCATTTTTTCCATAGGTGGAACAGGGCAGGAAGTACATGAGGACGTGACTGCACGGTTAGGGTGGTCAGATTAAACTTATTCAACTTGTCAAACTTCAGTTTAGACCGTACTGACTGAGAAGCTGCAGCAGCAGCCTGAGAAGAAGGTGCAATAGAGATATCAGTAAGAAAGTTGGAACGTGCAGGAGGAGACCAAGAGAAAGAATGAGTAACAATAGTGCTCGGGACAGGATCAATTTGTGTCGCCTCTGTGCACATCATGGGACGGTTCACAACCACCGATGCAGAGAAGACATTAGGTTTGGGAGTAGCATGCACTTCCCTTACCTCCTTCCAGCACTGTAATAGGAAGTGCCCTCCGTTTACTTCACTGCGCAGACTTTCCTCTTCTCCTTCCAACTGGGACAGTCCCTCGAGGAAGTAGAGTGAGGACCCTTGCAATAAAAGCATCATTCAGTCTCGGATGTGCAGTGTTCAGCATTATGACCCTTAGCTGCACACCTCTCACACACTGATTAAGAAACCTGACAATACTTGTCATTATGTTCATGCAGTTGTCATGTTGAACAATGAAGAGGCTTAGAGATATATGGCCTTACATAAACAGTTTCTTATTCAACTTTGACATGCACAGGGAAAGAGCCTTTGACAATGGTCAGGATAATGGAGGCAGTTTTAGTCCTTCTCCTCTCCGAGACTAGAGTTATAAATCTGATATCAATGACATCCTGCTGAGCAACTTAACGTATGATGTTGTCCTCTTCCATAACCATGAGGTCCCTAAATGTGATAACACTCTTGCAGGACTTCATGGAAACTGTGATCCTTGGCTGGACATCATACGAGTGAAACTTATGCGGCTTCAACAAGTCCTTTACGTGAAAGGAAGTAAAAGCCCCAATCGGATCACCAATAGTAAGTTATTTTACTTGCTCCACATCACCAGCTCAGCTGTGACTTGTCATTTTAATAATGAAAGGGTTAAGATTAGTCAGTAGAGTGGAACGAAGGCACGCAGCACAACAAAGATGCTTTACTTACAGAACTGTCAAGTGGGGTTATGAGCTGATCATTCTGGGGGCAGTCAGTTTGTGACACAGTCAGAGGTCCGTCATTATCACCTCCCCCCCTGAAGGGGTAAGAGGCAGTATGGGAGTCAGCCATAGTAACCACCCCTCTTTCGTGGGTGATGTGGAAAGAAGAGAAAAAACGAGTAAGGGACAAGATCCCCAGAATAAGGCAACTAAGACTGATGGGTGAAGGCATCACTCCAGAAGTGATTAAGCAAAGGCAATCTCAAGCAACTGATACAAACAAGTATTGTATCGGTAAACAGGGAAGGGAGGAATATAAGTACTAGCTAACATCACTTGAGACCATCGTAAAGGAGAAAATAAAAGTGAATGCTGATGGAGCAGCCCTACAGCTGGAGGAGAGCAAAACAAACATGTTCGTACCCACCACAACCATGCATCAAAGTCCTTCTAAACAAGATGTGACAGAGCCGAGACATTTCTTCCCCTGGAAATTCCCTCCCCCTTCTAGTGTTACAACCTAATTGGTAACCTAAAGGAAAATTCCGTTATCCTACCCCATCCCTGATTGCATGATTAATGTTATTCGTGCTGTATACCTACATGCGCTGAAAAATCCATCCCTATGATTAGTTTAATTTTTACACACACATGAAATGCTTCCAACATTTTTCTCACTTGTTTATGCAGATCTTTCTCGACAACAGTAACATCTTCCCGCTTGGGTAAATGATTGTGCTGATGTATGTGCAACCTTTGGGAATTATAAATTCTGCGATACCGCACATTATCTTTGTGTTCACGTCCTGTTTCCCCTATATACTCGTACGTGTTTGATCATACACTGCAGGGTATACTGCATACTACACTGTTCTCATTTTCACTTCCTGTCACTTCTGTTTTGACTATATCTCCTATTTTACATTCCGAGAATGCAGCAATCATAAGGCCTGCCTTCAGTAGGTGCTTATTGATAGTCAAACCTTTGGCTGAGTTGAGGACATATACATGACTTGTGTTGTCATCGTTTAATTGATCAGTGGCATCATCTCTTTTCGTTTTGATTGTATCGACAGCCTTTCGTTTTTATTTTAGTTACATGCCTACCATATAGCATAGCTTCATAATGGTTTCTATTATGTATTAAGAAGCTTAGGTATCCGGTAGACATGTTACAACTAAAAAGGAAGTGCAGAGGCTGGTCCCGTTTTGCTTGTATAAAACATAACTATATATCTTCACCACAGTTACTTCAAGCAAGGAAGAAATAGCAGTTGCAGTTCTTGTGCAGCGGTACTCTTATGAATCAGTATGTGCAAAAATGCAAAGAAGTGAGAGGGTTGAAGGCTGCTTTCCCACGACGTGCATATTAATATCTCAGCGCACATTGGCTGTGTGATAAACTGGTAATACATTGGCTGTGTGATAAACTGGTAATACCATAGGGGTATTGTCGTAATTATGGGAAGAAAGATACCTAGAAATATTTCATGCACAGTTCATATACTTGCGTCATTCGAGAATAGTTAGGTTACTTAGCTTGCTTTGATTGTTTCATTATCTATATGAAGCAGTTAGAATTTAAAAAAGTGTGTCTGGCACAACCCACAACTGCTATTTGGAGAGAAACTGTTAAATATTACTGAAAAAATTGCCACAGAATGATGGAATGAATAATAACGCCAGATTATCAACAATTCTAGTGGAGTTAGAAGCAAAAATATACCCCAAGTCATGTTTCAGTGCAGAAAATTGAGTTAGTGACAGTTTATTTCTATGGTCAACTGTGCAGAAGGCAAGAAATGAGATACGGAGATCCACTACATCCTCTGGAAGTCCTTGATCAATACCTCTTACCGTACTATTAATTTCTATTGGCACAAGTTATTTGGTTGCAATATGTTTATTTCTTTATAAAATATCTGAGGAGAGACACGTCTATTGCAGGCAAATGTGTCTTAACTTAGCTACGGAAGCCCAAGCCACTGCTTAATGGTAGCGCTATCATCATTTCCTAAATAACTGCTGATCCCTAAGAGTCGTTTCTGACAGCACCTGCGATTGACTGAATGAAGACGTTGTGTCATTTGCTGCCAAAGGATAGGCCTGAGGTTATGGAAAAGATGATGGGTAGGAAAGAAGTATCTGGTTATGAGAAACTATGCTAGGGAACTAGTGTCTCAACATCATAGTATTAAGCAAGAGCACCAGAATTTAGATATGGCGCTCAGAGCACCGTAAATACGTGATTAATGTATAAGGGTCAGGAAACTTAATACCTTTTCTGTTTCCTCCTACTTTCTCTATACTCATTTCAAAGCCAAAGGTGGCTGTTGTGTATATGTATGCAATGACTTATCTTGCTCTCATCTTCCTGAACTTGATTCATCTGAAGTCAACACTCTAGCTTTGGCTTTTCTGTCATTCTCTGACTAATTATATCTGCACTGTTTCCTTATCCCCTAATTCTACTATGAAAAATTCTTCGACTATCTTACTTCTATTATGGAACACATTCTATTCATATAACCTTTCTCTGAAATCTCCATTCTAGGAGATTTCAATGTTCACCACCACCTTTGGCTCTCCTCTCCTATCACTGATCCACCTGATGAACAAGCCTACACATTTTTCTATCCTTAATGACCTAGAGCAGCTTGCACAGCACCCTACCCATATCCCTGACCACCTTAGAGAGAGTTCCAACATACTTTACCTCTTCCTTACAACAAATCCTTCTGCTTACACTGTTTACACTGCTTACACTGTTCTTTCCTCTCCGTTTGGCTCCTCTGATCAAAACCTTATTACCTTGACCTGTCCTGTCACTCCGGTATAGCCTGTGGACCCTCCAAGGAAACGTTGCCTGTGGCACTTCAGAGCTGCGGATTGGGAGGCCTTCAAGGAGTATTTCCTTGATTTTCCCTGGAGTGATTATTGCTTCCATGGCTGGGAGCCATCTGAGTGTGTCTTTCGCATTATGGAGGTAATTCTCACATGGAGGCATACATTCACTTCTCATATCCACTGACTAATGCAAGAAACCCCTGGCAAAATCACGCTTGTTCTAATGTTGTCCACAACAAGGAGAGGGCCTATAAAAGGTACCAGAGTCAACTCATCTCAAAATCACATCTTGTTTATGTTTCTGTCAGGAATCGTGCTAAGTCTGTTCTTCGCTCTGCTAAAAATAATTTCCTCACTAAATGCTCTCAACTCTCCAACTCAATTTCTCCTTGCTCCTTCTGGCACCTTGCCAAAAATCTAACAACTTTACCTCATGATTCTTCCCTTCTTTTTTCTACTCTGATGGCTCTATAGCTATTTCTTCTACTGATAAAGCAGATCCCTTTCCTCAGACTTTCTCCTCCAGTTCCACCTTAGATGATTTCAGTGCTGTTCCTCCATCACTTCCCTCCTCTGACTTCCTCATGGCTGACATTAAAATTTCTTCAGCTGATGTATTTTCTGCCATCACTGGCCTAATACTAACAAGGTATATGGGCCTGCTGGAGTCCCTCCTGTTGTCTTCAAGAACTGTGCTTACACCCTGCCTAGGTAAACTCTTTCGCCTCTGTCTTTCAACTTGTACCTTTCCTTCTTGCTGGAAGTTTGCTCTCATTCAACCAGTCCCAAAGATGGGTGACCATTTCCACCCTCTAACTATCGTCCAATTGCTTTAATATCCTGTGTCTTAAAAGTTTTCGAGTCCATTCTTAACAGAAATATTTTAAAGCATCTTTCCTTCACAACCTTCTTTCTGATCGTCAGTATGGGTTCCGTCAGGGACGCTCCACTGGCGATCTTCTCACCTACGTTTCAGACTCTAGGTCATCCTCCTTTCGGGACTTTGGCGAAAGCTTTGCCATTGCACATGACATCTCAAAGGCTTTCGATCGAGTCTGTTATAAATCTTTAATTTCCAAACTACCATCTTACGGTTTCTATCCTTCTATCTGTGCCTTCATCTATAGCTTCCTTTCTGGTCGTTCTATAGCTGCTGTTGTAGACGGCCATCGTTCTCCTAGATCTATCAACAGTGGTGTTCCTCAGGGCTCTGTCCTATCACCAACTCTTTTCCTTTTATTGATCAATGACCTTCTAAGCTGTACATCTAACCCTATCCGCTTGTATGCTGATGATTCCACCCTTCACCTTTCCATTCAGTTCCAGCAGTTACTTCAACAAACAAGTGATGAGGATATGGCACACCTAATGTCTGACTTGGCCCGTATCTCCTACCGGGGTAAAAATAATCTTGTTTTCATAATGCATCAAAGACTCGGTTTTTACACCTATCAACTTGACACAATCTTCCACAGAAGTACCCACTAATGTTTAATAACATCCAGCTCAATTCTGCATCATCCTTGAACATACTTGGAGCTTCATTCACTCTGGAAGTATCTTGGAAAAATCGTATTACATCTCTTGTATATTCTGCTTCCAAGAGATTAGGTGTGCTAAGCTGACTCCGTACCTTCTTTATCCCTGTACAGTTGTTGACTTTATACACGGGTTTTATTCACCCCTGTGTAGAGTACAACTCTCATGTGTGGGGAGGCTCCCCACATACAGTACAGCTCTCTCAATAGGGTGAAGTCAAAGGCTTTTCATCTGATTAACTCTCCTCCTTTACTGGCTACCTTCAACCTCTGTCTCATCGCTGCACTGTTGCATCTTTATCTGTTTTCTATCGCTACTTCAATGGTCACTGCTTCTCTGATCTGTTTGCTTGCATCTCTCCACCTCTGCGACTGGTGTGTAGCACCCGTCTAGCAACAAACTCTCATCCTTTTACTGTCCAACTCTCTAAAGCAAGAGTTAACAGTTACTCCCAGTTCTTCATTTATGCAATAGTTCATTTCTGGAACTGTCTCCCTCTGTCTGTATTTCCTACTTCCTATGATCTCCAGCTTTCAAACGCAGTGTGTCCAGGCTTGTCGAAATGAACGAACTTTGAATTTGGCTCTCTTTTGTATTTTGTTTTTTCTTGGAAGGAACGGTTTGTGGGCTCCTGGCCTTCAGTTCCTTCTTTCTTGCATAAAAAATAAAAATTGCGTGGTAACCATATAACGAAATGGACGCGTGGTGGTCTAGTAAGTTACGGCTCACCAGTACGATGGTGCTCATAAGGATTACCATCTGATTGGTGGTAGGGGTTCACTGCTTACTTTATGGCCCAAAGAGACCAGTGATGCTGGTCACCCCTGCCTTACATGATGAGAGAGAACACTCTACAGCCGAACCCCTATGATCCCTGTGAAACAGAGAAAGATTGGATGATAAATATATATTCTATAAGATCATGGCATTAGAGATTTTTACACCGTCACGAGTGATTGTTCAGCAGATGCAATGCTTTTCGTGACACGTGTGTATTTATGGGTGTGCATCTGTCTCTGCGTTTGTCTGTGTAAAGAAATTACAGTAACAAGGATTAGATTTAATTTTAAACATCTCTTTGGAAGGGCCGATGATGAATCAGGTGGTTGACCAATTCCTTTAGACCAAAGTGTCAACGGTCAAGGACACATGACAAGGCTAACCTCAATAGATTTTGTTTGATTTAGAACAGACTTGGTGGAAGGGTTGAGAGTAAGGCAAGGATGGAAGGATGAGTTTTTAGAACAGTCATTCAAAGCTCAAATTCACTGAGGACTGTCATGGTTCTGCCCTTGTGTATCTGTGTGAGGAAAAAAAATCATTTGATTTAGACCTTGCTTGGAGGAATGAATGAGGATCAGCCAATAGGTTGATCCATTTTTTAAAATAACAATAGAACGAAGATAATTATTTTCTCATTCTAAGATCTATTTACGATCTTCTTGCCCAAGTTACATCAAACTTTCAACAAGGGTTCAGAGAAGGCAAGGATGAAAGAACTGGATTTTGAGAACATTCAGCCAAATGCAAAGACCACAAAGACCAATTGTCAAGGTCAGATCGCAAGGTCAACATAAACGGATTTAATCTGATTTAGATCAGATTTGGCGGAAGAGATGAAGGCAAGCCAAGGACAAAAGTGTTCGGTTCTAAGAACATTCAGTCAACAGTTAAGGCCAGAGGGCATGGTCAAATGTTCCACCCAGTGACTCAAACAGTTCAGATTACAATTTTGACCAAAGTTAGTGGAAAAATTGATGGGTAAACCATGGATGAAGGAGAAAAATGTAAAAAGTCTTTGTCACAGAAAAGAACAACTGAAACAATTTCGATTCAATTTGGACCAAAGATAGTGAAAGGGCAAAGTCAGGCAATAATGAAGAAATTCGACTTTAAGATCAATAAGTCAAGAGTTTACGTCACTGGACCAAATCAAATATGTCTTTCTGAGACAATTCGTAAGGTGCCGGTGTTACACTTTCTAAGTGCTCATTCTTATTAACCCTCTGACCACTGAATATAGAAGGTCATCCCATGTGATTGTTAATCTACCCCCTGGCCACAGTGTCTTCAGTAAGTCAGGAGTAAGCCTTACTAGGACACAGACCTTGCTACTTTACCCCTAACTCCATTTTGCTTTTATTATACAAAATCTCATAACATAATCTTCATCGGGAGTACTTAGTGCATAAGATTTCATGTTTTGTTGTTTTTGTTGTTGCTGCTTAACCCCAGTCTGCCTGGCCAAGCAGTCTCGTCATCCACAGGTAAGCAACTGCCCCTTTGGGTTCGTCACACAGATTCCCTACCCCGTTGATGCTGTGTCTGCATCTTAGTGTGGTATGTGATGTTCGATGTTCCATTACTTGTGTTATATTGTGTGGGTCCATTCTAGAAGCAGGGCATGTGTAGTCATTATTTCCACCCAGCCTGAAACGAAGCTGGTAATTGAAGAGGATTAGGTTATGTCCTAATCTAACTCTAACTAGTTGCACTCGACTAGATCTAATTTAGGATACCTCAGATTTTGGTGAATTCTGAGAGGAGGGGCTTGTAACACATGTTCTTACTGAGGTGCTGTATCGTCCTGCGCAAGAATTAATTATGTAGCTGTGTCTTCATTGCTCGTGTTGTAATGTATGAAGGTGGGATGTTCTTCAGGAGGGTCTGGTAATGTCTGTGCATGACTGTTTTATATGCCTGGCTGTGTTGTGTGGCCCTGTTATATAATGGCATGGGTACTGTGTGTTAGTGAAGGCTGCTGCATAGAACTGCGTGCATCTCATATCAAAATATTTTCCAACATGAAGAACTTTAGTTTCAGAGTAAGCATGCCGTGGGAGTGGTTTTAATGCAGCCAGTAATGATGCATGGGACGTTGTTCTGTATTGTCTGCAAGGTGCTGTAGCGGGTGTTAAATAGGATGGGAATCCATGCCGGGGAGGCATAGGACATCAATGATCAAATAAACAGATTGTAGAGCAGAAATAAATGAGATGTCATACTGATTGAAAGAAATGTAAAAACCTATAGCAGTACTATCTATCTATCTATATACCAAGGGTCTTCCTCCAAGGAAAGGGAGGTAGCCGAGACAGGATGACACACTCCCAATTTACTCATCCACCCAAACACATTCATTCACATCTTAGCCCCGGAGGGGAAAGGACAGATTCTCACTGCACCACACCGCACAAAGGTCAACTGTGCAGTGCAATCAGTGACATCCGCTGCAGGGCCTGACAACAGAGCTGGTTTACCCCTGCCACATCATAAAAGACCCATCCCCTTACCTGCACCTGACCTGATCAGCTGATCAGACAAAATGCGGGAGAATATCCCCTCAGGGATGCGTCATCATGTATTCATTCACAATTTCTCTCCATTCATTTCTATCATGCACAGCCACTCTTCCATGCTCAACAGACATCCTTCTCGCATCCAAGGCTCTCTTCACACTGTCTATCCATCCTATTCGTGGTCTTCCTCTCAGCCTTACACCTCTCACATCAGATCTATTGTCCTTCCAAAATATCCAGATCGTTTGGCCGTCATTCCTCACAGGAGTTCCACTTCGCGCGACGCTGCCAAATCTGTACCAAAACACACCTCTCTGTCTCATTTCAGCTATTTACTACTTCTAAATGAAATTTATTTACAGTAAATATATATATATATATATATATATATATATATATATATATATATATATATAATTCTCTGATACAGCTATATAGTGTAAGAAAATGCCTATTGTTTTTAATAATTACAATGACTTTTTATAAATACCTCAACACTTGGCAACGTTACTTTCCAACATTGTCACACTTGTAGATGAATCAGTGAGGGTAGGTCAGGTGTCAATCCGCAGGTCACTTCCACTCTGACCGCCATCAAAGATGCAAGCTCCTACCTCTACTACTCGCCTTCGTCTGCTCCACAGTCAAGAAAAAGAACTTATTTACAGCGTAAATAAGTATTTTTTAGAAGAGGAGGCAAACAGAGGACGTATAATTGATCCTTCAAAAACTGGAAAGTATCACATAAATAAGAAAAACTTAATGTTGAGAGAGGGAGAGAGAGAGAGAGAGAGAGAGAGAGAGAAACAGACAGACAGACAGACAGACAAAGTCAGGAGGCTTTACTTCAAATTCTAATAATTCATAAAACCGTATAGACGTTTTTTAGAAATAAATCTCCATAAAATGTTGATTTTATATGCAGAGAGAGAGAGAGAGAGAGAGAGAGAGAAAGAGAGAGAGAGAGACAGACAGACAGACAGACAGAGACAGAGACAGAGACAGACAGACAGAGACAGAGACAGAGACAGAGAGAGTGAGCTGGGAGTGAGGGTTAACCCTTGTCTCTAATTCGATAATTGGCCCAGTAGAAACTGTGGCACCGTCGCACATGGGGGAACTCCCTTGAGGGACAACGCCTAAATGATCTGGATATCTTGGAAGGACTATAGTTATCTTTTTCACCAATCACTCATTATCTATTCTCTCCATATGCCCAAACCATCACAACACCCTCTGCTCAACTCGATCAGCTATCTCCCGAACAACTCCAGTTCTCCTTCGCACTTCATCATTTCTCACTCAATCCATATGCATCACTCTACACATAGTCTTCAGACACCTCCATTACATTCAAACTTTTCCTCTCTGCTACACCCATATTTCATGTTTTAGCCCCATATAATGCAGTCAGTACCACAACACCCTCATACAGCCTTCTCTTTACATCCATTCTAAGCGAATGATATCTAAACACTTTTTTCATTCCTCCCAGCACCTTTCCTACTTTATTCATTCTAAACTTCTGCATCTATTCTTCCATCCACAGCAACATGTGACCCTAAATACTTAAAACACTGTAATTCCTCAAGCAACTCACCATTCAAAGCTATATTCATCCTCCTACCATCCACCAACCTTGTACATTTCATCATTTCACTCTTATTCCCATTTACTTTCACTTTCCTACTTTCACACACCCTTCCAAACTCCTCTACCAACTGTCTCAATCTCTCCTCTGAATCAGCCACCAGTGCAGTATCATCTGCAAAAAGCAGCTGCTTCAGATTCCACTCTCTACCATCAACATTCACCAGACTCAGACCTCTACCTAACATTCTTGCATTCACCTCCCTTACAACACCATCCATATAGAAATTTAACAACCATGGTGACATCACACATCTCTGCCGCAGCCCCACTCTCACGGGACACCAATCACTCACAATATTTCCCACTCTTACACACACTTTACTATTTACATAAAAACTTTTCACTCCTTTTAGTAACCTACCATCAAGTCCATACGGTCATAAAACAGTCCACAAAGCCTCCCTATCAATTCTATCATAAGCTTTCTCTAAATCCATGAACGCCCAAAACACGTCCTTACCTAAATACTCTTCACACAACTATCTCACACCAAACACCTGATCCAGGCATCCCTTCCCTCTCCTAAAGCCACACTGCTTATCACCAATCACTCCCTCTGTACCCCGTCTAACTCTCTTAATTAACACTCTACGATTCACCTTACCTACAACACTCAACAGACTTATACCCCTAAAGTTAGTACATTCACACTTATTACCCTTACCTTTATACAAGGGGACCACAGAAGCACTTGCCCAGTCAATTGGTACCATTCCCTGCGCAAAGCATACATTCAGGAATCTTACTAACCAGTCAGCAAGTCTCTCCACAACCTTTCAGACATTCCACAGCACACCCATCCATACCTGTAGCTCTCCTTGGTTTCATCTCCTTTACTGATTGCTGCATTTACTCCTTCGGGATCAAAGAATCATTCAACTCTCCCAATACATTTATCTCTCTTATTTTTTTTTTTTATGCGACGAAGAAGGAACCAAAGGCCATAAGCCCCCAATAACAGTTTCCTCCAAGAGGAAAATAAAATACAAGAGAGAGCCAAATTCAAGATCTGTTCATTTTGAAATGCCTGGACACACTGCGTTTGAAAGACTGAAGATCATAGGCAGCAGGAAATACAGACAGAGGGAGACAGTTCCAGAGTTGACCTGTTGCATAAATGAAGGACTGAGAGTAACGGTTAACTCTTGCATTAGAGTGTTGGACAGAAAAAGGATGAGAGTTTGCTGCTAGACGGGTACGCGCCCGTTGTAGAGGTGGAGGAATGCATGCAGACAGTTCAGAGGAGCAGTGACCATTAAAGTAGCAATAGAAAAGAGATAAAGATGCAACAGTGCGGCGAAGAGACAGAGGTTGAAGGGAGTCAGTAAGAGGAGGAGAGTTAATGAGACGAAAAGCCTTTGACTCCACCCTATTGAGAAGAGCTGTATGTGGGGAGCCTCCCCACACATGAGAGTTGTACTCCACACAGGGGCGGATAAAACCCTTGTATAGAGTCAACAATTGTGCAGGGGTAAAGAAAGAACGGAGTTGGCTTAGTACACCCAATCTCTTGGAAGCCGATTTTACAAGAGATGTAATATGATCTTTCCAAGATAAGTCCCGAGTAAATGAAACCCCAAGCATGTTCAAGAATGATGCAGAATTAAGTTGAATATTATTAAATGTTAGTGGGTATACCTGTGGAAGATTTTGACGTGTTGATAGCAGTAAGAACTGAGTCTTAGATGCATTAAAAACAACAAGATTATTTTTACCCCAGTCAGAGATACGAGCCAAGTCAGACATTAGGTGTGCCATAGCCTCATCCCTTGTTTGTTGAAGTAACTGCTGAGATGGGCGTTGCGGGAACCGAATGGAAAGATGAAGGGTGGAGTCATCAGCGTATGAGTGGATAGGGTTAGATGTACAGGTTAGAAGGTCACTGATGAATAAAAGGAAGAGAGTTGGTGATAGGACAGAGCCCTGAGGAACATCACTGTTGATAGATCTAGGAGAAGAACGATGACCATCTACAACAGTGGCTATAGAACGACCAGAAAGGAAGCTATAGATGAAGGCACAGAAGGATAGAAACCGTAAGAGGGCAATTTGGAAATTAAAGATTTATGCCAGACTCGATCGAAAGCCTTTGAGATGTCAAGTGCAATGGCAAAGTTTTCGCCAAAGTCCCGAAAGGAGGATGACCAGGAGTCTGAAAGGTAGGTGAGAAGATCGCCAGTGGAGCGTCCCTGACGGAACCCGTACTGACGATCAGAAAGAAGGTTGTGATAGGAAAGATGCCTTAAAATTTTTCTATTGAATATTAACTCGAAAACTTTTGAAATACTGGATGTTATAGCAATTGGACGATAGTTCGAGGGTTGGGAGTGGTCACCCTTCTTTGGGACTTGCTGAATGAGAGCAAACTTCCAGCAAGAAGGAAAGGTACAATTTGACAGAGAAAGGCGAAAGAGTTTGCCTAGGCAGGGTGTAAGCACAGAAGCACAGTTCTTGAGAACAACAGGAGGGACTCCATCAGGCCCATATGCCTTGTTAGTATTGAGGCCAGTGATGGCAGAAAATACATCAGCTGAAGAAATTTTAATGTCAGCCATGAGGAAGTTAGAGGCATGAAGCGATGGAGGAACAGCACCGGAATCATCTGAGGTGGAATTGGAGGAGAAAGACTGTGTGAAGAGATCTGCTTTATCAATAGAAGAAATGAGGCCCTCCATATAAGAAGGGCGAAACACGCCACCCCCCTCAAAGTGCGTTTTATGTGGTATAGCACTGTACTGAGGTGTCTACTTTTACGTGGAAGTGGACAAAAGTCCATTCTCCCAGTGGAAATATGGTAGAAAATCACATAAAACCAAGTGATACTCTCGACCATCAGTGCAGCAGGCACTCCGTGCTGAGTGAGAAAATCCCAATAAGAGAGGCTTTTCGACCATCGTCAGAATAGTGGCGCCAGCTGAGCCGAGTCGCCTATCTTATTGGGGACTTCCCTGGGGCAACCACCCGGATTACAATGGCGGGGTATCCTGTGTGCGTTCGTCCTGTGGCGCGGGGGCTGTATCAGCCAATGAGAACCTCCGCTTACCATCACGTGACTGCCCGCAGCCAATGGGAGCCCAGTATGCGGGCGGCCATGACAGTCCCTTTTGTTTTGTTCCTGGCTGCGGAGCTAGCACGGACGCTCTTAGCTTTTTTGTTTTTTTCCCTTGACATACTAGTGCAACTTCATTCAAACTGTGCCAAAAATGTCAGGAAAGCAGCTGGATCATGAGGAAAGTGTTCAAGGGCCATCACGTCCTCGGGAAGAAAGTGATACGAGTGGTGATGAAGGTCATACCCTAAGCAAGCACTCGTTCTATGGGATAGTGGATTATGGAATGGATTAATGGAATGCCTCTTCTGTTGATGACCTGGAACTGTTTATGCATCATGGATAACACAATCATGAACTTCAGCCTTCACCCATTACTGGTGAGTGTTAAATTGTTATAATAATAATAATCGTAATAGCAGTACTTACTATTACTGTATTATTAATAATACTTACTGTTATTATTATTATTATTGTTATTACTATTATTATTATTACTATCATTAGTATTATCACAGCCATAACATTTTACTAGTATTACTGTACAATACAGGTAATGATATTCAAGCCCTAGTAAGAGTAATAATAATAATAAGAAGAAGAAGAATAATACAGGTAATAATAGTTATGATGCTGTTATTATTATTGTTACTGATGCCTTCTGTAAGACTGGTTTACTCATGCAGTACTAAAGTGTATTCCGTGTTATTACTCGTGGGTAGGTTCAGTCAGCTACGACACTATTAATAATAGTATTTCTGGATTAGTATCATTAATAATATTGGTGTATTACGACAGGCAGTAGTACTTTGGAACAGTAACCAGTGGGTTCTTAACACATGCGGATTGTCTTGCCTCTTGGCATCATTATTATTATTTAGTAGTAGTGGTAATAGTACTATTATTTAGTAGTATTAGTAATAGTACTAGTAGTGTCATTATTAGTACTATTATTACTTAAGTTTTTACCCAAATTATTAGTATTACTATTAGAAAGAAGGAAACGTAAGTGAAGTGACGTTGAGAATGAATATTGGCGTGGAAGCACGTATTATTATTATTAGTAGTAGTAGTAGTAATAGTACTAGTAGTGTCATTATTAGTAATTATTATTATTATGACTTGAGTTTTGGCCATACTTTTAAAAGTATTACAATAAGAAAGAAGGAAACTTTAGTGACATTGAGAATGATGTTCTGGCAGCGTACTCAGCCGTATTCATAGCGATCGCTCTCGGAGCGTTTGTAACGTGAGTCGGCCCAAATGTCCCTTCTTATTTCATAATCATTATTCACTATTGTGGGAAGTCTATTGAGGTTATTCTTACTTTTTTTTTTGTTTTTTATCATTAATAGTGATGGAACATCAATACTTTATACATTACAAGCAGAAAATGCAGTTAAACTTCCCTCTAACTTCCAAAACCATAACAGATGATGCTAACAAAACGTAATATTTCTCTTTCCTGTTCTTAATAGTTACATTCAAGCGAAACAAAAATACCAGTGTCATGATCGGCAATGATTCACGCTCATTTTAAGACTAAAAGCAATGTTCTATCTTAGTATATAACGAAGTTATGGTTATTGGAAGTTGAGCGAAGTTTGACTGCGTTTTCTGACGTTTTTTATTTTGGCGCGTTTCACCCTTCTTATTCGGAGCGCCTCAAATAGCTACAGAACCATCAGAGTAGAAAAGAGGAGGGAAGGATGATGAGGTAAAGTTGTTAGAAAGGTTTTTGGCAAGGTGCCAGAAGGAGTGGGAAGAATTCGAGTTGGAGAGTTGAGAGCATTTAGTACGGATGAAATTGTTTTTAGCAGAGCGAAGAACAGACTTAGCACGATTCCAGGCAGAAACGTAAAGATGATGTGATTCAGGGGTGGGTTGGCTCTGGTACCTTTTGTAGGCCCTCTCCTTGTTGTGGACAGCATGAGAACAATCGTGATTAAACCAAGGCTTTCTTGCGTTAGTCAAAGGATATGAGAAAGGAATGTATGCTTCCATGCCTGAGACAATAACCTTTGTAATGTGCAAGGCACACTCAGATGGCTCCCGGCCATGGAAGCAATAATCATTCCAGGGAAAATCAAAGAAGTACTGCCTGAAGGCCTCCCAATCCGCGGCTCCAAAATGCCACAGACGACGTTTCCCTGGAGGGTCCACAGGCCGTACCGGAGTGATAGGAGAGGTTAAGGTGATAAGGTTGTGATCGGAGGAGCCCAACGGAGAGAAAAGATTAACAGTGTAAGCAGAAGGATTAGTTGTAAGGAAGAGGTCAAGTATGTTGGAGCTCTCTCCAAGGCGGTCTGGGATATGGGTAGGGTGCTGTACAAGCTGCTCTAGGTCATTAAGGATAGAAAAGATGTAGGCTTGTTCACCAGGTGGATCAGTAAAGGTGAGGAGAGCCAAAGGTGGTGGTGAACATTGAAATCTCCTAGAATGGAGATTTCAGAGAAAGGAGAAATGGATAGAATGTGTTCCATCGTAGAAGTAAGATAGACGAAGAATTTTTGATAGTCAGTAGAAATAGGGGATAAGTAAACAGCACAGATATATTTAGTCAGAGAATGACAGGAAAGCCGAAGCCAGAGTGTAGAGAATTCAGGAGAATCAAGTTCAGGAACACGAGAGTAAGATAAGTCGTTGCGTATATATTCACAACAGCCACCTTTGGCTTTGAAATGAGCATAGAGAAAGTAGGAGGATACAGAAAAGGGTATGCTGTCAGTTGCCTCAGACAGCTGAGTCTTAGTTAAAAAAAGAAGGTGAGGTTTAGAGGAGGAGAGGTGGTGCTCGACAGAGAGAAAGTTAGAGGAAAGGCTGCGAATGTTGCAGAAATGAAGAAGAAGAGAGTCAGACAGTGGTTCCAGGCACCTTGAGTCGTCACCGGGAGAGGGGCAGAAGGTGGGGGCATTTATGGTGCCCCCCCTGGGGGGGAATCCGAGGCTGGGTGATGATGCACCCTTCTGTCTGCCACAATCTCAGCCTTCCTTTCCTCCTCTACATTTAAAATTCTTTCAAAATACTCTGCCCATCTCTTCCTTACTGCATCCATCTTAGTTAACATGCTTCCATCCTCTGCTTTTACTCGCTATTCCTTTCCAGACTCTCCCTTTTGCACCCTTTTCACCTCCATCCAAAACATTTTTCTTTTTTTGTTGAAAATTCTCAGTCAACCACCTACCCCACCTCTCATCTGCTGCCACATTAGCATCATGCACAGCCCTTCTTGCCCTATTCCTGTTTTCCTTATACCTCTCATATGACACTTCATCCTTCCTCAGCAGCCACACTACATATGCATGTCTCTTCTCAGCCACAGCCATACTTACTTCCTTGCACCACCATGCACTTCCTTTTTTTACACCACCACCCAGTCGTTTCACACCACACACCTCTTCCGCATGCCCCACCACAGCACGCTTAAACAACTGCCATTCCCGCACACTGCCATTTTCCTGATCTTTCACTGCATTTCACTCATCTTTCAGTTTCTCCTGATACTCTATGATTTTCTCTCATTTATCCAACTCACTCACTTTCAAAACCTCCCTGCCACACCTAAGTCTCCTAGCTCTCACCCATGTCTTACCTACTCTTAACTTTCCCTCCACCAGGTAGTGGTCAGACATACCTCCAACCTCTCCTCTCAGAACTCTCACATCCAACAGTCTTCCTATTACATTCCTGGACAGAACCACATAGTCCATCAATGCTCTATCAACAACCCTTCTACCCTCCTGTCTCACCCTTGTATACTTATATCTTCCTTCTCAAACAAGGTATTTCCAATCATAATCTCTCGCTCAATGCACATCCCTATCATTCGTTCCCCATTTTCATTTCTTCCAGGCACACCATGCATATCAACTACACATTTCCCACTCTAGCATTCAGATCTCCCACCATTACCACATTCACATTCGCTCCAAAACTATGCAAGCACTCATCAACATCATTCCAGAAGGAATCCCTTTCACTACCAGGCCCATGCACTCACAAATACCCACAACTCAAGTTCAAATTTTGCTTTCACCCATATCAGTCTGGATGACTCCTTCCATTCAATCACACAATTGACATTCAGTTACACAATTGACATTGTTCTTCTTATAGCAGTAGTTTCTTGTTTATAGATACTGTCTTTTTGACAATGTTATCACTGCTTTCATCAATATAAAACCCAAAAGGTTTGCAGAGGAATTATGGGTCATGTACAAGAAACACTTGTTGGATTGCTCATAACTGACTTGGTGCCATCAGGCTCCTTTACCTTGGAAAGAAAAAAAAAAAAGTACCGTACCACATTTTGTTTACATTAAAGATTACAGAAAATCTAGTGATGTTGTTGAATTCAAGTGAATTCTCTACACGGACTTCCTGCCTTTATTAATCTGATTCAGCATTCATTAAAAATGTATAAGAACATAAACATTTGCATAGGAATTTCTAAGTCATTCGACTTTATTCGCATTATATCTGTTAGTATTGGTTAAATAAAATATTTGAATGTGGATTTCAATTCTCCAACTATTTTTGTGCCCATTTGAATAACGTGAAATTATTTAGTCAATGTAATAGCAGAGCTATGGAGAAAAGAATCTGTACATATCTCCTGGTGAAGCCTTGGGCTAAAATGACACCTCTCCCTGCCAACCACTCTTCCTCCTGGTGTCAGACGTCTACACCCGGTTAATTAAGTATTATCACCCCATAAATCAAGCCACTAGTCATCCCACGACATCGCCCTACCAACCAACTCATTGGCTCCACTAACCTTCAGGGCGGCCAAGTCTACCTAATGGTGTGAGCCGCTTCAAGTGCTCTAGCATCTCCTCACTTGCGCTTGCTGCCATTGGTGTGTCAATCGCTCCAGGTAGCACACAGTTTACACGTATGGCTTTGCTGAAATGGTAAGGAGTTTCCGTAATTTGCACTTCAATATATATATATATATATATATATATATATATATATATATATATATATATATATATATATATATATCAGCCGTTTGTGTCCAATATATATATATATATATATATATATATATATATATATATATATATATATATATATATATATATATATATATATATATATATATATATCAGCCGTTTGTGTCCAATATATATATATATATATATATATATATATATATATATATATATATATATATATATATATATATATATATATATATATATATATATATATATATATATATATATATATATATATATATATATATATATATATATATATCAGCCGTTTGTGTCCAATATATATATATATGAGGAAATAATTACAAGCATTAAAGCAAATACTGAACATGGAAGCTATGATCAATCCATTGTCTGCATGGGTATATGGTTTAGTTACCTCGTCAATTCTGCAGCACACGTCTTAGTGAGTGAAATAACTCCTCCTTTGCTGGCACTATAACCACTCTTCTCGGAATTGCCAGTTTTCCCCCAAATACTTGCAATATTCACTATTGCACCCTTGGAGTCTTTCCCATTTTCCAGCAGTGATCTTGTGAATGCCTGGGTTACCAAGAAAATTCCCTGCGGAGTTGAAGGTGATAAATATATTAGATTCATTGTTGCTTATTTATCAGAATTATTTTCATTTTAGTTTTGCCATATCTCTTACTTCTTACATCATGTACTTTTATTCACTAAAGTGGTTGTCACAACTTGGAACTGACCGTCAGGTTGACATCAATATTTTTCTGCCAGGTGTCATCATCAGTCTCTAAGAAGGGAGCAGAGGTGATAATGCCGGCACAGTTGACCAGCAGTGAGGGTGGGGCGCCACACTGGTCCCGGGCTGACTTCACTGCGTCCTCTACACTCCTCCTGTCTCTCACGTCCATGGCCAGAGCCATGTGCTGCTGCCCACCTGCCGGAGACGGGAATAATGCAAGTGTTCTTTATGAGGATATATTACAAGATGTTTTGTAAATAACACCAAAATTCCGCTTACCAGAAAATTCTCAGGTGCAAATAGCAATTATAATAAATGTTTTTTGGTCGTCAACCTGAAAAATATAGGGGATTCTTGCTTTGAGAAACATAATATAGACCTTTGATTCCAACTGCGAGGTTAAATGAATATCACATGAACGGACCTAAATGTAAAATTTGAAACGTTTACCTCAGGCCTGCAAGAATGGGGTACAATAAGCATTTCATTAGATTGCTTACTATCATATACCTGAGGAAAAACGTCAACTTTCTCCATCGGGCAGTAACTCTACCATCCTACCTTACAAGTGGAGGTGTGGACATGCCAGCAACAATAAAAGAAGAAATGAGTGTGCTCCATCACTTGTGAAACTAGTTGGCTATCCTGAAATGCGGTTTTAATATTCTGATTCAGGTACCGAGAAAACAGCCCGAGAGAGAGAGAGAGAGAGAGAGAGAGAGAGAGAGAGAGAGAGAGAGAGAGAAAAAGAGAGAGAGAGAGAGAGAGAGAGAGAGAGAAAATGGGAGAAATGGAGTTCCCCCGAGCTAAGCCCTGTATTGGACTATATAGCCCCGCTAGGGTTATAGGAGGGAGCTACCCCTCCCGGCACGGCAGCCTGGGCGAGGCTCGAACTTGCAATCCCCCGATCACAAGTCCAGCGCGCTACCACTGTGCTACCGCGCCCCCCCAGAGAGAGAGAGAGAGAGAGAATTATCACCTTATTCTGAGCACTCGTGAGCCCATATAGAAACATCTCTACTGGGTTTTAAATACACACACTGACAAAAAAAAAAATATCGAGTCAGCATAGTAAGCATTGTCAGCCAGTTCACTGCACCAAGCAATACTTGCAAAATATAATGTATCAAAGGAGAATGAAACAAATGCATTTCAGTTTGTGTTTGTTAATTTGTATTTGGTTTTCCCGTTCAGTTTTCATTACATTATTGAGCAATTTAGCCTGCTGCCAGAGATTCTCTCTCTCTCTCTCTCTCTCTCTCTCTCTCTCTCTCTCCTAGCAGGTGTAACCGGCGTTGCCGGGCCAAGAACACGAACACTCTAATCCTATTTGTTCTAGTACAGTCTCTCTTTCTACTCTAGAAAGACCATGTACATCTCTGGACAGAAATTCATGATACACGATAATCTGCCACCAGAGGTCGGGTTAATCGCACACGTCTACCCCCCCCCCTAACTCCCCCTCCTTACCCCCATCGAAACACTGATTTGTTGGACGGATGGATCGGAGATATGAAGCTTCGCTAACTCTCATGTCTTGCCGCATGTAATGTTACTTTCATTTATCTTACTATTAGGTATATTATCAGGTGCATAGATCCGTCTTCAGTTCCATGAGAAGTGATTATATCGAAGTTTTAGCAGATTTCAATACAATGACCTTAATGTATAGAGTCTGGTTTCCAAATAGTTTTAATAGTGTTCTAAGCGATAAACTAAAAATCCAAGTAACAGTTCAGTGTTATATGCCAGAGAAGTCCCTCTCTTGCCTTGTCATCTGGACAGCCACAAATGCATCCACCTACTTATCCACCTACCCACTCAACCCATCCAACACAACCCACCAACCTCACACCTGACACCCACCCAGCCCATAGATCCCTGCTATCCACCCTGCTAACCCACGAATGCCACACACGAAGTTCACCCAACAATGCCACTCAACTCATTTACTCATTCATTTCTCCACCCTGAACCCATCCAGCCATCCAACCCAACTACCCACTTAGATCATCCCGACCACACAATCGTCTCAGCCACCCTGGCGCCCAACGGTGCCCACTCACCCTGCCGACTCTGCCCACACATTCCGACAATCTATCTTGGCCACTGACCCCAACCACCCACCCTCTCCACTCACAAATTCCACCCACCCTTCCCACTCACGAGTTCCATCCACCCTGGTCACCCAACAATGCCATCCATCTCATCCATTCACACAACCCTCCCACCTTTCCCTGAACACTCCTCACCCACCTCACCCTGCCCATCCACCCATCCTGTCCACCCACTCCTCCCACCGACCCACCCGCCCATCCACCCTTCATACCCAACCCCATTTACCTATTTGACCCCAACCCCATTCACCCCGCCACCCCATTCACCGATTTGAACCCAACCTCATTCACTCCGCCACCCCATTCACCCATTTGAATCCAACCTCATTCACTCCGCCACCCCATTCACCCATTTGAACCCGACTTATCCATCAAACTCATCTTATCCAAACCTAACTTACCGACCCCTCCCCGACCACCCACATATCCAGCCACCACCCACCCAACCCATCCACTCACTAACCCATTTACCCCTACAACCCACCCAAAACCACTCCACACACCACACCCAACAACCGCCCCCTCAGCCCTTCTCTCCACCATTACCACTGTCCACCCACCCTGGCGATGCATCGAACTACCACACCCACCAACTCAGCCTCATCAACTCCAGCCACCCAACCAACTGACTCGCACACACACACACACGCACACACACACACACACACACACACACACACACACACACACACACACACACACAAAATGAGGGAAGATCAGAGGAGGAGAAGACAACATTTTTTTTCACAAAGTAATTGGATTGCAGGTACAGTCGCCAAACTTTCCACCTGGGCCACCTAGCCGCGAGAGGTGGGTAACGGGTGCTGGCAACAGTGTATTTGTTTGTTCGTTTGTACATGCTCGACGAAAGTTCGGATCATCAACTCTCGTCTTCTGTAGTGAACCTCAGAGTTCATCCCAATATTCGGTCGACAATTTTAAGCCGGAAGAATTTCAAAGGAACTTCTTGAAAGTATTGGATAATGCGAGTATTGAAAACAGTAAGTAAAATAATCTAAAAAATTGCATCTTTACATATATTACATATTTATAAACGTATTCATTTACATTATTATATGATAAACCCATGGCTCATCACTTAATCATTACGTGGATCACTGTGCTTGCAATGCAAACACGGCTATTGTTTTAACAGTTGATATATATTAAATATGTGAAACAGTACTGTGGATGACGTGGTAATTAACGCTTCCGCCAGCCGATCCGTGTGACGTGGTTCCACCCCAGTTAGAAGAGATGGGTTTCTCCTGTTATATACCATGCCCATATCTTATGACCAAGTCTTAGTAGCAGGTAGTCAGCAACCAAAATCACATATCCTCGCACCCCGGGCCTCGGTGACGGGCGCTAAAGCGCCTGGGGTCATGAGAAAAAAAAAAAAAAAAAAAAAAAAAAAAGTGTTCCAGCCTGTAATAATTTTATGTTCGTTATGTTGCATTTACCAATCACATAAGTAAGATGACAGGCAATGGTGATATAAATGTCCCAGCTATTCATGAATCAGTAGCAATTGTGCTTCAAATGACTGGAAGCTTTTGCATACTGTGATGTAACGGTGGAGTCTTCATCTTGCTATAATGTGAGATAATGTTGTTTGGTGAAGACTCGATGAGCGTGTAAATGTGTGACCTCACACAAAAGCGGCACTGCTCACAATCAATTTTCCGTGTAATGTGTAATTCAGTCATGTGAAATGACTATAAAGGTGTGCTGTTATGACCATAGGCATATGAAATATGATACGGTAAGTCATTTCATAGCTAATATAATAGCCACGTTCCGCTGCAGTATAAATAAACTCTTTGGCTGTTGAGGTGACACTGTTTTAACATACCTCTTCCTGGTGCACCACAGA
This sequence comes from Coenobita brevimanus, assembly GCF_032717465.1. Taxonomy (NCBI): domain Eukaryota; kingdom Metazoa; phylum Arthropoda; class Malacostraca; order Decapoda; family Coenobitidae; genus Coenobita; species Coenobita brevimanus. The sequence continues at coordinate 22,577,880 of NC_136980.1, forward strand.
ACACATAAAAACATATACCTGAAGTACTACCAACGAGGAAATAAGCAACCGTTAACAGTATCTGAACATCATTCTAACGTATACTGGTCAGTGTCATTCATGATGTGAATATGGAAGGTATCTTACTTGTAACTTGACATAGATGTTAGGTACCTGCATTCCTCTTCAACCTATACTGATAGTGGTATCAAGTGATAACCCTGTGAAATGGAATTACTGATATAAGGAGAGAGTGAGAGAGAGAGAGAGGCTTGGAGCGATTCCAGTATATAGTGCATTAACATGTTATGGTAACAATGTAAAAACAACATAGAAAATAAAATGTTTAGTGTTGTTAAGAATGCTAATGGATCTCAAAGACTAGTTCGACAATTATTATCACTGGCGGTATGAATAACGTAACCCCCCTTCCCCCGTCCTGCGCCTGCCCTGGCCTTCACTATGCCAAGCTCCTCCCTTAATCAGCTCTCCCACCGGCTCGACCAGTTGCAGGAAACCGGTCGCATGGAATTGTTGCGTGCCATAGGTTGCACGGACCAAGGCCAAATAAGTATAGTATAATATATATAATTGTATTATATATAAGAGTATATATCTATATCATATTATATATATTACCTTATATAATTAATAATCATATTTATTTGGCCTTGGTCAGCGCGACCTATGGCACACAGTTTTCCGTGCGACCAGTTTCATGCAACTGGCTGAGTCGATGGGAGAGCCGCCTTACTCCTGAGACATTTTTCTCTCCACCCAACAACGTACCCAGCCATCTATGGGATGAACTCTGACTCTGACTGAGGTTCACTACAGACGAAGAGAGTTGATGATCCGAACTTTCGTCGAGCATGTACGCAAGAACAAACAGATACACTGTTGCCAGCACCCGTTACCCACCTCTCGCGGCTGGGTGGCCCAGGTGGAAAGTTTGGCGACTGTACGAAAGTGGTACATAAACAGGAGGGAATGAAAAGGAAGAAGGTAGTAGAATCATGTCATGACAAGTATATAAACAAGATGATAAAGTTGATGTACTCAAATGTGGATGGAATGGTATCTAAATTACCAGAGATGAATGATTATGTCAGAGAAAATGAACAACATATAATATGCCTAACTGAAACAAAATTGACACCAAGGATATCAAATGACATACTAAACTTAGAGGAATATAATATATGGAGAAGGGATAGAAAATTAATAAAAAGGAGGAGGAATTATAATATTAACTAAGAAAAATATACGTCAATGAAATAAAACTAGATATACCCTCACAAGTAGAGCTGATTGCAGTAGAGATCAACACATCTGAAGGGAAAGCAATTGTAGCCAATTTGTACATGCCACCCAGATCATACACATGGGAAAGAGACGAATATGAGGACCTGGCAGAGAGTACAATTCAGAGTTCAGAGCATAACTACATAAAATGGAAGAGAAATCGGAAAGAATTATACTAACTGGAGACTTTAATACAAATATAAATTGGAATACTCTAGATATAATTAGCCAAGAAAGCTGTTGGAACCAAAATCTCCTGGATCTCGTGCAAGAGTTTTTCCTAACGCAACATGTGAAGGAAACCATCAGAAAAAGAGGACTCGATGTACCTTCAGTGCTAGATCTCATATTTACTAGGCAAGAAAATGATATTGACAATTTAATATATCACCCTCCATTCGGCAATAGCGTTCATTCAGTACTAAATTGCAACTTCAGGATAGCTTATAACATAGTTAACAGCAATGAAAGTTACAAAAAGAGTCTAAACTATAAAAAGGGAAATTATCATGACCTAAAGAATTATTTCTTAGAAGTTGATTGGGAAACTGACCTTAGAGGACAAGATTTAAATGCTGTATATAAAAAATTCTGTGAATATTATGAAATAGGAGTCCAGAAGTACATCCCACAGCACAAAGAAGCAGATACAAAAATACAGAAATGGTTCAATACAGAATGTAAAAGATCAAAAGAAAGAAGAGATTTGTTGTGGAATAGATACAGAAGACACAATAGTGAAAGAGCATATAATAATTACAAACAGGCAAGAAACGATTATACTAGAATAAGGAGGGAAGCCCAAAAACAGTTTGAGGAGGCTATCATAAATAAAAGTAGTGATCAACCGAAGCTATTTTACAGCTACATCAGAAGCAAAATCAAAGTAAAAGATATAATACAATCCATTACGGACCAGGGAATCACCTATACACAAGGGAAAGATATTTGTGAAGCACTAACTAAGAATTTCAAATCAGTTTTTACAGAAAAAAAAAATTGAGAAGGACTACGTGGGACATGCATGCCCACACATACTACCAGATATACAAGTATCAGAAAAAGTAATACAGGAGGAGTTAAGTAAATTAGACAGAGGAAAAGCAAGTTGTCCTGATGAAATTTCATGTTGGGTGCTACGAGAATGTGCAAAGGAGTTAAGTAAACCATTATCCTTAATCTTCAAGAAATCCTTGAGTCAAGGGAAACTACCTGATATTTGGAAGAAAACAAATATTGTCCCCTTATTCAAGAAAGGGAATAGACAAAATCCACTCAACTACCGACCAGTATCACTGACCAGTGTTGTAAGCAAGGTATTAGAAAAGCTTATAAGAAAAGCTTGGGTAAATCATCTAGAACACAATATGATTACAGAAAGACCGTTTGGTTTCAGAAAAGGAAAATCATGTGTTACTAATCTGTTGAGCTACTATGACAGAGTAACAGACACAATACAGGAAAGAGAAGGATGGGTGGACAGTATCTATTTAGATTTCAAGAAAGCATTTGACACAGTACCACACCAAAGACTTTTATGGAAACTGTACCATCAAGGAGGAATTTGAGGCAAACTGTTTTGTTGGATGCAAGATTTTCTCATAAAAAGAGAAATGAGAACAGTACTAAGGGGAAACTACTCATCATGGAAAGAAGTGACTAGTGGAGTACCACAGGGCTCAGTGCTGGCACCAATCATGTTTTTAGTGTATATAAATGATATAGACAGTAACACTGGAAATAAAAGCTATCTAAATATGTTTGTAGATGATGCAAAAATACAAAGGAGAATTAGTAACACAGACTCTTGTAAAGAGCTACAAGAAGAATTAAATAAACTTCATGAATGGAGTAATACATGGCAAATGGAATTCCTGTCATTCTCTGACTAAATATATCTGTGCTGTTTACTTATCCCCTAATTCTAATGACTATCAAAAATTCTTTGACTATCTTACTTCTACGATGGAACACATTCTGTCCATTTCTCCTTTCTCTGAAATCTCCATTCTTGGAGATTTCAATGTTCACCACCACCTTTGGCTCTCCTCTCCTTTCACGGATCCACCTGGTGAACAAGCCTACATCTTTTCTATCCTTAATGACCTAGAGCAGCTTGTACAGCACCCTACCCGTATCCCTGACCGCCTTGGAGAGAGCTCCAACATACTTGACCTCTTCCTCACAACTAATCCTTCTGCTTACTCTGTTAATCTTTTCTCTCCGTTGGGCTCCTCCGATCACAACCTTATTACCTTAACCTGTCCTATCACTCCGGTATGGCCTGTGGACCCCCCAGGGAAACGTCGTCTGTGGCATTTTGGAGCCGCGAACTGGGAGGCCCTCAGGCAGTACTTCTTTGATTTTCCCTGGAATGATTATTGCTTCCATGGCCGTGAGCCATCTGAGTGTGCCTTGCGCATTACGGAGGTTATTCTCTCGGGCATGGAAGCATACATTCCTTTCTCATATCCTTTGACTAACGCAAGAAAGCCTTGGTTTAATCACGCTTATTCTAATGCTGTCCGCAACAAGGAGAGGGCCTACAAAAGGTACCGGAGCCAACCCACCCCTGAATCACATCATCTTTACGTTTCTGCCCGGAATCGTGCTAAGTCTGTTCTTCGCTCTACTAAAAATAATTTCATCCATACTAAATGCTCTCAACTCTCCAACTCGAATTCTTCCCGCTCCTTCTGGCACCTTGCCAAAAATCTTTCTAACAACTTTACCTCATCATCCTTCCCTCCTCTTTTCTACTCTGATGGTTCTGTAGCTATTTCTTCTACTGATAAAGCAGATCTCTTCGCACAGACTTTCTCCTCCAATTCCACCTTAGACGATTCCGGTGCTGTTCCTCCATCACTTCTCCCCTCTGACTTCCTCATGGCTGACATTAAAATTTCTTCAGTTGATGTATTTTCTGCCATGAATGGCCTCAGTACTAACAAGGCATATGGGCCTGATGGGGTCCCTCCTGTTGTTCTCAAGAACTGTGCTTCTGTGCTTACACCCTGCCTAGGCAAACTCTTTCGCCTTTGTCTGTCAACTTGTACCTTTCCTTCTTGCTGGAAGTTTGCTCTCATTCAGCCAGTCCCAAAGAAGGGTGACCACTCCCAACCCTCCAACTATCGTCCAATTGCTTTAACGTCCTGTATTTCAAAAGTTTTCGAGTCAATTCTTAAGAGAAAAATTTTAAGGCATCTTTCTTATCACAACCTTCTTTCCAATCGTCAGTATGGGTTCCGTCAGGGACGCTCCACTGGCGATCATCTCACCTACCTTTCAGACTCCTGGTCATCCTCCTTTCGGGACTTCGGCGAAAGCTTTGCCATTGCACTTGACATCTCAAAGGCTTTCGATCGAGTCTGGCATAAATCTTTAATTTCCAAACTGCCCTCCTACGGTTTCTATCCTTCTATCTGTGCCTTCATCGCTAGCTTCCTTTCTGGTCGTTCTATAGCCACTGTTGTAGACGGCCATCGTTCTTCTCCTAGATCTATCAACAGTGGTGTTCCTCAGGGCTCTGTCCTGTCACCAACTCTCTTCCTTTTATTCATCAATGATCTTCTAAGCTGTACATCTAACCCTATCCACTCATACGCTGATGACTCCACCCTTCACCTTTCCATTCGGTTCCCGCAACGCCCATCTCAACAGTTACTTCAAGAAACAAGGGATGAGGCTATGGCACACCTAATGTCTGACTTGGCTCGTATCTCTGACAGGGGTAAAAATAATATGGTTGTCTTTAATGCATCTAAGACTCAGTTCTTACACCTATCAACCCGACAAAATCTTCCACAGGTATACCCATTAATGTTTAATAATATTCAGCTTAATCCTGCATCATCCTTGAACATGCTTGGGGTTTCATTTACTCGGGACTTATCTTGGAAAGATCATATTAGATCTCTTGTAAAATCTGCTTCCAGAAGATTGGGTGTGCTAAGCCGACTCCGCTCTTTCTTTACCCCTGCACAATTGTTGTCTCTATACAGGGGTTTTATCCGCCCCTGTGTGGAGTACAACTCTCATGTGTGGGGAGGCTCCCCACACACAGCTCTTCTCAATAGGGTGGAGTCAAAGGCTTTTCGTCTCATTAACTCTCCTCCTCTTACTGACTCCCTTCAACCTCTGTCTCTTCGCCGCACTGTTGCATCTTTATCTCTTTTCTATCGCTACTTTAATGGTCACTGCCCCTCTGAACTGTCTGCTTGCATTCCTCCACCTCTACGACGTGCGTGTAGCACCCGTCTGGCAGCAAACTCTCATCCCTTTTCTGTCCAACTCTCTAATGCAAGAGTTAACCGTTACTCCTAGTCTTTCATTTATGCAACAGGTCAGCTCTGGAACTGTCTCCCTCTATCTGTATTTCCTGCTGCCTATGATCTCCAGTCTTTCAAACGCAGTGTGTCCAGGCATCTCAAAATGATCGGATCTTGAATTTGGCTCTCTATTGTATTTTGTTTTTCTCTTGGAGGGAACTGTTACTGCCGGCTCATGGCCTTTGATTCCTTCTTCCTCGCATAAAAAAAAAAAAAAAAAAAAAGTGTCATGTAATCAAGTTTGGTAAAAGTGGAAAAAGACCTGGTTGGGATTATACGTTAGGTAATAAAACCCTACACACATCAGAAAGAAACAAGGACCTAGGTGTGATTATCAATAGCAGACTATCTCCGGCCGACCACATCAGTGAGAAGGTACGGAACATGTATACACTGCTTGCAAATATGAGAATAGCATTGACATACATAAACGAAGACATGCTAAGAAGGATAATAACATCATTCATCAGACCAACCCTGGAGTATGCATCAGTAGTCTGGAGTCCTCATCTCAAAAAACACATAGACAAGATTGAAAAAGTTCAAAGGGCCGCTACAAGATGGATACCAAGCTTAAGGGATCTAAGCTACAAAGAAAGACTAAATACGCTGAATCTACCAATAATACAGGAGAGAAGGAAAAGAGGTGACATGATAATGCTATATAAGTGCATATCAGGGAAGGAGAAAATAAAAATAAATGATTACTTAACATATGGGGAAGCATCAGGAAGAGGACACTGCAAAAAACTGCTAAGAAGAGAGGTGATAAAGACGTAAGGAAATTCAGTTTCCCAAACAGAGCAATTGATCAAAGGAATGCACTACCGAATGAAATAGTGTGTGCCAAAACAATTCACAAATTTAAGGATATTTACGATAAATATGGTTTAAGACACGGGACAGTACGAGCTTGACTCATTCCTGTAAAGACACAATTTGGTAAGAAGAATTAGGTAAGAACACACACACACACACACACACACACACACACACACACACACACACACACACAAACTAAAATCTTACATAGCCCTTAGGAAAGACCCACGCAGACTATAATAGTAACATTTGAGAACACCTCAATAAATGTATCACAACCTCATTGAGTTTACAGTAAATTCCTTTTCTTAGAGAGAACAGGAGTCCCAAGGACGACGACACCAGTAGAAGATGGGAACAATACTGCAGCAGCGGAAGCTAACCCCCTTACCAACGCAGCAGCAATAAGGCATGGGAGGAGATTGTTACATCGCGCTGCAATACACCATTGCACCCCGGCTCAGAAGGAACGCCCGACGGACCAGCACCATTCAGGAAGGCTGGCTTTTGTACAGCTCCATGTTGAGCAGGATGACGACTTCTGGAGCAGAGCCATCATTACAGATGAGAAGCATTTCTCCTCTAGTTCCCATGGCAGAGTCCATTGTTGGAGGAGGGAAAATACACGGTTAGATATGAACTGTCGACAGTCCTGCAATATACACGGCTTTATTGTAAATCAATAACCACAGATTTATATACTGTAGAACGTATTACGGTGTTGAGAGTGTGGATGTAATGCAAATGTGACCCGAGTTTGCATGGTTCATTGAGTTTTTGCTTTATCGTGATCCCACCCTGGTGGGATGAGGTGATTAAGGGACGACATGCACGTCACATTTACACTCCTAACACCTTTTACTGAGACCCAACTCTGTGTTCCTTCCACAGCACATGGAAAAATAAAACAAAAATGGTCATTTCATATGCACAGGATCTGGTTCACAGGCATTGCGACACCTCCCTTACCACATTGTGCCGTCTTTCTCTCTCCCTTGCACACCTTTAATTATATATATATATATATATATATATATATATATATATATATATATATATATATATATATATATGTAGCAGCTGTGGCTCAGTGGGTTAGAGAGCTCTGCACTGACCGAAGGGTCGGAGGATCGAATCCACCCAAGGGTCATTTGTACACATCAAGAAGTGCTTCCGGTCACAAAATGGTACACGCTCCAGTCCAAAGTCCTCTACCCAGGGGCAACGCCTTAGCCCTTCGGGGATACCTGATGTAAAACTATATATATATATATATATATATATATATATATATATATATATATATCTGACGAATCGTCTTTCAGAGTAGAATATTGTGGCATTTGACCACGACAGAAACCTTTAGTTACTTTTGTTATATGCATGTTTTGTTACTCGAATAATGAAAACTATGTGCATCATGGCTCTTTGGTGATAATTTAGTTGACTCTTTTGCACCAATCCATAAAAGGTATAATATTAATATATTGCATATTTATTTAAATTCACACCAATAATCCCATTTAGAAACTAATGTATATTTTGAATGACTAATAGGAGGGGATAAAAACATGATGCTTAATTTCTCCTACAGCAATGACAGACCCGATATTCTGGAGGAGGCCCGCTCTGGTCCTGTCGCGTGCAATGTCTGGGGCTGGGTGTGCCAACACGGCACGGGTGACTTGTTTCAATCAGAAGGTTAATTCACAGCTTACAAATGCATAGACATTCTAGAAGAGTGTTTCTTGCCATCCCTCCCGGAAAGAGATTACCCTTTTCCTCCTGGGCCCGTTCTCTTCATTCAAGATAAATGCCCGATCCACACTGCTTACGCTGTACAGAGGTGGTTTCAGAGGCAGGACGACTGTGAGCTTCTTGACTGGCCCAGCAAAGGAGCTGACATGAAAGTCACTGAGCACGTGTGGGCACTTATCAACAGCTGGGAAATGGAAATTGAGAGAAACACCAACACCCTGATGGCCCACATTCAATGGCAGTGGGAGTATCACAGGCACAGGCCAGAACTGATGCAAACGCTTGTGGCATCATTGAGGAGGAGGCTACCGAAAGTGTTTGAGAATAATGGTGGGTGGACTGGATATTACGTATGGTAGTAATAAATACTAGAGCAGTTGAGTCTTTCGTCTCTTCAGTGTTTATTTTTAAGAGTATAATATTATTAAGAGACAAAACAATGTATTGAGTTTACTTTACTAATTATAATTTTAAAAATGACGCTTATCCAAGTTGTGGTAACATCCGCCATTTATGTGACTAACCTACAGCTTAGACAAAATGTAAGGAGTGTCACGGGTTTTTTAAAATAAATGCAATATTAAAGGATAATTCTCAATAATACTGAAGAGCAGGGACAATGAATTGTCTTGCTAAATCAAGCAATGATTACTTTATGCCGGCCAGCTTCGCCGAGTCTCCCAGAACGAGAATTTACAAACTTTCTCAACAGTACACAGCAGAGACTAATTACTCACAAATGCTGTTTATTAGTACTGTTAGCCTCTGGAGAAAGTGACTTCACCCCTGACAACAAATAACTAATACTATCAATGATATCAGGTTCTTGCTGATGCGTTAACTCCTGGAAGGCACAACGGATTTTATGATTAATACAACAAGACTGACCTAAGTACCAGTTATGAATAGCAAAGCGTTTATGCAAGCTAGGAGCTATAAGAGAAATAAGCTTAATTATGGAGAAATGAAACACGAGTTTACATTACATTAAGCTCAAAGAAAAAGAACTGTTAAATTTATTAATTACAAAGGAACAAATTCAACGTTACAAAGTGAATTCAAAATAAAGAGATCGCACTCACTTGCTCACTCAGAAGCTAAACTCTTAAACCTAGGAAAATACGAAAAGGAAATACTGGTCAATGTAGCGTATCACCAAGGAAGGGTGGGAGCCTGGAGAACTGTAGTCTAGTGGAGTCTGGGTGCTAGATGACCTCTCTCACCCTCACTACTGGAGCACATAACCACATTCATCGCGACAGACAAAAGACTGATTCAAATTCGATGTGTGTGTGACGACGGTGAATATCCTGTACTCAGGTCAAACTGAGCGAAAGTTCGCTACATTTACACTGACAACTAATTTTTGTGTAGCGTGGTGTATGTGATACACGGTGTAGGTGTGACAGTTGTAGTGTAACTGATCCTACGTGTAAAATGATACAGTAGATATTAATAATATGGCGACGACGAAGGTAGAGGAGAAGAGGCGGCAGCGTGCAGCAGACGATCAGCTGGCCTGCACAGGAAAACTGCTACACCCATCGCTGTACCTGCAAATCAATTAAGGTGGAGCATCAAAAGTGTCAATGAGACAAAAATTCTTATTACATTACAAATACTCTCTCTGCCTAGCAATCAGTACATGCTACGAAAGGTACGCTCTAGCTGAAAAATACGAGTGACAGCCTATGCTTCGTACATTCGAGGTCGCCATTAATTTATTATGTACATTATTAACCAGGAAACATAGTCCCTGGATGCCTTTGGTCTCGAGGACTCGTGTAGTTTACTGGTTAAACTTAACTCTACATTAAGATTAGTGTCAGTAAGTTGAGAATCCTTATGCAAACTCGGGCTCGTGTGTCCTCAGACACAGCCTCAGACTGCACATGGGTCCTCAACCTCCCCTTAACCTAGTGCCTATATTAATATCGGGGAGCTGAAAATCCTTGTGCAAATTCAGGCTCGTGTGTCCTCAGACACAGCCTCGGACTGCACACGGGTCCTCAAACTTCCCCCCTTTAGCCTAGAGTACACATGTATATACAATATCGGAGCAGCTGAGAATCCTTACTCAAATTTGGGCTCGTGTGTCTGCAGACACAGCCTCGGGTCGCCTCTGCGGGTTCTCAAACTTTTCCCCCTTAAACTTATGGTATACATGTATGTACAGGCCCTGGATATACTGTGTCCTGTGAGGCAAATGGGCGAGACGTTCGCAATTGCTGGTACACTTTTAACCCCTTAAATGCGGATCGTCTCGTTTGCGACGCTCGGCAAAAAGGACATAACGGCGGATCGTCGCATATGCGATTCTTGTCAATTTTGAATAACCGCGGGCAAGCAGGCTCCAGCTGGTATTGTCTATCAGTACCACCACCCTTTAGCTACAATTAGCATACTTTACCTTTGTACTACTGACCTCAGTTGTTGCCAAGTATCGCGTTTTTCCCCCGTCCCCCCCCCCCACCACGGCCCGGCCAGCCTGGCTGTGATACATGGCAGCACTCTGAGCACTCAGAACTGTAAATCTGCGCTCTCCTCTCACAAGCAGTTTATGCTAATAGGAAACGCTTGTTTCCCCAGTTGTAACACTAGCTTTTTTTCTCACGGTTTGCCCCTGTTTAGCGTCAGTTTACCGCAGGCTTTCAAAGTGACATTATGGCGAGTTCTAGCTCTTCCGAGTCAGTGCAAGCGGCCGACAGGAACGAGAATAAAGTGGCGGGCGTAAGGCAGAATAAAAAGTGCGCCTTGGTGATCTTTTGGGAAGTAATATGATTGAGAATAATGTAGTATACATGTTTTTAGCTGTGAAAATGGAAATGTTTGTTGAGTGACGGGAAGACCGCCGCCACGGTGCATGTCGGCCGTACGCTCCGTTGATTTTAGCCTTATTTTCAGTGCTTATTGTACAAATACGGATTCCAAACTACCTTTACGTTGTAGTATAAAGTTTACTGTGACAGAATGAGGCTGTGGTAGAGGGGAAACCGGGTTGCTGGAGGTGTGAAAGTGAAGATTTGGTTACCCAACTTTGCAAGTCTCCACAAGTCCTTGGGTAGTCCACGAAGGCTCAACACCTGTCTCTGGAGAAAGCTGAATGTAAGTACTATCTGCCATACCAAGTATAATGTTCTAGGGTTAATCTCTGATTTTTGGCTAATATTTCCTACAGGTACTCATACCACGATACAACCCCGCCACTCGGGGGGGGGGGGTCGACTGTTCACGGCCGCGTTTAAGGGGTTAACTGAGAACCAGGCTGGTCCTTGGGTTACTCACATCTCTGAGGACGCCTATCTTACGGAACCCAGCATACAACAGTTGCCCGTGTTAGTCAGCAGTTAGCAGGCGAGACATCAGGTCTGCACCTACATTATCACTTCCCTTGATGTATCTCACAACAAGGTTAAACTGCTGTAAATACAGTGTCCAGCGTGTCAATCTTGCATTTGCCGTCTTGGTCGTGCTAAGACTAGTGAGTGGCATATGATCAGTTTCCAGAGTGAATGGTGCCCCAAATAAATAATAATAATATTTTTTAACACCATCAACCACAGCCAAGAGTTCCTTCTCAACAGTACTGTAATTCCTCTCGGCGGGTTTTAACCTACGGCTGTGGCATGCCACTGGAAAGATTCTACCTTCCGATTCCTGCATCAATATGGCACCTACTCCATCTTGGGAAGCATCAGTGGGCAATATAAAAGGTTTATTGGAATCAGGTAAATACAAGCTAGGCTCCTTGCATAGCATATTCTTGAGGGTGGCAAAAGATCTCTCTTGTGCTTCTCCCCATCTGATGGTGTTTGGAGCATGTTTCTGTAGCGTCTCGTACAACGGCTGAGCAATGAGGGCAAAGTTGAGGACAAAACTTCTATAATACCCCACTAGGCCGAGGAATGCCCTAACCTGTTTCTTGGTCACGGGTCTTTGGGCTTCCTTAACCTTTCTAATCTTACCACCCTGACACCTGCAGTGATTGTTGCCATCGATATGTCCGAGGAACTCCACCTCACTGTGCGCAGTTTTACACTTGGTAGGCTTCACAATCATGTTGAAACTCTGGAGTCTACTGAAAACTACTTCCAAGAGTCTGAGGTGCTCCTCCAACGTGGCAGAATGAATGAGAACATCGTCAACGAATATTTCTACTCCTACGATACCATGGAGCACTTGTCTCATGGCATGATTAAATACTGCTGGGGAATTGGTAAGTCCAAACGTTAGGACTTTATACTGGTACAACCCCCTAGGAGTAGCAAAGGCAGTGAACTGATGACTCTCAGGATGAAGGGGAATCTGGAAGAATCCCTTTGCTAGATCGAGCTTCGTGAAATATCGTGACCCTGCCAGCTTGGAGATGATGGCAATATGGTCACCCATTGGCTCAGCATCCACTTTGGTGATTGCATTTAGCCTCCTATAATCGCCACAGATCCTGACTCCACCATATTTCTTGCTAACTACTACCATCGGACTACAGTAAATAAATGAGGACTTTTCGATAATGCCTGCAGTCTCCATGTCGGCAATTTCCTTGTCTACTGCGTCCTGTAGTCGCAAGGGAATCGGATATGGCTTAACCTTTATGGGAGCATTGCTGATCAACTCAATTTTATGACACGCAACCTTTGCAAGTCTAGGTTGGTCTGAGAAGACATCAGCATACTGGCAGAGCAGTGACCTTAAGGCATTTTGGTCTCCTACTGATAAGTCAGGGTTAAGTAGGACATCTCCGACAGTCTTCTCCTGGTGAGACTGAATGGTTAAGGGCTCGTCATCATGGTCATCTGCTGGGATCACCGCAGCTGCCCCAGTTCCTTCCAGTGGCTGGTCACTGTCATCAGCCACTCGTAGGCCAGCCTCCTCGGGGTTTGGCTCATGATAAGCCTTCAACATGTTAATGTGGAACCTCTTACGAAGATTCCCCATCTGAATTACATAGTTGAGGTCTGAGATGCGCTCAGCTATGTCATATGGACCCCTCCACTGTGCTAACAACTTGTTCTGGGCAGTGGGGAGTAATACCAAGCATTTATCGCCTGGACTAAACTTCCGAAGCCTTGCCTTCTTATCGTAATAAGCCGTTTGAACTTCACGCGCCTTGATCATTTCATCCTTAGCTAACTCGCACGTCGACTGAAGGCGGTCAGCCAAATCAAGGACGTAGGTGTAGGTGGTCTTGACTTCAGGGTCGGGTTCTTCATCGTCCCATAACTCACAAAGGACTTGACGTGGGCCCCGGACCGACCTTCCATACACCAGTTCAAAGGGTAAGAATTTCAATGGATGCTGTGGGGCTTCTCGATAAGCAAATAGAAGAGGACGAATGAACCGCGGCCATTCCTTTGGCTGTTCGGCGGTCATGCACCTCAACATCTTCTTGAGAGTCCCATTGAACCTCTCACACAACCCGTTACACATGGGATGATACAGCGTAGTCCGTAAGCCTTGGATGGACAGCAACCTGAACGCTTCGTTCATCATTGCTGAAGTGAACTGTGAACCCCGGTCGCTTAAGACCTCCTTAGGGATACCTTCACGACAGAACACTTCAATTAATGCCTCAGGAACAGTGACGGCCTCTATATTCTTAAGGGCCACGGCTTCAGGCCACTGTGTGCTGAAATCAACAATGGTGAGGATATACTTTGATCCAGCACTAGCCCTAGGGGAGATTGGCCCAACTATGTCAACTGCTACTCTCTCGAATGGTTCAGAGATTATGGGCATTGGTTTCAATGGCGCAGGACAGACACGTCCCCGGTCAGTGGTACGCTGACATACATCGCAGGAACGTACGAGCCTAGTTTTTTCCCGTCCCATTTCTGGCCAGAAAAAGTCAGCATGGATGCGGTCAGAGGTCTTCTTTTGACCCATGTGACCTCCCATCGCTGAACAATGACCTAATTCAAACACTGCTCGGCGATACTTTGCAGGAACGACAAACTGGGATGTCTGTGACTCACGGTACAGCCGTCCTCGCTTACGAAGGAACCTGGTTTGTCCTCCCCGTGAATACTTAATCACTTTACCCTCCAGCTTCTTACGCACTGAGGCAAGTGTTGAGTCAGTCTGTTGCTCTTGGACATCTTGACTAAGAATCAGATCTTGCGGCGTTGCGACGTTCAACGGAGTGACGCGATTTGGAGCCTTGGCCATGGCTTGTGTTACCGCAGCAGCCGAAGTCTGAGTAGCAACATCTACGGTGCAACTATTTTTGATGCCAGGTATGTTGCCTATAATGAGGTCAAATAAAGGTTCTGGCATGACAACTGCAGCTGTCAGGCCAGTGAAAAATGGAGACGCCACCTGGATACGTGCCTCAGGGAACAATCTCACTGATCCATCAGTAAGTCTAACTTGGATCTGTCGACCTGTATACTGATCAGACCGAACAAAACTCTGCTTAACAGAGCAACCTGAGGAACCATTATTCCTCAGATCATTTACAGAAACACCTCCCACAAACCCTGGCTGAACAAGAAAGGCAGTGTTGCTGGTGGAAGGGTCTGAGGTGGTAACAGCCAGTCATTCATGAGATTGCGGATCAACCGATGCAGCAAACGTAGCGCCCTGAGAACTAGGTGTCTGAGGAGTCATACTCACCATCTGAGGAGGTGGAGCATGGACCACCTGTGGAGGAGAGGTCATGGTCGAAGGGGGACTCGTGAACTGTTGGGAAGTACCTGTACTGGTAGAGATGGCACCACTGTGTGCTTGTCATGGAATGAAGGCTGCATTTGCCTCCTGCCTCCGATACACTGATTGACCTGACTGAGGGTTACGTGGCTTGTCCTTGTATTGCTGCTGCTGCTGCTTGGGGAACTGCTGCTGGTTGGGGTGCTTGTTGTACCGCTTCCAAGCAGGCTGCTGTGTATTTTGCCCCTGGCCCTTCTGCGGTTTGCTTGGACCTTGGCCATTACTCTAAGAACGGCCTTGGTGCTGGGATTCAGTCTGAGACGGCTTCCCAGACTTGGCAGTATCTTTTCTGCTGTTCCAGGTGCTTTGCTTATGAGTTTGGTACCCGTAAGCAGTGAAGAATACATCAGCCTTTTCCACCATTTCACTGGCATCTTTCACCTGGCAGATCTTAAGCTGCGCTACGAGCTCAGAGGGCCACGACCTCTCTAGCTGTGTACGCAGCATGAGGTCAATTATCCCCTCTAGCGTGTTAGGGGTCTGATCTTTTTCCATCCACTCACCTAAGTAAGCAGTGAGACGGTCGAGAAACTGAACAGCTGTCTCCTTGTCTTGGAGATGAGCTCGCATGAACTGAACATTGGCGTCGTCTACTGTGAGACCATACGCCTTAATGAGTGCAGCTTTCATCATCTCATACGTGAGATTGTCTCCACGAATTCTGTGGAGAATATCCAGGGCAGGGCTCTCAAATAAACTAAGAAATTGGAGCTGCTTAGCTGCCTCATCCAATTGATACATGTCTGCCATGTCCTCAAAATGAGCTATGTACGGCTCAATTCGCTCGCCTTCCTTGTATGAAGGAAGCTTGATGCGTGGGGTCGCCATAACATGTGCTGGGAGAACGCTCGTGGAGCTTGGACCAACCGCATCAGATGTGTCTGAAGCCAAGGAATCTCGCTTGAGCTTCAGCACTTCAAGTTCATGTTTTTCGCATGCTTCTCGCTCGGCACGTTCGTGTTCTCGTTCTCTGTCTAGTTGTTCATGCTCGTATTCGCGTTGTTCTCGCTCTTGTACTAGCTCGAGTTAGCATTGTTTTTGCTCGTACCCAGTGTATTTGATTCCATATCTACTCAGTTGAGTAACCTTGACCTTGCCCTTGGCAATGAAATTACCATTTTGGGTGATTTTAACATACACAATGTTGAATGGTTATTGCATTCTGCCCGGACTGACGACGCTGGTCTAGAATGCGAGCTGTTTGCGGAATCGTTTAATCTCACCCAGTTGGTAAAGCAACCAACCAGAATACCTGATAATCCTGACCATAATGCCCATCTCTTGGATTTATTCTTGACAAATAATCCAGATCAATACAGGATAGAGGTACTGTCACCACTTGGATCCTCTGACCACAATCTCATCAAAGCCTCATTAGTTAACCCTCCTACATCTCCCCATTCCGAACCTGTCAGGGTGACCCGATGGCACTTTGACAGGGCAGACTGGGATGGATTTAGAAATTATCTTGCTGATGTTCCATGGCAGTCTTTCTTCTCTAGTGATCCCAATTCTACCCAGTCCCACATTTGTGACTTAATACTAGCTGGTATGGATTTATTCATACCAAGTCAACAATTCACTAAAAGATCAAACTCTCCAAAATGGTTTGATGGCAATTGTGCCAGAGCAACAGCCCAAAAGTCATTAGCATATAACTCTTACTTAAAATCAAAAACACCTGAATCACTCTCCCAATTTAAAATTGCTAGAAATCATGCAAAAGCTGTATTAAATCTATCTAAATCAAACTTTCTTCAAAAGCAAGCATCAAAACTACTTAACAACCCTAATGACAATAGAATATTCTGGTCAACTCTTAATTCTTTCAATAATAACTTTAACAAGTCATCTTCCATTCCCCCACTAAAATCTTCAGATGGCAATATTACAAATGACCCACGTGGGAAAGCGGATATCTTTGCTAGTACCTTTGCAAGAAACTCTACCATAGATGATACCAGCCAGAATGTCTCAGTACTGGAACTTGATTCTCCCGAAATTGCCCCACTTAAAATACAGACAAGATTTGTAAAATCCATCCTAGACAATTTACCTACCAACAAAGCTCCAGGTCCAGATGGAATTCCGCCAATTATTTTGAAAAAGTGTTCCCCTGAACTTGCCTCTGTCCTAGCTAAATTATTCAGACTATGCATACGTACTTCTTTATTCCCAAATTCATGGAAAGAAGCCAATATCCACCCAGTTCCGAAGAAAGGAAGTTCGTCTGACCCCTCCAATTACAGACCAATAGCTATCACATCTTCTCTTGGTAAGGTATTTGAAACTTTAATTAATAAGCATATTGTTAAACATCTTGAATCCAACAACTTAATTAATGATAGACAATACGGTTTTCGCCACGAAAGATCCACCATTGACATACTCAATTTCTTAACTCATACCATCCATCAATCAATTGATCTTTTTGGAGAAACTCATGCAGTAGCTCTTGATATCTCTAAAGCTTTCGACAGAGTATGGCACCGTTCCCTGCTGTCCAAACTCCCTTGCTATGGACTAACGTCTTTTTGTTCCTTTGATCTCTTCTTATCTTAGTGACAGGAAAATAAGAGTAAAAGTAGATGATGTATATTGAATTTCCACTCAATTAACGCCGGCGTGCCACAGGGATCAGTTCTGGCGCCAACCCTATTTCTGGTTCATATTAATGATCTCTTATCTGTCACTCACAATCCCATTCACTCATATGCAGATGACTCAACACTACATAGTTCATTCACACTCAGACATCCATTTACAAAGTCTAACATCTCTACCTCTCAACTCAATACAGCCATCTCCATAAATCAAGATCTATCTACAATCAGTGAATGGGGACAAAACAACCTTGTCTCTTTTAATGCTAGTAAAACTAAATATATACAGTTTACTAATAGACAGATATTGCCAGATTCGTACATTACCTTCAGTGCTACTAATATTCCCATCTCCAAAAGTATTGAAATTCTTGGTGTCTCACTTAACAGTGCCCTCAGCTGGACCTCTCATGTCAGATCACTTGCTAAAACCGCCTCAAAGAAACTTGGATTATTGTACAGAGTCCGTAACTTCTTCGTCGATGAGCAGTTAGCTATAATTTATAAGAGTCATGTGCGCTCCTCAGCTTGAATATTGCTCACCCTTGTGGAATGGTTGTGGAGAGGTTGCATTAAGACAACTAGACAAAATTCAGAATAAAGCTGTTAGAATCATTAACAACCCTGCCATTACATATAAACCTACCTCCCTGCAAGTAAGAAGGAATGTTGCCTCCCTTGCATTATTTTACAGATATTTTTTTGGCAAATGCTCTGACGAAGTTGCGTCCATGGTGCCACCTCTCCATGCCTTCCCTCGTGCTACACGGGCATCTGGTAGCGCTCATGACTGGAATGTCACTCAACCACATTGCAGAACTTCTGCCTATCAGAATTCTTTCATTCCCCGAACTGCATCTCTCTGGAACTCGCTTCCCCAGAGTTGTTTTCCTCCAAATTTCAACCTACAACTGTTCAAGTCTAACTGTTACAGATATTTTATGAACAGAGGACACCAGTAATCTGGTGTATGGATTATTTTTTTTCTCCATTTGTTTTTCCTTCCTCCATTCTGTTATTTAAAAAAAAAAAAAAAAAAAAAAATTGTTCTCGCTCTTGTTCTAACTGAAGTTCGCGTTGTTTCTGCTCGTGTTCATGCTGTTCTCGCTCGTATTTGTGCTCCTTTTCGCGTTCCTCACGCTGAATTCGACGGTCTTCACGAGCATCACTCTCGCGCTGCTGTTCGTAATTAAACCGAGAGAGGACGAACTCCTTAATTTCAGTTGGGTCCGTAAGACCCATATCTTTGGCTTCCTGTACATAGACGCTGGTCGACATGATGCTAACTCAATCCAATAAACTAGCGACTCAGTACTGACTGCGATTTTTTTTTTTGCAAAGAGATGCGAATAATAAAAAATAAAGAATATAGGCACAGGTTAGTGGTGAACAGTTTTATCTAATTAAAATGGTAAAGAAAGAAAATCAAACAAACAACTAACTGTCAAAACTCTTATGTAAATTAATAAAAATGAATCAATAATCACCAGTAAGGTAGTGCCTATAGACTTTAATAATACATACCTAAGTATGAACGAGTGAGTATTATCTCGTGAATAGCTTTAGAGCTAGGAGTTAATATCCTGGAATGAGGTTGCCAATTGTCACGGGGTTTTTAAAATAAATGCAATATTAAAGGATAATTCTCAATAATACTGAAGAGCAGGGACAATGAATTGTCTTGCTAAATCAAACAATGATTACTTTATGCCGGCCCGCTTCGCCGAGTCTCCCAGAACGAGAATTTACAAACTTTCTCAACAGTACACAGCAGAGACTAATTACTCACAATTGCTGTTTATTAGTACTGTTAGCCTCTGGAGAAAGTGACTTCACCCCTGACAACAAATAACTAATACTATCAATGATATCAGGTTCTTGCTGATGCGTTAACTCCTAGAAGGCACAACGGATTTTAAGCTTAATACAACAAGACTGGCCTAAGTACCAGTTATGAATAGCAAAGCGTTTATGCAAGCTAGGAGCTATAAGGGAAATAAGCTTAATTATGGAGAAATGAAACACGAGTTTACATTACATTAAGCTCAAAGAAAAAGAACTGTTAAATTTATTAATTACAAAGGAACAAATTCAACGTTACATCTCAAAGTGAATTCAAAATAAAGAGATCGCACTCACTCGCTCACTCAGAAGCTAACCTCTTAAACCTAGGAAAATACGAAAAGGAAATACTGGTCAATGTAGCGTATCACCAAGGAAGGGTGGGAGCCTGGAGAACTGTAGTCTAGTGGAATCTGGGTGCTAGATGACCTCTCTCATTCTCACTACTGGAGCACAGAACCACACTCCGTCACAACAGACAAAAGACTGATTCAAATTCGATGTGTGGGGTGGGATGCCCAGGCCAGCTGGAAGAAGGCGTGGCCAACGGTTGAGGCAAGCAGGGGCGAACAATGTAGAAACAATAATATCGCTCAGTGGAGCACTTAATGACGTGCATTAGAATGGTCACTTTTGAAACAGTGACGAATGTTTTGAAAAAAGTATACCATCGAAATGGAGAGAGAAACGGTTAACTGAACGATACACAGTGAGTTTTCCACTAATAGTTCGTGGTTTCTCACAAAAGGAAAATGTCGCGAATTTGATTCGTGACAAGGAGACCCAACCGTCAGTGTGTTTCATAGCTTACACACGAGACACAGGTGTGCTATACTTTCATCATCTACTAAACTACACAAATGTAGTTTGAAATTAAAAGGTCAATAGCAACGGGCAAGACAATTGGTAAAATATTACTTGTCAGTATTTCCTATGTATGACCATACAAGTATAGGATGTATTCTGGGTAAATTTAATACTATGTTGCCTAACATTAATTTATGTGACGTGGAAATAAAGTAATAATAAAACACCCTGTCTGTGTTTCTGTCTGTGTCTCTGTCTGTGGCTCTGTCTGTGTGTCTGTCTGTGTCTCTGTCTCTGTTTGTGTCTTTGTTTCTTTGTCTGTGTCTGTGTCTGTCTGTCTTTGTCTGTTTCTGTGTCTGTGTTTGTGTGTGTGTGTGTGTGTGTGTGTGTGTCTGTCTGTCTGTCTGTCTGTGTCTGACTGTCTGTCTGTCTCAGACACGAGAGTCGAAATTCTCAAACTCTGAACCACAGACGCTTTGGCGTTGGCAGTGCTGACTGTATCACGAAAATCTGACCAGAGCTGTACATGCGAAACAATACTTCTTTCCAGAGACAGAGGACGTAACACTCACATGTGCCTCACAAAATCAGTTCCTTACAGTACAGGCTTACTATGTTGCACCCGATTATTGTGAGTTACACAGTAAAGAGATAGCAGTTCTCCCTAACAAGCACCATCTAGCCTTGTCGGTTAACTTCTCGTCACAGTTACAACCCTTTTTACCTTCATTCAATGTTTCTACCTTGAATGTGAACAGGCTGTCTCATGTGCTCAGGAGAATACAATTCCTCTCCCACCTGAACAAGACTGATTTAGAGCCATATGTACCGTCCTATCTCCCTTCATACCTTTCTCCTTCCTATTTTGGTCCTGGCTTTGGTCTTCAACTTATTGTGGTCTTGTCCTGTGTTTGTGTTTGGGGCTACTATCTAAAGTGCCAAATAAGTAACCCACTAAAACCACGGGTCCGTACTCGCGGATCGCATGTGGACTTGCCTGAATAGTTAGCTACCTTACAAATTGGTTAGGCTACACGGTAGTTAGGAGAACAATCTCAATGGGAATGTCGAAAAGGTGTGGCCTAGCAATGTTCTGGTGCCGGACATCGTTTCCATGATGAGTTGTGGTCTCTCACTATTTTTACATATTACATACAAAGGTGTTTAGACATAATGCAAGAGTGTGTAACATTAGTGTGAAGATAATCAACCAAACACCATCTTACTGTAAAGTGTGGCATGGGAAAGGATCAGCATCCAGATTTGCAAAGCCTAGCATTTTCTATCCAAAACAATGAAGGTAAGGGAAGGCGATAGAAGAATATGAATTGTATATACCTGTCTTGGGGAAACACAGATACCCTGTTGGTATACTTTAATGTAACTAATATTACTTTACTGAGGTGTATAACGTGCATGGTAGAGTTGTGATTTACTTCTATTCATGTATGAATCCCAGTTGTCTGTGGAGTTTGGCACCTCTATATTATGCTGACCCAGGGCCACTTCCAGCAGGGAAGCCGGCCAGCTATAGCAGAACACACTTATCATTCAAACGAGAGGGACTTATTACTCTGAGTTATCTTTGAGTCGCAGTTGTATCTTTCTGTGGCCAATAAAGAGAGATAAATCTGCTCAGTTTTCTTTCACCTCCACACGCTACCTACCATTCCTTCAACAGGATCTACACTGATTCCCACCATCTCCTGTGTGTGAGAAAAACGTTGGCGGAGAGTGGCAGCTGGAAGTGACTTTAACAGTGCAGTCACGTCTAAGCTGATATATAATATTGGTGATCAGCTGTGAGGTTCCAACCAGCTGATACACCCTGGCAACCTGCTATAGTAAATCGTAGATTACTATGAATGTACTTTGCCATTTGTAACGGTGATCCTGACTGGATGTTCCATTTTATGGTGCAATACTTATGGAGAAAAAGAATAATCACCGATAAAAATGCATGCACATTTACCTTAAATAATTATATGTACTAGTGTTCCACACAAACTTCAAGGTGTGGTAGAGTTTTATTAGAAAGAAAACATCTGATTTGGCAAGATCTCACTCCAAGGCTTACCAAACGATATGGTATGGCCAGCAATAATATAATATTTGGTCAAAGAAACTCGAGAGGTCTTACTGAAAATATCCTTCACAGTTTGTATATTCATACACTGTTATTGTTAATGCAAAAGCAACCACAATATAATTAAGGTTGGTAACTGAAATTAAACTTGACAACAGTTGGCCATCCTGATTTACCACCTTCACCCACAGAAGGTCGGTGGCCAGTCAAGCCAGGGTAACCAACTGTTCCATCCCATGTCACCCAGACATACGATACACTTCTTTATTAAATCTAAATTCATTCGACCTTATTGGAATGACCTTTGCAACTGAGGTATTTGAGGCGACTAGAGTGTGTTTGACTCGCGGCTACTGATTGGCCACCGATGACGTCATCGCAGTAAACGCCAAATGATCGATAATTATATATATATATATATATATATATATATATATATATATATATATATATATATATATATATATATATATACAATTTTTAAAAATAGTCTATTAAGAATATATGGAGTAAATGGGTAGTTGCTAATTACTGTGAAGAGTATGTATTAGGGTTCTCAGGCTGCAGTGAGAGTGCACAGTGAACTGAGTGTCATGTTTCCATGGTTGTTCAATCTGTATATGGATGGGGTAATAACAGATGTACAAGGTAGGGCAGTGAATGTTGGAGCGGCCCTAATGAGAGAGGGCAGTGTTTGGAAAATCCCTGTACTGTTGTTTGCATATGAAACTGTGGTGTTAAGTGAAGACGAAGGGGAACTGCAAGGCTTGGTGGATGAATTTGGGAGAGTAAGAAACGGAATCTAAACGTGAATGTATGGAAGAGTAAAGTTACCGTCTTCGGGAGAAATGAAGTCACTGAATGTACTGCGAGGTTAGATGAGGAGGAAATGGAAAATGTGAGTGCTTTTAAGTATTTGGGTAGTGTGATGAGTATGGATCGAAGTTTAGAAGGTGAAATGCTTGAAAGGGTGCAACAGGGAGGAAAGGTTGCTGGTTCTCTGAAAGCGGTGACAAGAAACAGGGAAGTGAGCATGGAAGTAAAAGAATCAGTGCATGACGGTACTGTGATACCAACTCTTACGTATGAAAGTGAAGCTTGGACCTTGTTGGAGGGACACAAGTCAAGAGTGAGAGCAGTGGAAGTGAGTTATTTGAGAGGAGCATGTGGAGGCACACGGAGACAGACTGATAAATGAGGATGTGAAGGAGCATTGTGGTGTGGGTCTGGATGTGATAGAAAGCGTTAGAAGAAATACAGAGAGGTGGTTTGGCCTTGTGGAGAGGATGGAGAGCGAGAGATTGACGAAGAGAGTGTATTTGAGTGAGGAGGAGGGGGGGAGAGAAAGGGGGAGGCCAAGAATGAGACGGAGGGATGCAGTGGAGATGTATATGAGAGAGGAGGTTGTCAACTGGGAGCAGGGCAGTGAAATGGTGGGAGACAGGTTGAAATGGAGGCGATTTGTTTGTGGCAACCCCTTAAGGGATTAAGACGTCTCGCAAGCAGTGAAATGGTGGGAGACAGGTTGAAATGGAGGCGATTTGTTTGTGGCAACCCCTTAAGGGATTAAGACGTCTCGCAATAGACAGAATACTTTCCTCTTGTGTTCCTGGGAATAAAATACTCAGCTGTTCATCAAAAACACAAGGAATATATTTAATCTGGTCTGTTAAACAAGACAACGGTCTGTATACTTTTATTACTATAAATAAGCAGAGTGTTTGCCATGGCAAATAAAATACATCTTTATATCGATGGCAACTCTCCTTGCTCTCTCTCTCTCTCTCTCTCTCTCTCTCTCTCTCTCTCTCTCCTTTTTTCTGCAATTTTTAATAGAGAGAGAGAGAGAGAGAGAGAGAGATTAACGGCACAACCATAGGATACTCGTTGTCTCACGCTACATGTTTACTTCCTCTCCTCCTCTCCTCCCCTCCCCTCCTCTCTCTCTCTAATATTTGCTGCAGGACGGGTGGATACACCCGTGAATTAGAACCTCTGACTGTATATAACATTGTTTGCTAAAAAGATATGTGGCAAGATCCACCACCGTTTTTTGTTGTACAAGGACTCTCTACCTTTACAACAAACTCTCTCTCTCTCTCTCTCTCTCTCTCTCTCTCTCTCTCTCTGAAAAGCGTTTGATAGTACGACAAGAAGATTGAGTAATAATTAAAGAAGAACGATACCCAAGGTGTGTGAAACAAATGGAATGAATTTATCACTATAACAAGGGAAAGTCCCGTAGGTATAAAGGAGATCAGGTCAAATAACAAAGAAACATTTTTTTTTTCCTTGGCAGAAAGCATCACAAAGTTACGAGTAGGCTATATACATGAGGGTATTATCAGTCTTTCCACTAATGTAGCTGTTATATTAATAATTCCATTATTTCATCACCGTTGTTTATTATTACTGTTAATTCATCAAAAAGATGTTCCCTTGCCATAAATTTTTTTTCTGTAGCCAACGCTGTCCGTTTCGTCTCCTTGGAGTCCAGTACTTATAATCTTTTTTGTCCACTACAACCTTATTGCCTTTCATACAATAAACTGAAGATATAGTTTATGTTTGTTCCCATGAAAAAGGAAATCCTGCAAACTACCTGTTTTTGCCAAGCTAACATGCTGAGTTATTTTGGTTGTTACTTAAACTTTTTCGAACAAGGGGTAGCCACTCATTTCGCTCGTCATTTTTTTCTTTTCTTTTTTGTTTTTGTGTGTGAGTGTCCGACTCTGGGTATAGGCTTCACACAGTCCGTTACCATGGCCCAGTAGTCCTCCTTTGTCCATGCACCTCTACATATCAGTGTGAGGTTATATCAGTCCTTGCAGTTCATACCTGCATTACTACACGAATAAAGCAAACTAAGAAAAACTTCGTGATATAATGATAGATATAAAGTCATGTTTTGGAGACTCCTAGGCGAGAGTGCTGCCATCGACATGGATGTGAGCATTTATTCATCACGTCAAATTCTCTTTGCTTATTTATAATTATTAAAGCACACAGACCGTTATCTTGTTTAATAAAAGAACAGATTTCTTCATGTTTTTGATGAATAGCTGTTTTACTGCCAGGAAAAGGAGAGGAAAGTATTTAAAAAGAAATATTATCGATAATTTGCCGTCTGTTGCGATGAAATCATCGGCGGCCAATCCGCAGCCGCGAATCAAACACACCTTACTCGCCCCATACATCTCAGGTGCACAGGTCAGTCAAATAGGGTATAGTTGGAGACCTCATTATGTCTCCCAGAATAGAGAGAATGTTACTGTGAGGTGTAAAGCTAGCAGATGAAACCCTGCTTGAGTCTCCTATAAAAATGAGACATCTCCATGCAATGTTACAATTATAACCTGTTTCATATGCAACAGTGAATATTTGGTGCAAAGTAAAAGCAATGATTCAGGTAAAAGCAATGATTCTCCAGACGATAAAATATAAACAGTAAGTCACGAATTTTACTGAAATGGGTCAGATGAAAGGTGTGTAATGACAAAGCATAAGTGACTGTGTGTCATAAACTCGCAACCCTTCACCTTAGGATGTGGCCACACTTGCCCTCGACCATTGTTGGAAACATTGCTCGTGACATGTTAGATTCATGTCTCAAACATGTTAGCAACATGTCACAAACATGTTATGGGCAGTGTGACAAGCATGGTTTTCGAGAAAGTCACTGACATGTTCAAAACAAAGGTGAAGTAGTCCTGTGGTCTTGACTTGCGAGAGACAGTACCCAGCAACATGGCGATGAGGGAGGACACCTTACTATCGCAACCACAACGGTTGTATTATGTGCACAACAAGGACAGAAAATTCTTGCTCATCTCCGATATTGGGTGCGTCCATCACGTAAGGCAAACCCTTATGTAAATGACCTCGTTAGAGATGGCATTGGACTGTTACCGGTGCAAGTGGGGGATACTTCTGAATTTCGTAGTTTCATTAGGACGTCAAAGACAGATTTTGAAGTGGTACCACGGTCGCAGGTAATGGTCTACTGCTGTGTTAGATTCATGTCCACAGCTGAAAGCCTCGTCCACACGGGTGCTACCAACATAATTCCAGCAGAGTTGTCAACGTGTTCGAGACACTTGTGTTTCAAACATGTCTGTAACATTGTTCCGGGCACAGTTTGAAACATGTTGCCAATTCATGTTTCAGGCAAGTGTGGCTGCACCGTTAAAACTTGTCTCACTGTAATAAACTCAGGGTACGATTCTCATGCATGTGGTTCATGAGATATTTAGCTACTGGTGAACAAAATTACCATATCTGTTGACATTACTCCCCTTCATATTTGTAAAGCAAAGCATGAGATTCATCATTAGTGACTCCACCTGCCTAACCATCAACAAGTCTGCTCCCTCATTACCTCAGTTCACACACACCATAAACTCATTCCATCATCATGCTTTCCATTCTTGTTAATACAGATATTGTTATTTCATAATCATGTTATTTATGCTACATGAAGAATCTTTAACCCGAGGCGTCCCGTCAACGTATGGGTTCATTGCAACATTTTGCATTTGCCAGTCCCGTCAACGCACTAGTACGTCGCGCAATTGCAAGGTTCATAATTTGCACAATTTTTAATTTTTGTGAGTGATTTTTCGTACGTATTCACGGGACACCTTCCTCTATTCCTCTACAAGATGCCAAGCAAGGACAATGCCTTACACTGCATAACCTCCACCCCCTCCACACGCCATTGTCTCGGCAATTCACCTGTTACCAGTGACCTGGCCAATAAAGACATTCAGGGCCAGAGTGATTCCCCAATTGATGACAATGAGGAGGACAAAGTTTACATAGCATTAGAGGAAGAAACAGTCAGAAATGATGATCAGGTAATGTGGCAAAAGAAGGTCAGGTATGGTGATGAGTTAGTGAGTGAAACAATGCTTATGATGCCTATATTACTGTTTGAAAACCAATATACTCTTGTACTACATATAAATTTGTACCAAGTAAATAAATACCGTTTATGAGTGGTGTGAAATAGTTACCCTCCCACAGAACTCGTTTTCTTTGGTGCCAGCCTGTTAGAAAACCCAGTCAGGTAAGGAGGTACTGCTACCTGGATCGAGTATTTTAAACCTCAGGTGAGTGATTTCTCTATGAAATTTCGATGTTTCTCACCAAAAGCAGAGGTTTTAGCCAAAAAATTTTTTTCGAAAATACATCGGGATTGGGGGGTGTCGGAGGTGTGAAATAGCTCGGGACGTGACGGGTTAAGGATACATGCTTAACACTGGCAAGGATTGTGATATATATATATATATATATATATATATATATATATATATATATATATATATATATATATTCCCTGATATTTAGTATGATGCGGACACTGAGATATTCTTCACAAAACAAATAAATTGTAAGCATCCTTGCTTACTGAGACAAGGCAGTTTGTGTTATTGATGATGAATCTGATTCTTTACAAATATGAATGGGAGTAATATCAATGGATATAGTAATTTTATTCACAAATAACAAAAGACATCATGAACCACATTTATGGGAATCATGTTGAATTTTAGTGTGACAAGTTTTAAGGTGAAGAGTTGTGGGTTGATGAAACAATTGCTTTAATTTTGTCTTTACACAGCTTTCATCGGACATATGTTATTAAAACTAATGACTCAGTGTTTATGTGTAATCGTTTGGAGAATACTTGATATTACTTTCCACCAAATACTCACTGTTGCATATCAAACAGGCTAAGAATTTGTAATTTGTCATACTGGGGATTTTCTGGACTCTATATGAAAGAAAAGATTGATGTAATAACCTTCGTTTGTCAGTGACTCAAAAACTGTAGAACTGCAAGAAAAATATCATTGTATACCAACAAACAGTCGTTAATCAAGAACACCACCAATGCACACTTTGCCTATTATGGAGAATAGGGAAAAAATCTATCTGATACCATGCAAAATAACTAAATAGCTGCCCTAAAAGATGTGGGTGGGAATATTAAGTACAAACATACAATATAAATCAAAATGCAATGCAATTTGTTTCATGCATCATCTATACGTACTGCATACAATGTGTGATGCGACGAACAGACGGCCAGTGTTTACCGTACTTTTTTTTTTTTTTTACTGAGTTGAGTATATTGTCACTGTTGTAAGTGCAGGGACGTGTCTCAGATCAAAGGTTTAAATTTCAAGCACTTTGTAAAACCTGAG
Source organism: Coenobita brevimanus (assembly GCF_032717465.1). Lineage (NCBI taxonomy): Eukaryota > Metazoa > Arthropoda > Malacostraca > Decapoda > Coenobitidae > Coenobita > Coenobita brevimanus. The sequence goes on from NC_136980.1 coordinate 22,606,327, forward strand.
AAACAAGTGTTTATTTGTGACAAATGACTGTCTAATGAACCCATGAACTTAAATGCTACTGCACCTGACACTGCACTGTTGGTTATAAGACTGTAAATATTTTGTAAAATATTTCATATGATTATGAAGGACTAATATATATATATATATATATATATATATATATATATATATATATATATATATTAGTCTGTGGTGTTGGAATGCATAATTATAAGAACTTGATGACCTGGCAAGCGGCACCATGGAATATTCATGAAGCATTTCTTGATATGGGATGTGGGGCTAACATTGTTTAAGATAGTATGTAACAGCTTTATTTATCAAACTTATAAAAACAAAAACAACAACATACATAATATGTCTATGAATGTGAGTATTTAATGAACTTTCATTTCCTCCGCCAAGGAGGTTACATTTTTGATCGCGTTGGTTTGTTTGTTTTTCTCTCTGTTAGCAGGAGTACTCAAAGTTATGAACAGATTTTGCTGAAAGTTTTTGGAGGGGTAGGGTATGGCCTGAGGAACAATTGATTAGATTTTAGTGGTGATCCGGATCATCATCCGAATCCAGGAATTTTTTAAGGGATTCTTTACCAGTGTGGGAAAGTGGCAATTTCTATTTTTTTGCTGCTAACCCGATAAATAATTCCTGCAATGCTTGCACTTCACTCTTGGCGGATGTTTGTAATCTCGGATTGCTCGCTTTTAAATTAGCAGTTGACTTACCATCCACTCACTCGATGTAGTGCTGTTCTCGGGTGCCTGCCGTGTCATCTCTTCCATCCTTCTTTCCTGCCGTTCTCTTCTGTCTTTCTTTCCTTCAGTCTTTCCTCGTCCTTCTGCCTACGGGTGACTTTACGCTCCCTCTTCTATCTTTCTTTCCTTCATTCTTTCCTATTCATTCTGCCTGTGGGTGGTTCTACACTGAGTGACAAGCCAAATGGTTTCCTGTACACCAGGAAACCATATACTACGCTGGGTGGTAACCATATAACCAAATTTTGGCGCCTGATGGTTTAGTGGGTAATTATTGCGCTCCAATCGGATTGAGCCGGTGAAGGTTTATATCCAAGGGGTGGTTGGGGTTTATTGCTCAAAGTAATGCCACTCAGGGATGAGTGAGGCTGGTAACTCTCATCTTAAATGTCAAGACCAACTGCCTAGCCCAGGCTCCTATGCTCTTCATGGGGCAACATAGGATTGGATGATGGATGGTTGGATGGACATAATTAGCCATGATTTAGGCAGAGAGATACTGCGGGGGAAACTATACTCATTTTACTCAAACTTGGCCAAATATAATCTCTGTCCCTCTTGAGTGCTGAGCTGTAGAAATACTGTAGGATGATTAACACCGGAGTATGTTGCTAGTCACCAAGTATCGCTATGGAAAGGACATGGAGATGTACATTGTCATTTTCTGCCACTGGGTTGTATAAAATAGGTCGCAAAGTGTCGAAAATCTGGGCAGAGTTAAGGTAAATGAGCCATAGAGGACATGTAAAGATGGCCCATGAAAATAACAGACTACTTTACTGATGTTGAACTGCCATCTTATGCCACTTCAACAGGCAGTAAGTAAATTATTATTTATAATCATGTTATTTTCAAAGTGCCCTTAGTTAAAGAAAGTGATATGGCATTGTGATGTGAGAACCTTGTTTTTATTAAGGTTTGTTAGGTTTGCTTAAATCAGGCTGTTTTGATGGAGAGAGAGAGAGAGAGAGAGAGGGGGGGGGCAGGGGGAGGATGGAGGAAGAGAGAGAGAGCTGTCAGCAGACGTTCCTTACGTTGACCATTTTTTTCCATCTTACTACACTAAACACAACGGCACATCATGCAAATATAACTTTGCCTCTGGCTGATCTCTAACGCGAAGGACAGGAGATGACTCATCAGGGTTGAGGGTGACTCACCAGGCATAAAAGTGACTTACTAGGCACGAGAGTGACTCACCAGGCAGGAGAGCGACTCACCAGGCAAAAGGGGTTGACTTTCCAGGCAGAAGAGTGACTCACAGGCAGGAGAGTGGCTCACCCGGCAGGAGAGTGACTCACCAGGCAGAAGGGTACCTCACCAGGCAGGAGAGTGACTCACCAGGCAGGAGGGTGAGGGTGTGTTTGGCCGCCTGAAGGTTGATATCAGCGACCACCAGTCGGGCGCCCTCCCTGGCCAGCACCTGACAGCATGCACGCCCAATGCCGCTCCCGCCGCCTGAAGCGACAGGCAGTAATAAGTTCACAGTAAACTTTAGTCTTTAAATATAAAGCATTACCTGTAGTGAGTGCACTGCTATCTTACTGAACAATTTTCTCTGCAATACCCGGCTCTGTCTGTCTGTCTGTCTGTCTCTCTCTCTCTCTCTCTCTCTCTCTCTCTCTCTCTCTCTCTCTCTCCTTGCTGTACAGTTCTGCCAGTCAGTACTCAGTGCTCCTTCTTGAGTCGTATATATAGTTTTCATACTACAGTTATTATGTCGGACAGTCATATCACTGCTTTTTTTTTAACTGAGCAGTTATCAAACTCTCACACAGTATTCTAAAAAGACTGTTGAGTTCCAGCGATCACATCACTGAGTTCTGAGAGTCATTGCTCACAGTCCCAGTAATAATTATAATAACTTGAATTATTGATATTTATTTCTGCAGTTTTACAAGCATCAATGTATCACTGCTCTGAATACAAATTCCACGAGACCACCTGATACTACAGGATCGGGCACTAGAACACAATTTAATCCATGCAGTCTGACTAGTCTTTCTATTTCTTTCTACCTTCAAACGTATTTAGTCAAATTAGGGGAGACCTTTTGTATCAATGGATTAATCAGTGCCGTATCTAACCTCACCAATTCATCTATGCTGAATGATATCGCCTGGAGGTATCAAATATAAGATTATCAACACTTCATCGGACTGAAGGGATTAGTGATAATATAAAACCGGTGAGCACTCCGGCAATCTAATGACAACAGGGAGACTAACAGTATGACAGTGTGGTCTTGAGGAATCTTACTGACCAGCATAATTGTACACTACGACACACTGCTCGGTTACCAAAGACTTAGCTGCCGTACAGTCAACAAAGGTGGTGTCGTCTCGGCAGATTGTTCATGTACCCTAAGATTTAATGCCATATTCTAAGTGACGTGGTAGGTTTTGTAGCACATCCTCCATAGCGATATGACCATTTACTTTCTCTTGTGTGTTAATTGTACCGTTTTAATATCGACATATATCAGTAACAAGCAACAGGATACCGGGATATAATGTGCCGAGTGAATTACTAAGGAAGAGGTGTTAAGAATTCTTCTCAGCTAATTTCAGTATGGCCTTTATATGCCAGTCAAGAAGGTGGTGGCGACCGTCATTCATTCGTTAGCTGTAGTGCTGTCTACTTCTTCCTTGACCTTTGTCATTTTATTTCTGTATCTGCCTTCCCCTTCTCCTATTCTTCCCATCCCTCCTCTTACATCTTATTATTCTTCATTTCACTTCAGCTGCCTCTGCGTTGAATAAGCCTAATTAATGGTTTCCTGTAACCTAGGAAACCATTTACAGTGCTGTGGAGCCTATTATGGTGTCCCTGTTAACCAGATGGAGAGACGCATATGCGCAGTCCATCCAGGAACCAAAACTTTACATTTTCCCTGCGCCTTGCTGTGAAGGGGGAGTTGCTTTCTTATGCTTCATGGGTCTATTCGGGCAGAGAGACTGGTGCTACACTGCAACAACAACAACCGGTCTGGCAGAGTGTGGGAGGGAGAGGCTGGGGAGGTAATGATGGAAAGGATTGGTAACAACACCAAGCTGGAGGTGCTGTGATTTTGTGTAAGTCTATCTATCTATCTATCTATAGCCCGACGCCCTAATCCCGCAAAGGGTGGCCACAGACAAAAGGCCTCCATGTAAGTCCTTGTCACGGGGTTTTTATAATATCACGGTATTTTTGCAATAAATGCTTAAATATTATTTGATTGATAATAATATTCAATAATATTGAAGAGCAGAGACAATGATTGTCTTGCTAAATCGTGCAACGATTCCCTAAGAACGAGAATTTAAAAACTTTCTCAACAGTACACAGCAGAGACCAATTACTCACAATTGCTGAATTACTGTACTGTTAGCCTTTGGAGAAAGTTACTTCACCCCTGACAATAAATAACTAATACTAATAATAATATCAGGCTCTTGTTGATGCTTTAACTCCTATCTGGCACAACGGATTTTAAGTTAATACAACAAGACTGGTCTAAGTACCAGTTATGAAGGCAAACGTTTATGCAAGCTAGGAGCTATATGGAAAATAAGCTTAATTTGGAGAAATGAAACAAGATTTTACTTTACATTAAGCTCAAGAAAAAGAACTGTTAAATTTATTGATTACAAAAAATAAATTTAACGTTACAATTCAAATCAAATTAGTGAGACGCACTCACTCACTCACGCAATAGCTAATTACTTACGCCTAGGAAAAAAACACCTTAATTAAACTCTTATGACTAGGGAAATACAAGAAGGAAATACTATAGTCGATGAATGCTGCGTATCACCCTAGCTGAACTAAGGATGGAAGTACTGAAGAACTGTGAAGTGGAGTTTGGGTACTAGCTGACCTCTCACACTGCTGGCACAGGACCTCTCTCCGTCGCAGCAACAACTGGACTGCCTTCAAAATACATTGTATGGGCAGGACGCACAAGCCACCGGAAGAAGGCGTGGCTAACGGTTTAGGCAAGCAGAGGCGAACGATAAAGAAAGCAATAGTATCGCTCAGTACAGCACTTAGTGACGTGCATTAAATTGGTCACTTTTGAAAGTGACGAATGTTTTGAAAAGTATACTCCGAAATGGAGAGAGAAACGGTTAACTGAGCGATACACAGTGAGTTTTCCACTAATAGTTCGTGGCTTCTCACAAAAGGGAAATGTTGCAAATTAATTCGTGACATTACGCCCCTACAAAATTAAATTTTTTCCTTATGGGAAAAAATTTGTGGATATATATATATATGTACACATCCTAAGTCATTCACACAAGATTCACACTGTGGTGTGTGTGCTATCCTGCTACAGGAGAAAGTCGCAGTCGCCAGTGAGCGAAAAAAAACTCGTATTTACGTTAATAGAAGCAAGCTTGAGGGAAAAACTCCATGACGACGGTGAAAATCCTGTACTCAAGTCAAACTGAGCGAAAAGTCGCTACATTTACACTGACAACTAATTGTTGTGTAGTGTGATGTATGTAATACACGGTGTAGGTGTGACAGTTGTAGTGTGACTGTACCTATGTGTAAAATGACACAATAATAATATGATGATGACGACGAAGGCAGAGGAGAAGAGGCGGCAGCATGCGGCAGACGATCAGCTGGCCCGCACAGCAAAACTGCTACACCCATTGCTGAACCTGCAAATCCAATTAAGGTGGAGCATCAAAAGTGTCAGTGAGACAAAATTCTTATTAAGTTACAATTACTCTTTCTGCCTAGCAATCAGTACATGCTACGAAAAGTACTCTCGAGGTCGCCATTAATTTTAGCACACGATTAGTGTCGGCAAGTTGAGAATCCTTGTGCAAACTCGGGTCTTCCATAGCCTTGAACTGCACACGGGTCCTCAACCTGTGCCTTAACCTACAGTTCTTATAATAATATCGGAAAGCTGAGAATCCTTGTGCAAACTTGGGTCTTCCATAGCCTCAAGTCGCCTCTGCGGAGTTCTCTCTCGAACTTCCCTCTTAACCTACAATACTTATATTAGTATAGGGGAGCTGAGAATCCTTGTGCAAACTTGGGTCTTCCATAGCCTCAAGTCGCCTCTGCGGAATTCTCACTTCCCCCTTAACCTACAATACTTATATTAGTATCGGAAAGCTGAGAATCCTTGTGCAAACTTGGGTCTTCCATAGCCTCAAGTTGCCTCTGTGGAGTTCTCTCTCGAACTTCCCTCTTAACCTACAATACTTATATTAGTATCGGAGAGCTGAGAATCCTTGTGCAAACTTGGGTCTTCCATAGCCTCAAGTCGCCTCTGTGGAATTCTCACTTCCCCCTTAACCTACAGTACACGTGTATGTACAGGCCCTGGACATACTGTGTCCTGTGGGGCCAACAAGTGAGACGTCAGGTCTACACTTTTGACTGGGAACCAGGCTGGTCCTTGGATTACTCAAATCTCTGAGGATGCCTATCACGGAACCCAGCATACAACAACTGCCCATGTTAGTCAGCAGTTAGTAGGCGAGACATCAGGTCTGCACCTACGTTATCACTTCCCTTGATGTATCTCACAACAAGGTTAAACTGCTGTAAATACAGTGTCCAGCGTGTCAATCTTGCATTAGCCGTCTTGGTCGTGCTAAGACTAGTGAGTGGCATATGATCAGTTTCCAGAGTGAATGGTGCCCCAAATAAATAATAATAATATTTTTTAACACCATCAGCCACAGCCAAGAGTTCCTTCTCAACAGAACTGTAATTCCTCTCGGTGGGTTTTAGCCTATGGCTGTGGTATGCCACTGGGAAGATTCCACCTTCCGATTCCTGCATCAATACAGCACCTACTCCATCTTGTGAAGCATCAGTGCGCAGTATGAAAGGTTTGCTGGAATCAGGCAACTGCAAAATGGGCTCCTTGCACAACATATTCTTGAGGGTGGCAAAAGATCTCTCTTGTGGTTCTCCCCATTTAATGGTGTTTGGAGCATATTTCCGTAGCACTTCGTACAACGGTTGGGCAATGAGAGCAAAGTTGGGAATAAAACTTCTATAATATCCCACTAGGCCAAGAAATGCCCTAACCTGTTTCTTGGTCACGGGTCTCGTGGCTTCTTTAACCTTCCTGATCTTGTCACCCTGACACCTGCAATGGTTGTTGCCAACAATATGACCGAGGAACTCCACCTCACTGTGAGCAATCTTGCATTTGCTAGGCTTCACAGTCATATTGAAACTCTGGAGTCTACTGAAGACAATTTCCAAGAGTCTGAGGTGCTCCTCCAATGTGGCGGAATGAACGAGGACATCGTCAACGAACATCTCTACTCCTACAATACCATGGAGCACTTGTCTCATGGCACGATTGAATACTGCTGGGGAATTGGTAAGTCCAAATGGGAGGACTTTATACTGGTACAACCCCCTAGGAGTAGCAAAGGCAGTGAACTGACAACTCTCAGGATGAAGGGGAATCTGGAAGAATCCCTTCGCTAGGTCGAGCTTCGTGAAATATCGTGACCCTGCCAGCTTGGAGAAGATGGCAATATGGTCACCCATTGGCTCAGCATCCACTTTGGTGATTGCACTGAGCCTTCTATAGTCGCCACAAATCCTGACCCCACCATCTTTCTTGCGGACTACTACCATCGGACTACAGTAAGGAGATGAGGACTTTTCGATAATGCCTGCAGTCTCCATGTCAGCAATTTCCTTATCTACTGCACCCTGTAGTCACATGGGAATCGGATATGGCTTAACCTTTATAGGAGCATTGCTGGTCAACTCAATTTTATGACACTCAACCTTTGCAAGTCTAGGTTGGTCTGAGAAGACATCAGCATACTGACAGAGCAGTGACCATAAGGCATTTTGGTCCCCTACTGCTAAATCAGGGTTAAGTAAAACATCTCCGACAGTCTCTTCCTGATGGGACTGAGCGGTTAAGGGCTCGTCATCATGGTCATCAGGTGGGATCACTGCAGCTGCCCCGGTTTCTTCCAGTGGCTGGTCACTATCATCAGCTACTCGTAGGCCAGTCTCCTCGGGGTTTGGCTCATGATAAGCCTTCAACATGTTAATGTGGAACCTTTTACGAAGATTCCCAATCTGTATTATGTAGTTGAGGTCTGAAATGCGCTCTACTACATCGAATGGACCCTTCCACTGCGCCAACAACTTGTTCTGGGCAGTGGGGAGTAATACCAAGCATTTATCGCCTGGACTAAACTTCCGAAGCTTTGCCTTCTTATCGTAATAAGCATTTTGAACTTCACGCGCCTTGATCAGTTCTTCCTTAGCTAACTCGCACGTCGACTGGAGGCGGTCAGCCAAATCAAGGACGTAGGTGTAGGTGGTCTTGACTTCAGGGTCGGGTTCTTCATCGTCCCATAACTCACGAAGGACTTGAAGTGGGCCCCGGACCGACCTCCCATACACCAGTTCAAAGGGTGAGAATTTCAATGAATGCTGTGGGGCTTCTCGATAATCAAATAGAAGAGGAGCAATGAACCGCGGCCATTCCTTTGGCTGTTCGGCGGTCATGCGCCTCAACATCTTCTTGAGAGTTCCATTGAACCTCTCACACAACCCGTTACACATGGGACGATACGGCGTAGTTCGTAAGCCTCGGATGGACAGCAACCTGAACGTTTCGTTCATCATTGCCGAAGTGAACTGCGAACCCCGGTTGCTTAAGACTTCCTTAGGAGACTTCCTTAGGGATACCTACACGACAGAACACTTCAATTAATGCCTCAACAACAGTGACGGCCTCTATATTCTTAAGGGCCACGGCTTCAGGCCACCGTGTGCTGAAATCAACTATAGTGAGGATATACTTTGATCCATCACTAGCCCTAGGAGAGATTGGCCCAACTATGTCAACTGCTACTCTCTCGAACGGTTCAGAGATTATGGGCATTGGCTTCAATGGCGCAGGACGGACACGTCCCCGGTCAGTGGTACGCTGACACACATCACAGGAACGTACGAGCCTCGTTATTTCCCGTCCCATTCCTGGCCAGAAAAAGTCAGCATGGATGCGGTCAGAGGTCTTCTTTTGACCCATGTGACCTCCCATCGCTGAACAGTGACCTAATTCAAACACTGCTCGGCGATACTTTGCAGGAACGACAAATTGCAGTCGAACCTCACCCTGGGGTGTCTGTGACTCACAGTACAGCCGTCCTCGCTTACGAAGGAACCTGGCTTGACCTCCCCGTGAATACTTGATCACATTACCCTCCAGCTTCTTGCGCACTGAGGCAAGTGTCGAGTCAGTCTGTTGCTCTTGGACAACATCTTGACTACGAATCAGATCTTGCGGCGTTGCGACGGTCAACGGAGTGACGCGATTTGGAGCCTTGGCCATGGCTCGTGTTATCGCAGCAGCCAAAGTCTGTGTAGCAACATCTACGGCACAATTATTTTTGATCCCAGCGATGTTGCCTAATATGAGGTCAAATAGGGGTTCTGGCATGACAACTGCAAGTGTCGTACCAGTATAAAATGGAGATGCCACCTGGATACGTGCCTCAGGGAACAATCTCACTGATCCATCAATAAGTCTAACTTGGATCTGTCGACCTGTATACTCATCAGGCCGAACTAAACTCTGCTTAACAGAGCTGCCTGAGGAACCATTTTCCCTCAGGACATTTACAGAAACACCTCCTACGGACCCTGGCTGGACAAGAAAGGCAGTGTTGTTGGTGGAAGGGTCTGAGGAGGTAGCAGCCAGTCATTCATGAGACTGCGGAACAACCGATGCAGCAAACGTGGCGCCCTGGGAACTAGGTGTCTGAGGAGAGTTCATGGTCGGAGGGGGACTTGTGAAGTGTTGGGAAGTACCTGTACTGGTAGAGATGGCACCACCGGGTACTTGTGGAATGAAGGCTGCATTTGCCCCCTGCCTCCGATACACTAATTGACCTGACTGAGGGTTACGTGGCTTGTCCTTGTATTGCTGCTGCTGCTGCTTGGGGAACTGCTGCTGGTTGGGGTGCTTGTTGTACCGCTTCCAAGCAGGCTGCTGTGTATTTTGCCCCTGGTCCTTCTGTGGTTTGCTTGGACCTTGGCCATTACTCTGAGAATGGCCTTGGTGCTGGGATTCAGTCTGAGACGGCTTCCCAGACTTGGCAGTATCTTTTCTGCTCCAGGTGTTTTGCTTACGAGCTTGATACCCGTATGCAGTAAAGAATGCGTCAGCCTTCTCTGCCATTTGGCTGGCATCTTTCACCTTGCAGATCTTAAGCTGTGCTATGAGCTCAGCAAGCCGCGACCTCTCTAGCTGTGTACACAGCATAAGGTCAATTATCCCCTCACGCATGGAAGGAGTTTCAGCTTTCTCCATCCACTCATTTAAGTAAGCTGTGAGACGATCAAGGAACTGAACAGCTGTCTCCTTGTCTTGGAGACGAGCTCGCATGGACTGAACTTTGGCGTCGTCTACTGTGAGACCATACGCCTTAATGAGTGCAGCTTTCATCATCTCATATGTGAGATTGTCTCCACGAATTCTGTGAAGAATATCGAGGGCAGCGTCCTCAAATAGGCTAAGAAACTGAAGCTGCTTAGCTGCCTCATCCAGTTGATATACGTCTGCCATGTCCTCAAAACGAGCTATGTACGGCTCGATTCGCTCGCTTTCCCTTTATGAAGGAAGCTTGATGCGTGGGGTCGCCAGGACATGTGCAGGGAGAACACTCGTGGAGCTTGGACCAACTGCACCAGACGTGTCTGAAGCCAAGGAATCTCGCTTGAGCTTCAGCACTTCAAGTTCATGTTCTCATTCTCTGTCTTGTTGTTCACGCTCGTATTCGCGCTGTTCTCGCTCTTGTACTAGCTCGTGTTCGCGCTGTTGTCGCTCTTTTTCTAACTCGAGCTCGCGTTGTTTTTGTTCGTGTTCACGCTGTTCTCGCTCGTACTCGCGCTCCTTTTCGCGTTCCTCACGCTGTTCTCGCTCGTACTCGCGCTCCTTTTCGCGTTCCTCACGCTGTTCTCGCTCGTATTCGCGCTGAATCTTATGCTCTTCACGGGCATCATTCTCGCGCGTCTGCTCCTGATTATGCCGTGAGAGTATATACTCTTTAATTTCGGTTGGGTCCAAAAGACCCATATCTTTGGCTTCCTGTAAAAATACAGTAGTAGCCCTGGCGCTAATTTATTAAGCAACCCGAAATTGAGTACTGACTGCTTCGCAAACGAATGCTAATAAACACAAGTAAAGAGTACAGACACAAGCTAGTGGTGACCAGTCTTATCCAGTTAACTGGCAAAGAATAAATAAAAAATGTAAATGAGTGGGAAGACTCAATAATAAACACAATGGGTACGGCGACTTCCCAGGAGCGAATAAAATCGTCTGGCGTTACCAGGAATAAACTAGAGTTAAGTACTCTATTGATTAATAAAGCAAAAATTCACTTGCTAAATCAACGGTAACCAGTAAACTTGTGCCTATAAACTTTAATTATAAATACCTAAATATGAATGAGTGAGCACTATCTCGTGAATAGCTTTAGAGCTAGGAGTTAATATCCTGGAATGAGGTCGCCAATTGTCACGGGGTTTTTATAATATCACGGTATTTTTGCAATAAATGCTTAAATATTATTTGATTGATAATAATATTCAATAATATTGAAGAGCAGAGACAATGATTGTCTTGCTAAATCGTGCAACGATTCTCTAAGAATGAGAATTTAAAAACTTTCTCAACAGTACACAGCAGAGACCAATTACTCACAATTGCTGAATTACTGTACTGTTAGCCTCTGGAGAAAGTTACTTCACCCTTGACAATAAATAACTAATACTAATAATAATATCAGGCTCTTGCTGATGCTTTAACTCCTATCTGGCACAACGGATTTTAAGTTAATACAACAAGACTGGTCTAAGTACCAGTTATGAAGGCAAATGTTTATGCAAGCTAGGAGCTATATGGAAAATAAGCTTAATTTGGAGAAATGAAACAAGATTTTACTTTACATTAAGCTCAAGAAAAAGAACTGTTAAATTTATTGATTACAAAAATAAATTTAACATTACAATTCAAATCAAATTAATGAGACGCACTCACTCACTCACGCAATAGCTAATTACTTACGCCTAGGAAAAAAACACCTTAATTAAACTCTTATGACTAGGGAAATACAAGAAGGAAATACTATAGTCGATGAATGCTGCGTATCACCCTAGCTGAACTAAGGATGGAAGTACTGAAGAACTGTGAAGTGGAGTTTGGGTACTAGCTGACCTCTCACACTGCTGGCACAGGACCTCTCTCCGTCGCAGCAACAACTGGACTGCCTTCAAAATACATTGTATGGGCAGGACGCACAAGCCACCGGAAGAAGGCGTGGCTAACGGTTTAGGCAAGCAGAGGCGAACAATAAAGAAAACAATAGTATCGCTCAGTACAGCACTTAGTGACGTGCATTAAATCGGTCACTTTTGAAAGTGACGAATGTTTTGAAAAGTATACTCCGAAATGGAGAGAGAAACTGTTAACTGAGCGATACACAGTGAGTTTTCCACTAATAGTTTGTGGCTTCTCACAAAAGGGAAATGTCGCGAATTGATTCGTGACAGTCCTCTGTATTATTATGACCAGCAACATAACCTGCCTCCTGCCACCCATCCTCCCATCCACGCACAAAATCCACCATCCCCCCTGCCTATTGTCCACCCCCCCAGCACCCATCCCACCCATTCGCCCACCCCTTCCACCATGCCCACAACACCCACTCACCTATCCATCCACAAATCCACACCACCCATCTGTTCACCAACCAACCCATTTGCTTATTCAAGGTTCACCAGCAGGACGATATGTAAGTTCACACACACACACACACACACACACACACAGGTGAGATGTCATCATGTATAGAATAGGTAATATATACAGGTAGGCCTATTAGCTAAAGCATGGTAACTTGTTTGAAGAATGTTACACTTTAAATGCTCATACTTCCTTGCTAAACAGTTGCTAAAGGCAGCAGGGCTCTGTGGTGGAACCATGGCACCGCAAGGTGTTGCAGCATCCCGCACCGTGGTGCGGTTGTGGGATACAGCAGAGAAATCCTTGGGGATGTAGATCCATTCTCTGCGAGTACACTGCCGGTGCAGTTGCATTTTCTCAACTGCAGTACATGTGCGGAATTTGTTGCGATAGTATAAATGAAAAAGAGTTGTTTTGATACACCACAGAAAACGGTAAAGAATGTGAGCTGGTGTTGCGTACCATTATGTGTATTCACTCAATCTTTACTTATTCCTCTATTCAGTGGCAGTCACCATGCAGCCTCGCCACACCTGTCAATGCTCCTGGGATTTCTTTCCCAGAAGCAGGCAGGGTTAACAGTCCATTAGATTCCTACCACGAATGGTTAAGCCAGATTAAAACTCGCCAGCAAGGAGGGGTTAGCCGTACATTAAATCCTTACTAAGAAAATGATTAGGCCGGCTTAAACTCACCTGCTGACTCTGGTTACCGGACATACCTCTGGGCAGTTAAGCCCATTATAAGCAAAGAAACCTCACTTCCAGTCAGCTATACACGTGTTCACTGGTACCCGCCCCTTTCGCAGTGGTGCTTACCCTCGTACCATTCTGCTTGTTGTAACTCATTGTTAATGCTGAAACTACAGTTCCAGTACTGAGTGTTTATGTTGTCCTGCATTTAGAATCAGTAAAGCCACGTTCGTATTATGCCAAGGTAAGTGATGGTCTACATAATTTTCGCATTTATAAATGGTGGCATAGACCTTACCACTCTCAGTGTATGATAATTATGGGAACCACAGGATGACAAGGAGAATATCGAATAATGTCTGTAGGTCTGCAGTGTCCCCCAAAAGAATTATATGGCAGTCTTCTCATCAACAGGCAGGCAGCTAGTCCTTGACTATGTGAGTTGCCAAATCCATCACCTTTCCCAACAGTTTGAGACCCCTTGAAGATTGAGCAACATTATGCACCAAATTTATCGCCCCGTGCTAAAAGCATCTGCATGACTACTTATGAATCTGATGACTTCCCTGATGATGCTGAGTATACATCAGTGAATTAGAAGTGTATCAAAAATTTTATACTCAGACGTGTTCCATTCCTGTTCTCCAGAATACGAGATCCAACTCTTGACACTTTCTGGGACTGCATGTGATGTTCTTAGTATGATGGCCACCAGTGCACTTAGTGAAAGAAATTTTAGTCTAACTGGATATGTAGTGTCAGTTAGGATGACAAGCCTCAAGCCATCCTGTGTCGATGATATTCTATTCATGAATTCAAGCTTACAAGCTAAGGATAAAGAGAAGTAGCAATGCAAGGAAGAAAAGCTATATCAGCATGGTTTGCATACTTCCACAATCATGTCAAAATTATTAATTGAAAGCCTAAAAAATATTACATAACCATACTGCGATAAACTCATTGCAATCGTTTTCTGTTTAAGTTTGTCCTTTGTATATCATACTCTTATTTAGAAGCATGTAAAATGGTTTTAAGTGTACTGTAAATGCATGATCTTGATTACTTAAAGACCAGCAGTCTAGTATGTGGATATAAGACTGAAAAGCAAATTGTGCTATTCTATTCTGCCGGTGCGGTGCGAGTGTGGTTCCATGCGTTGCGGGTGTGCTGTGGATGTGGTTCCATATGTTGTGGGTGTGGTGCGGGTGTGGTTCCCTGTGTTGCTGGTGCAGTGCCGGTGTGGTTCCATTTGGTGTGGGTGTGGTGTGGGGGTGGTTCCAAGTGTTGTGGGTGTGGTACGGCTGCAGACAATGTCTTGCTGGTGTGGTGCAAGTGCGGGTCCAAGATGGCGAAAATTGTGCTGTTGTGGTGCACATGTGGTTCTAACACTGCGTTTGTGGTGCAGCCTCTCTGAAAGGCAGTGATTACCCTCACATGAATGTTCTTATATTATATTCTATTTTACTCTGAACTGAGAATTCCTTCGGTCACTATTGCCTACGTCATTACAACGGTTACTCTGATGTTATCATATCCGTCATCTCTCTTGTCGAAACATTCATTGCTCTAGTTCCAGTTACACGGAAAGGTCGCATCATTTTGAGAATTTTGTAGGGGTTACTCAGCTGTCTGGAAAAGAAGTCATCAACAATCTTCCGAGAGAAGTCTTAACTTTTTTTAAAGCTTCCCCTTGTTTGTCGACATGTCAGGTTGATGTTCACTTGTATTTTGTCTATAGAAGTCACAACCGCAGCAAAAACTTTTTTTTTTTTTCTATTCAGCCATTGACCAATCCCATTTTGCTCCATACAAAGGGGAACTTGGAGCTAGGCTACACAGTCTGGACATTTACTGCAAGTGTGACTAGCCTCACGGATCCCTTAGTGGCATTATGTGAGGACGAATTCCTAATGACTCTTCAGATAGAAACACTTAGAGACACCATAAAAGAAATTCTTAACAAGCAAAAACTATTGTGTTTTGTCCATAACATACTGGTAAGAGATGTGCTACGAAGCCTTTGTTATTCGAGAATACATCCATTAAGCAGGTAGTTTGGAACATCAGTGGTGGTGAAAGGAAGAGAGACAGGAACATCATTATGTATGTATGTGTTTATATATGTCCAGTATGTGGCACAATCCATAAGTAAGCATTCAAGGCACAAAGCATTGCCAAAACTGAGACTAGCATGACTGGATTTGATTAAAAGAAATATTGCTACTAAGAGTTAGCAACATCATCAGTTGGCAGCACTGTACAGTACCCACATGGAAATGGCCACCAAGAAATAATGGTCACCATGCTTGAGCAGTGGTACAAAGAAGGCGTCTGTTTCAGGATTCTTAAAATATCATAACACACTACATAATAGCTAGTAACATATATATGAAATATAGAGGTTAGATGAAAGTCATGCCTAGGCTAGAGGAAGTGGCGTTTGCACATTCTCAGTTAGGAATGTCGCACACCGCAAGGTGTGACGCCTGATAAGAAAGTCCCCAGGCTAGGGAAGGTCCACACAACCGTGTCTTACACGTGACACAACCAGTCATAGACAGAGGAAATGGGAGAGACAGGGCAGAAGGGGTTTTAGAAGAGAAGAGAGACGGCGCGGAGACTAGGAAGGAGCGTGCGGGTTAGCCAGTAACAGCTCTCACCTGAATACGCTCATGGGAGACATTATTACTCTTGAGATATTCCCTTTGAAGAAAAAAATGCAATCAAACCCCAGACTTAACTTTATCTTTCTCCTGGCATCTATGACATGTACAATGAGCATTCTCTCCTTTCGTAAAATCCCTACAAATCAACAGTTACAATAACTCGGCGACGACTATTACATATCTACAATTACGATATATTATATTTGGTTGCAGAGGTGGGATTCGAACCCAAGCCTCCGAAGAGACTGGTGTGTGTGTGTTCTTACCTTACCTAATTGTTCTTACCTAATTGTATCTTTACAGGAATGAGTCAAGCTCGTATTGTCCCGTGTCTTAGACCATATTTATCGTACATATCCTGAAATTTGTGAATTGTTTTGGCACACACTATTTCATTCGGTAGTGCATTCCATTGATCAATTGCTCTGTTTGGGAAACTGAATTTCCTTACGTCTTTATCACCTCTCTTCTTATGCAGTTTTTTGCAGTGTCCTCTTGCTGATGCTTCTCCATATGTTAAGTAATCATTTATGTCTATTTTCTCCATTCCTGATATGCACTTATATAGCATTATCATGTCACCTCTTTTCCTTCTCTCCTGTAGTGTTGGTAGATTCAGTTTATTTAGTCTTTCTTCATAGCTTAGGTCCCTTAAGCTTGGTATCCATCTTGTAGCGGCCCTTTGAACTTTTTCAATCTTGTCTATATGCTTTTTGAGATGAGGACTCCAGACTACTGATGCATATTCCAGGGTTGGTCTAATGAATGATGTTATTATCCTTTTTAACATGTCTTCATTTATGTATGTGAATGCTATTCTCATATTTGCAAGCAGTGTATACATGTTCCGTACCTTCTCGCTGATGTGGTCAGCCGGAGATAGTCTGTTATTGATAATCACACCTAGGTCTTTCTCTCTTTCTGATGTGTATAGGGTTTTATTTCCTAACTTATAATCCCAATCAGGTCTTTTTCCACTTTTACCAAACTTGATTACATGACACTTGTCCACATTGAATTCCATTTGCCATGTACTACTCCATTCATGAAGTTTATTTAATTCTTCTTGTAGCTCCCTACAAGAGTCTGTGCTAGTAATTCTCCTTTGTATTTTTGCATCAACTGCAAACAAATTCAGATAGCTCTCATTTCCAGTGTTACTGTTTATATCATTTATGTACACTAAAAACATGATTGGTGCCAGCACCGAACCCTGTGGTACTCCACTAGTCACTTCTTTCCATGATGAGTAGTTTCCTCTTAGTACTGTCCTCATTTCTCTTTTTATGAGAAAGTCTTGCATCCAACAAAACAGTTTGCCTCGAATTCCTCCTTGATGGTACAGCTTCCATAAAAGTCTTTGGTGCGGTACTGTGTCAAAAGCTTTCTTGAAATCTAAATAGATACTGTCCACCCATCCTTCCCTTTCCTGTATTGTGTTTGTTACTCTGTCATAGTAGCTCAACAGATTAGTAACACATGATTTTCCTTTTCTGAAACCAAACTGTCTTTCTGTTATCATACTGTGTTTTTCTAGATGATTTACCCAAGCTTTTCTTATAAGTTTTTCTAATACCTTGCTTACAACACTAGTCAGTGATACTGGTCGGTAGTTGAGAGGATTTTGTCTATTTCCTTTCTTGAATAAGGGGACTATATTTGCTTTTTTCCAAATATCAGGTAGTTTCCCTTGACTCAAAGATTTCTTGAAAATTAAAAATAATGGTTTACTTAACTCATTTGCACATTCTCGTAACACCCAACATGAAATTTCATCAGGACCACTTGCTTTTCCTCTGTCTAATCTACTTAACTCCTCTTGTATTACTTTTTCTGCTATTTGTATATCTGGTAGTATGTGTGGACATGCGTGTTCCACATAGTCTCTCTCAAAATTTTTTTCTTCTGTAAAAACTAATTGGAAATTCTTATTTAGGGCTTCACAAATATCTTTCTCTTGTGTATAAGTGATTCCCTCGTCCGTGATGGATTGTATTATATCTTTTACTTTGGTTTTGCTTCTGATATAGCTGTAAAACAGCTTTGGTTGATCACTACTTTTATTTATTATATCCTCCTCAAACTGTTTTTGGGCTTCCCTCCTTATTCTTGTATAGTCGTTTCTTGCCTGTTTGTAATTATTATATGCCCTTTCACTATTGTGTCTTCTGTATCTATTCCACAACAAATCTCTTCTTTCTTTAGATTTTTTACATTCTGTATTGAACCATTTCTGTATTTTCTTATCTGCTTCTTTGTGCTGTGGGATGTAATTCTGGACTCCTATTTCATAAAATTCACAAAAATTTTTATATACAGCATTTAAATCTTGTCCTCTAAGCTCATTTTCCCAATGAACTTCTAAGAAATACTACTTTAGGTCTTGATAATTTCCCTTTTTATAGTTTAGTCTCTTTTTGTAACTGTCAGTGCTGTTTACTATGTCATATGCTATCCTGAAGTTATAATTTAGTACTGCATGATCGCTTTTGCCGAGTGGAGGGTGATATATTAAACTGTCAATGTCATTTTCTTGCCTAGTAAATATTAGATCTAGCACTGAAGGTACATCAAGTCCTCTTTTTCTAGTGGTTTCCCTCACATGTTGCGTTAAGAAAAACTCTTGTACGAGATCCAGGAGCTTTTGGTCCCAGCAGCTTTCTTGGCTATTTATATCTAGAGTATTCCAATTTATATTTGTATTGAAATCCCCAGTTAGTATAATTCTTTCCGATTTCTCTTCCATTTTATGTAGCAAGGATCTTATACTCTGAATTGTACTCTCTGCTAGGTCCTCATATTCGTCTCTTTCCCATGTGTTTGATTTGGGTGGCATATACAAATTGGCTACAATTACTTTACCTTCAGATGTGTCGATCTCTACTGCAATCAGTTCTACTTGTGATGGTATATCTATGTTTATTTCCTTGACTTTTAGATTTTTCTTAGTTAATATTATAATTCCTCCTCCTTTTTTTAAATTTCTGTCTCTTCTCCATATATTGTATTCCTCTAAGTTTAGTATGTCATTGGATATCCTTGGTGTTAATTTTGTTTCAGTTAGGCATATTATTTGTGGTTCATTTTCTCTGACATAATCTTTCATCTCTAGTAATTTAGATACCATTCCATCCACATTTGAGTACATCAACTTTATCATTTTGTTTATATACTTGTCATGACATGGTTCTACTAACTTCCTCCTTTTTCTTCCATCCTGTTTGTGTACCACTTTCGTACCTGCAATCCTATTACTTTGTAAAAAAATTTCTTCTTGTCCTCTTCTGATCTTCCCTCATTTTTTGTTTTTGCTTCCTCCCTTTTCTCTTTCAGTAATTCCAGTTCCTCTTGTGTTAGACATCTTTTTATCCATACATTTTTGAACTCCTCTTTTTCCATAAGATTCTTTGCATTTTTTAGTATCTCTTCCACAGTGTTTACACTCTGGAAAGTCACCTTTAGAGGTCTTGTCTTGCTTTTCTCGTATTTCCCTAACCTTTTGTGTTCCTCTATGTCTTTACTACAGATTTCCTCTGATACTTCTTTCAGTAAGTTCATTACATTTCCCATCTCCTTTTTGTCTCTAGTGATTTTGTTTTTAATTTCTTCCTCTTCTATACCAGTGATTACTATTGATCTATTTATTTCTACTGAATCTCTGACTAACTTTGGATTGTTTTGGATTATTCTTTTCACTTCCTTTTTAATGCTTTTTTCCTCCACCCTTGTTTCCAAGTCTTTCTTTACTTTCACCATTTCAGCATACGTGATTTCTACATCATTTTTGTAGCTTTGCACAGCTTCATTCACCTGTGTTATCTTCTCCTCAATATCACTGCCCTGGTCCATAAGACTGCTTGCTTGTCTAATTGTCTCTGTGTCATTTTTGTGTGAGTGTGTGTGTGTGTGTGTGTGTGTGTGTGTGTGTGTGATCATTCTACACATCACAATTATTGTCTGCGTGGACGACGAATTCGGATTTGTTGTTGGTCGGCCATCTTGCCTCCTCTATCACTTGTGAGAAACTTTTAAGTCCTTTTGACAGCTGCCTACCATTCCTAACAGGTCCCTGAGATGTGGAAAGAGTTTTTATAAATACTGTAGCTCTTGAGATCTGTGTTTAGGGGCACTTATAAGGATTTACGAGTCATCCTAAGGACTTAAGGGCATTAATAAATATCCATCTAAAGTTCTGCCATAGGGTACGCCACTCAGTCGGTTTATTCGCCAAGAGGCGGTAATAAGCCATCATTGTGACTGGCAAGTTGGTTAGAGATAAGTGCTTGCATTATCGTCAGCTGCGGAGAATCGCTAATCCTAATGCCAATTTAGTGTTTTTATTCTAGATCGAGATAGTAATGAAATCCAATTATATCATAAAACACTTCTACAAAATGTTAGCAATATTCCCATGGTTGTAAGGCCCTGTCAAACGATTTTCTAGATTCAGGTATTGTTTTAACTCGGTGTGTCTGTCTGTTTTGTTTATCGGCCAGTCTGTTTGTTAATCAACAACTTTACGCGAAAACTATTGGTGCGATTTTGACTAAAATTACAGGGAAGATGGACTATAATCTTCCGATCATCTCTTTAAATTTTGGACCAAATTGGGCCAAGGCCCAGCCTCTAGGTCCCCAAAATGTAATAACAAAGAAGTAAAAAAATTCGTTTTATCACCATAACTTCTTTAAAAAAAACCTAAAGGTACATCATTCAGATCTGCATCCTCTAACATGCTTCATTATATTAGGGGGTCACCCCCCAGTTAGCAGTAGGGGGTCAGTGTCCGGTGGGTCAGGCATGAAATTTCAAATGTACATAAAATCGTCAGTTTTAACTCGATTCACTCCAGATTTCATATGTGACATCTTTGACTAGATATCCTGTTGTGTTTATACGACAGCTCTAAAATGACTGCCGGGGACGGGTTTGCTGTGTCTTGGCACCGCTTCTTGTTCAGTATTTGGTGTCATTCTACCTGTATGTGAGAGCAAGTTTAACAGCATTTGTAGCTTTGGATTTGACAACCACACTCTGCGCCATCATCCTTACTAAAGTATTTTACGTGATACACCTTAACATACTTTTTACTAATTTTTCAATACGTTATTGTTCTTTCTAAACGAATTCTTAGGTGAGGTCTCTCGAACCATATGGATGAAATAATCCTGCATTAATCCCTTCATGTCAATAGGTTTTTCCTAAAGGCATTAAATTATCCAGAGATTGCGCTAGTAAATGTGCTGATACGTCATCATAGTGAAGGGATTAATATTATGTTGTATGTTATCTGTGCCTTTTAAATATTGACATTGCATGAAGATATAACTGTGTAAATGAACAAATTTTTAGTCGCTGTCATTAACTCGTTCGATATCTGATGTTTTCTGTACACTCCTTCCAGCTGACGTACGATTTTATTCACTTAAGGGAAGATTTCGCTTTATTTCCAACGTAAGGAACTTAATAACTTAAAAATCTTACTTAAATCTATTTAGTTTGAGCCAGAAGAATTACTCCGTCCACACCGATAACCTATTTTTCCCATATAGTCTCTCTACTTACAGACCTTCCTGTGTAGTTTAGGAGACTTTTCGAGATGGTGAGTTAGAAAACACCTTCACTCTCCATCACTACAGGAACGCTCTCCCACATTAACAATAATCATCTTGTGGTAGCAACAGTACCAGTAGTAGTTCTTGTAGCCCCAGGTTCATCTATAACGTGAACCTGGTCGACTGAAGGCTGAAGTTGTCCTTCTCACACAGTCCGCCATCCTACTCTCGGGGGATAGGGAAATACCTGAGGGACGTTTGTGTAACCAGGCAGTTTAGCAGACAGGTTATATCAGTACCACAACATGGAGGCATCACTCTCCAGTACCTTAAAAAAATTGCAAAAACATATTAACAAATCCTTCATTCAGCAGAGGAAGTCAAGCTCCTGTATATGATAAAGTGCATTCAGTGTTACGTGTGACGAGAGCAATTCTGCCTGTGAGTGTACATGACGGTGTAGAGGTGGTGGTGGTGGTGTCTGCGGACGCTGCCATTACGACTAGTTCCAGTCACGCTACTGCACGGACAGCCTTGCACTGGCGTAAGGTCAATCTGTGTGTGTGTGTGTGTGTAATTCACCGGGTCGGTCAGGATCACGTGATGGTTTTGTGATCATCGGCATTTTACC
Source organism: Coenobita brevimanus (assembly GCF_032717465.1). NCBI lineage: Eukaryota > Metazoa > Arthropoda > Malacostraca > Decapoda > Coenobitidae > Coenobita > Coenobita brevimanus. The sequence continues at coordinate 22,628,381 of NC_136980.1, forward strand.
CTCCCGGAAGAGAGCTGAGAGCTCATATAGTCCGATCTAAGGGCAAAGCCTTGACCTTCACACTCGCACACACCCATCCTCTTGCTCCAGGAGGACAGTAACCACCCGCTTTGTCAGTGAAACTTTTTCGCATCCCGAGCAAGGCGCGAACCCCCGTCTTAGCAGATGCTAGGCGAGAGCGTTACCACTTTGTGTGTGTGTGTGTGTGTGTGTGTGTGTGTGTGTGTGTGTGTGTGTGTGTTAAAGAGAAGTACCTGTGCGTGATATTGAAAGACCGATGCTTATCGTCATATAACATTTAGGCGATAATGTTAAGCGGTGTGTGTGTGTGTGTGTGTGTGTGTTGTAACTGCGATAGTTATCAGACCCTGATAATTAAAACTGTGTGTGCAAAGGTATGAGCAAGCCTATCATTACTGACAGCCATTTATGGAACAAATGTAATTATTATAGAGGTGAAGGTGTGGTTTGTAGGTGATGTCCGGCGCGGAGGGAAAGTGGTGTTGGGTGTGATGTTAGGATGCATCGAAATGAGGTAAGATTTTTAGATGATGTCGAAAGACGGACAGCTACATCAGAGTTTTGATAGATGTCAGGATATGGAGGGAAAAAACTGATTTTGAAGGAAAGCTGTCATTATTGGAAGGAGGATTGTGTTAGGCGTGGATAGAAAATGTTGCTCCAATTCAATTAAAGATGTGGTTGAATGATGCCAACTAATGGAGAGGAAGTCAGATGTGAAGGACTGGTTTCATATAGATAGAAAGGTACACACACACACACACACACACACACACACACACACACACAGAAGGGACAAAAACGTTGCCTTCTGAAGTAATATGGTTGCCAAGGCTATTCATAAACTACGACGTTAACACTGCACTAATGTCAAGTATTGGGCAGTAAAGTACAATGATGGCCGAACCCCGCTATTTTCCCCCAAGGCATGGCATCCTACCGAACCAAATGATACTGAGAACCCTGCCATGATGACTAATGCATCGACCATTTCATGTCGAGGAGGTTGTTTTCAATTCATTCTGCTTCCAGATGATTTCTTCAACTTAGGAGAGTCCCGTGGTAAGGAATGGAACATTGCACAATATATATCTGTTCATATGTATATGTATCTACCTATTTATCTACTTACATAAATCCACAACATTTCGAAAATCCTTTAAAGGAATAAAGTCGTCTCGTGGTAGTAAGAACAGAATAAAGAGGAAGGCGTTATCGTACTGAATGTGTTAACGTTGTCAGAGGTTCCAATGTGACATGGATTTTTGTATTGACGAAAGTGAGGTTTTACTTAACTTGCTGGTCTTTGGTCATAGCTCCACTTACAGTGCCTTTATAAAGAATCCCATCTAGACTCGATACGTAAGTCTTCAGTGGTGGAAGCAGATGAGTCGGCAGTTTTTAATTTCCTCAATTATTATTCAGGTTGAAAAAAAAAACACAGACAACTCAGACAATCAACAATACTGCGAAGCTGTAAAAAAACCGCAAGTTTGCCGTTTATTTCTTTGTTTTACTTAATTAATGCTGGATCAGCCAGCCCCTGGTCTTCTTCACATCCAGCCTTTAGTTACTACAACGATTGTTATGATCTGAGTCGTACAGTTAATTCCCTATAAAGCATCTAGTTTATTGCAGCTACTATCATAATGCCTTTAATGTCATGTGTTGATATATAACCGTGAAACCCAACTGTGCTATATGTTATTATTGTATATTTTATATTTGCCTTCAGCAGTTCAGATAATTTTGTATGCAGCCTGTAAGCTATAAAAAGTACAAAGTATACTCTGCAACCAATACTGCCTTTTTTTTTTTGCGTAAATTTTCCCATACATATTATAAATATTTTGCTTAAAGTAAGGTTACTCCGCTACCTGTCCAAGTCAACGGCTAAACAGTTCTCACCCCCAACATCTTCCTGCCCTCAGTATAACTGACAAGGAAAGCACCTTAAAAATAAAGCATGCAGGGAGAGAGGGTACAGATGTGAGAAGGTGCCGAGGATGCGAATTTCAGAAGAAATATGTCATGGGATGTTACCCTCCATGGCCGGGCAGTTTTTTTACCCATAGAATAATATCATTGCCTATGTACACACAAGATTAACCGATAAGCAAACCAGCCAAACATACTCCCAGAATACGTCGAATAAACTCATGTTGGCATCCTGATCCCAATTCTTGGTGTTCTGTGGCAAACGAAATGGGCTAAATACTTTCCGTAGGCCGTGGCCCACATTTTTTGCTTCAACAAGATGAAAAGATAATGGAAATAAAAATATAAAAATAATCCATACACCAGATTACAAATGTCCTCCATTCATCAAAATAAGGGAGAATGGAAAAAGAACGTGCTATATTTATTTGCATGTAGTGTGGTGTTGAGACTTGGAGGCAGAGGTTTATGAGAGTATGATGGCTTACACTCTGTGTTAATGAAAACAGTGAAAAAGTCCGGCAAAGGGAGACAGTCAGGAACAAGTCCTGAAGGCTGGGAAAATGGGAGCTCCATCTCTCCCTGCCACTAGCTTGCCATCCACCTCGGTAGTACCGCCCACTTAATGCTTTCTATTGTATTTCGACTATCACACTGAACTCCCTGTGTCAATTTAGATTCTTTCCAGAGAGGGAGATCAGGCTTATTATCATTAACATGTACTAATTTTTAGACACCTTCTCCGTACTTTGGGGATGCGTTATTTTGTTGAATAGCTTCCCATATTTAGATAACAAAGTGAACATATGTTTACCTATATTAGTAGTTTCTGAACATTTCATTCCTCATTGATAGTCATAGTTTCGATATTATTAAATCGTAATTTGACATATTCTAATATATCCACTGTTTATGCCAGTCTTTCACTGGTATTTCAATGGTTATATCGTCATGCTTATTCACGGTCCATACTTTATTTCCTTCCCCAAGAAATATTCTTAATTTCTGTCCTTTATACTTCAAGCTCTGATTGATATAACTGTGGTGAAACTTGCATTCATTTGCTGGTGATTTACACGTACATCATTCATTAGTTGTGTATTCTTAATGGGAAGTATGCTGCAAAACTTAACCCGCCCCATCCCGTCGATGTATGGGTATGTTGCAACGATTTGCATTTGCCAGTCCCAGCGACGTACCGGTACGTCGTGCAATTGCAAAGTGCATAATTTCATCAATTTTCAAATTTCGCGCTTGATTTTCGGTACGTATCCTCGCTTGACCTTCCCCTACCTGCCAGTGGGAGGGGACACTCAGCGACCCCGTGCAACCTGTGCTAACCCCCAGGTCGTCCACTCACCTGTTAGCAACGGTCTTGCTCAGACATGGCTATGAGAGGTCTCTCAGAGGTCGAAATTCAAGCCGCCCTGGACGCCTTTACAGGCGACAGTGATTCCCCACTGGACGACGATGTTGTTGACAAAGATTATGTGCAGCCAGAGGAGGAGGAAACCACCAGCAGTGATGAAGAAGTCCCGTCCCCCAGGAAGCGGCAGTACGTGACTTACCGTGCTGCTAGAGAGGGACAGCCGGCCAAGAAACCACGTGCAACATCCTATGCCCAGCTCGAACGAGATGTGGAACCCGAATTCGATGACGAGGACGAGGACGAGGAGGACGAGGACGAGGACGGAGTTGTGGGATGTGCTGCCACGTGGTATGGACGTGAGGTAATAACTCATCGTGGCCCCGAGCGCACACCACGTCGGATGAGCAGGTATGGGACAAGTATTTTTTTTGGGGAGTTAGGAAGTGCTGTGGAGGGAGTGGGGAGGGAAAGGGAAAGTGCAGGGAGGAGTATGGAAAGTGAGAGTGGCGTGAGTGAGTCATTGCTCTCCCTAGGTATTGTGAGGCGACGGGGAGTATCACGTGGGCGAGTGCGGGTTCGTTCTGTATCACGTGGGGTTGTGATGGAGGGGGAAGGTGGGCAGGAACCACTCCCAAGCACGTCTTATGCTCCCCAATATCCCCTAACACGTGGGCGAGCTAGGGTGCATGAAAAATCACGTGGTGTTGTCATGGAGGGGGAAGGTGGGGAGGAACCACTCCCCAGCACGTCTTATGGTCCCCAATATTCCCCAACTTCATCCCCACAGCCCCCTAATGTTCCTCAAGGCCGTAAGGGTAAGGGAAAGGGTAAAGGCAGAGGGAAGAGGAGTAAGAGTGGGGAAGCCCTTCGCACTCCTTCTCCCCAACCTCCCCCGCCAAGATCTCCTCCCCACCCAGACGAAGGCCGTGATGGGGATGATGGGGACGAGGGATTTGTGGGATGGAATTGGGAGGATGGGAGTGAGTTTTCTCCCCTCATTCATCCCTTCACTAAGCAGTGGCACTCTGGCTGCATTGCTCCCGGAATTCACCGTAATTCCACCAGGTTGGATTTTTTCAACCTGTTTTTTAGTGAGGCATTCGTGGACCAGATTGATTACCAAACCAACCTTTTAGCAAGCACCCAGCGCCTTGAGAGTGAAAGATTGGGAACAAGGAGTAGGCATTCTATCATATATGATTACCCTGTCTCCCTTTCAGAAATGTTCCTATTTTTTGCCCTGGTCCTTTTGATGGGTATTATACGAAAAAACAGATTTCCGGCTAACTGGACAAGGGACCCTGCTATGTTTACACAAATATTTGGGGAAGTGATGAGCCGTAATCGGTTTCAACAAATTCTAAGTCGCCTCCATTTCTATGATGCTCATGATCCTGTAAATGCTGACAACACAGATAAGATGAGGCGAATTAGATTGGTCTTTGATCACCTGAGGGAAACCTTTCGTTCGTCATTTTATCCCTATAGAGACCTCGTCATAGACGAGAGTCTCGTGTTGTGGAGAGGTAATATTTCATTTAGGCAGTATATACCCAGCAAAAGGCACCGTTTTGAGTTCAAGATCTTTGTTATGTGCGACTGTAGGACTGGATACGTGCAAGATATAGGGCCGATTCCACAGTTGTTTGTAGTGGTTTGCAAGCACCCAAACAAAAGAAACTGAACTGTGTAAATGACTTATGACTGAATTATATGATGATTTTGGTGACTAAACTATGTAGCAATCTTAATTATCTAACCATTTGACAAGGGTAGTGAAAGTGGATACTGAACTTTTTGGAAAAAATGTAGTTATTAAGTGTGGTTGGGGAGGAAGCAAACAAACGAAAACTACTGTGGAATCGCCCCATAGTCTTGTACACCGGTGCACAGACAGACATAATAGAAGATCGAAGTATTGGACTGTCGGGAGCAGTGGTAAAGACATTGATAGAAGACTACCTTCATCGTGGTCACGTCCTCTACCTGGACAACTGGTACACTAGCCCTCTTCTCGCTCGTTATCTTCACATGCATGAAACGGGAGTCTGTGGAACCGTGAAGGTGAACCGGCGTCACATGGCCAAGGTAGGGCGGAAATTTGACAGGAATGAGGTTCTCTTCTTCAAAGCCAACAACACCCTTGCAACTGCGTGGAACCATAATAGAGAAGTAAGCCTCTTGTCAATGGTTCACCGCCCCTTGATGCACCATACTGATTCCGTTGATTACCGGAGCGAGAACAGGCGTCATATTTGGAAACCTGAATGTGTCATGGACTATAACATAAACATGAGCCTGGTGGACCAGTCAGACTCCATGATATCGACGGTAGAGTGTGCCAGGACCACGATGAAGTGGTATAAGAAACTGTTCTTTCACTTGCTAGACATCACTGGTCTGAATTGCCACCACCTTCACACCATGACAACAGGAGTTCAGGAAACCTTTGTAGGGTTTGTGAGGGAGCTCACAAGAGAGATATTTGCACGTTATGCTGTTGAAAGGCCCCAGCATCGCACCCGCACTGCCCCTATTGCCAAAACTCCCCTGAGAATACCCGGCTGCCATTTCCCCACTCCTATCCCTCCCCAGCCAAACAGACCTAGGCCCCAACGCAGGTGTCACGTGTGTAGCAATTCCCGGGTGAGACTCACCACACAGGGGAAGGACACCCGCTATGAGTGCGTCGAATGTGACGTGGGTCTCTGTATTCACCCATGTTTCAGCGAATATCACACGTTGATGCAATTCTGATATGGTGTCAATGCAATAGGACGCTGAAACTATGAAGTAAATGCGACAAATAGACGCTCAGTGAAATTATCAGTCATGTTAATATGAAAATTTTAGTATAAAGTGCATACGGGTATAACATAAGTGCAAAAATTATATGTAAGTGTATAAATATGCTGTAAGTGGAAACATACCTAGCGTTCGCATTATGCCAAGGTAAGTGATGGTCTACATAATTTTCACATTTATAAATGGTGGCATAGACCTTACCACTCTCAATGTATGATAATTTTGGGAACCACAGGATAACAAGGAGAATATCGAATAATGTCTGTAGGTCTGCAGTGTCCCCCAAAAGAATTATATGGCAGTCTTCTCATCAACAGGAAGGCAGCTAGTCCTTGACTATGTGAGTTCCCAAATCCATCACCTTTCCCAACAGTTTGAGCCCCTTTGAAGATTGAGCAACATTATGCCCCAAATTTATCGCCCCGTGCTAAAAGCATCTGCATGACTACTTATGAATCTGATGACTTCCCTGATGATGCTGAGTACACATCAGTGAATTAGAAGTGTATCAAAAACTTTATACTCAGACGTGTTCCATTCCTGTTCTCCAGAACACGAGATCCAACTCTCGACACTTTCTGGGACTGCATGTGATGTTCTTAGTATGATGGCCACCAGTGCACTTAGTGAAAGAAATTTTAGTCTAACTGGACATGTAGTGTCAGTTAGGATGACAAGCCTCAAGCCATCCTGTGTCGATGATATTCTATTCATGAATTCAAGCTTACAAGCTAAGGATAAAGAGAAGTAGCAATGCAAGGAAGAAAAGCTATATCAGCATGGTTTGCATACTTCCACAATCATGTCAAAATTATTAAATGAAAGCCTAAAAAATGTTACATAACCATACTGCGATAAACTCATTGCAATCGTTTTCTGTTTAAGTTTGTCCTTTGTATATCATACTCTTATTTAGAAGCATGTAAAATGATGTTAAGTGTACTGTAAATGCATGATCTTGATTACTTAAAGACCAGCAGTCTAGTATGTGGATATAAGACTGAAAAGCAAATTGTGCTATTCTATTCTGCCGGTGCGGTGCGAGTGTGGTTCCATGCGTTGCGGGTGTGCTGTGGATGTGGTTCCATATGTTGTGGGTGTGGTGCGGGTGTGGTTCCCCGTGTTGCTGGTGCAGTGCCGGTGTGGTTCCATTTGGTGTGGGTGTGGTGTGGGGGTGGTTCCATGTGTTGTGGGTGTGGTACGGCTGCAGACAATGTCTTGCTGGTGTGGTGCAAGTGCGGGTCCAAGATGGCGAAAATTGTGCTGTTGTGGTGCACATGTGGTTCTAACACTGCGTTTGTGGTGCAGCCTCTCTGAAAGGCAGTGATTACCCTCACATGAATGTTCTTATATTATATTCTATTTTACTCTGAACTGAGAATTCCTTCGGTCACTATTGTTTATGTCATTACAACGGTTACTCTGAAGTTATCATATCCGTCATCTCTCTTGTCGAAACATTCATAGCTCTAGTTCCAGTTACACGGAAAGGTCGCATCATTTTGAGAATTTTGTAGGGGTTACTCAGTTGTCGGGAAAAGAAAAGTCATCAACAATCTTCCGAGAGAAGTCTTAACTTTTTTTTAAAGCTTTCCCTTGTTTGTCGACATGTCAGGTAGATGTTCACTTGTATTTTGTCTATACTAGTCACAACCGCAGCAAAAACTTTTTTTTATTTTTTTTTCTATCCAACCATTAACCAATCTCATTTTGCTCCATACAAACGGGAACTTAGAGCTAGGCTACACAGTCTGGACATTTACTGCAAGTGTGACTAGCCTCACGGATCCCTTAGTGGCATTATGTGAGGGCAAATTCCTAATCACTCTTCAGATAGAAACACTTAGAGACACCATAAAAGAAATTCTTAAGAAGCAAAAACTATTGTGTTTTGTCCACAACAAACTGGTAAGAGATGTGCTACGAAGCCTTTGTTATTCGAGAATACATCCATTAAGCAGGTAGTTTGGAATATCAGTGGTGGTGAAAGGAAGAGAGACAGGAACATCATTATGTATGTATGTGTTTATATATGTCCAGTATGTGGCACAGTCCATAAGTAAGCATTCAAGGCACAAAGCATTGCCAAAACTGAGACGAGCGTGACTGGATTTGATTAAAAGAAATATTGCTACTAAGAGTAAGCAACATCATCAGTTGGCAGCACTGTACAGTACCCACATGGAAATGGCCACCAAGAAATAATGGTCACCATGCTGGAGCAGTGGTACAAAGAAGGCGTCTGTTTCAGGATTCTTATAATATCATAACACACTACATAATAGCTAGTAACATATATATGAAATATAGAGGTTTGATGAAAGTCATGCCTAGGGCTAGAGGAAGTGGCGTTTGCACATTCTCAGTTAGGAATGTCACACACCGCAAGGTGTAACGCCTGATAGGAAAGTCCCCAGGCTAGGGAAGGTCCACACAACCGTGCCTTGCACGTGACACAACCAGTCATAGACAGAGGAAATGGGAGAGACAGGGCAGAAGGGGTTTTAGAAGAGAAGAGAGACGGCGCGGAGACTAGGAAGGAGCACGCGGGTTAACCAGTAACAGCTCTCACCTGAATACGCTCCTGGGAGACATTATTACTCTTGAGATATTCCCTTTGAAGAAAAAAAAAATGCAATCAAAGCCCAGTCTTAACTTTATCTTTCTCCTGGCATCTATGACATGTACAATGAGCATTCTCTCCTTTCGTAAAATCCCTACAAATCAACGCAGTTACAATAACTCGGCGACGACTATAACATATCTACAATTACGATATATTATATTTGGTTGCAGAGGTGGGATTCGAACCCAAGCCTCCGAAGAGACTGTTGTGTGTGTGTGTGTGTGTGTGTGTGTGTGTGTGTGTGTGTGTGTGTGTGTGTGTGTGTGTGTGTGTGTGTGTGTGTGTGTGTGTGTGTGTGTGTGTGTGCGCGTGCGTGCGTGTGTGTGCGTGCGTGCGTGTGTGTGTGTGTGTGTGTGTGTGTGTGTGTGTGTGTGTGTGTGTGTGTGTGTGCGCGTGCGTGCGTGTGTGTGTGTGTGTGTGTGTGTGTGTGTGTGTGTGTGTGTGTGTGTGTGTGTGTGTGTGTGTGTGTGTGTGTGTGTGTGTGTGTGTGTGTGTGTGTGTGTGTGTGTGTCATTATTCTACACATCACAATTATTGTCTCCGTGGACGACGAATTCGGATTTGTTGTTGGTCGGCCATCTTGCCTCCTCTATCACTTGTGAGAAACTTTTAAGTCGTTTTGACAGCTGCCTACCATTCCTAACAGGTCCCTGAGATGTGGAAAGCGTTTTTATAAATACTGTAGCTCTTGAGATCTGTGTTTAGGGGCACTCATAAGGATTTACGAGTCATCCTAAGGACTTAAGGGCTTTAATAAATATCCAGCTAAAGTTCTGCCATAGGGTACGCCACTCAGTCGGTTTATTCGCCAAGAGGCGGTAATAAGCCATCATTGTGACTAGCAAGTTGGTTAGAGATAAGTGCTTGCATTATCGTCAGCTGCGGAGAATCGCTAATACTAATGCCAATTTAGTGTTTTTATTCTTGATCGAGAGATAGTAATGAAATCCAATTATATCATAAAACACTTCTACAAAATGTTAGCAATATTCCCATGGTTGTAAGGCCCTGTCAAACGATTTTCTAGATTCGGGTATTGTTTTAACTCAGTGTGTCTGTCTGTTTTGTTTATCGGCCAGTCTGTTTGTTAATCAACAACTTTACGCGAAAACTATTGGTGCAATTTTGACTAAAATTACAGGGAAGATGGACTATAATCTTCCGATCATCACTTTAAAATTTGGACCAAATTGGGCCAAGGCCCAGCCTCTAGGTCCCCAAAATGTAATAAAGAAGTAAACAAATTCGTTTTATCACCATAACTTCTTTAAAAAAAACCTAAAGGTACATCATTCAGATCTGCGTCCTCTAACATGCTTCATTATATTAGGGGGTCACCCCCCAGTTAGCAGTAGGGGGTCAGTGTCAGGTGGATCAGGCCTGAAATTTCAAATGTACATAAAATCGTCAGTTTTAACCCGATTCACTCCAAATTTCATATGTGACATCTTTGACAAGATATCCTGTTGTGTTTATACGACAGCTCTAAAATGACTGCCGGGGACGGGTTTGCTGTGTCTTGGCACCGCTTCTTGTTCAGTATTTGGTGTCATTCTACCTGTATGTGAGAACAAGTTTAACAGCATTTGTAGCTTTGGATTTGACAACCACACTCTGCGCCATCATCCTTACTAAAGTATTTTACGTGATACACCTTAACATACTTTTTACTAATTTTTCAATACGTTATTGTTCTTTCTAAACGAATTCTTAGGTGAGGTCTCTCGAACCATATGGATGAAATAATCCTGCATTAATCCCTTCATGTCAATAGGTTTTTCCTAAAGGCATTAAATTATCCAGAGATTGCGATAGTAAATGTGCTGATACGTCATCATAGTGAAGGGATTAATTTTATGTTGTATGTTATCTGTGCCTTTTAAATATTGACATTGCATGCAGATATAACTGTGTAAATGAACAAATTTTTAGTCGCTGTCATTAACCCGTTCGTTATCTGATGTTTTCTGTACACTCCTTCCAGCTGACGTACGATTTTATTCACTTAAGGGAAGATTTCGCTTTATTTCCAGCGTAAGGAACTTAATAACTTAAATATCTTACTTAAATCTAGTTAGTTTGAGCCAGAAGAATTACTTCGTCCACACCGAAAACATATTTTTCCCATATAGTCTCTCTACTTACAGACCTTCCTGTGTAGTTTAGGAGACTTTTCGAGATGGTGAGTTAGAAAACACCTTCACTCTCCATCACTACAGGGACGCTCTCCCACATTAACAATAATCATCTTGTAGTAGCGACAGTACCAGTAGTAGTTCTTGTAGCTCCAGGTTCATCTATAACGTGAACCTGGTCGACTGAAGGCTGAAGTTGTCCTTCTCACACAGTCCGCCATCCTACTCTCGGGGGATAGGGAAATACCTGAGGGACGTTTGTGTAACAAGGCAGTTTAGCAGACAGGTTATATCAGTACCACCACATGGAGGCATCACTCTCCAGTACCTTAAAAAAATTGCAAAAACATATTAACAAATCCTTCATTCAGCAGAGGAAGTCAAGCTCCTGTACATGATAAAGTGCATTCAGTGTTACCTGTGACGAGAGCAATTCTGCCTGTGAGTGTACATGACGGTGTAGAGGTGGTGGTGGTGGTGTCTGCGGACGCTGCCATTACGACTAGTTCCAGTCACGCTACTGCACGGACAGCCTTGCACTGGCGTAAGGTCAATCAGTGTGTGTGTGTGTGTGTGTGTGTGTGTGTGTGTTAAAGAGAAGTACCTGTGCGTGATATTGAAAGACCGATGCTTACCGTCATATAACATTTAGGCGATAATGTTAAGCGGTGTGTGTGTGTGTGTGTAACTGCGATAGTTATCAGACCCTGATCATTAAAACTGTGTGTGCAAAGGTATGAGCAAACCTATCATTACTGACAGCCATTTATGGAACAAATGTAATTATTATAGGGGTGAAGGTGTGGTTTGTAGGTGATGTCCGGGGCGGAGGGAAAATTGTTGTTGGGTGTGATGTTAGGATGCATCGGAATGAGGTAAGATTTTTAGATGATGTCGAAAGATGGACAGCTACATCAGAGTTTTGATAGATGTCAGGATATGGAGGAAAAAACCTGATTTTGAAGGAAAGCTGTCAGGATTGGAAGTAGGATTGTGTTAGGCGTGGATAGAAAATGTTGCTCCAATTCAATTAAAGATGTGGTTGAATGATGCCAACTAATGGAGAGGAAGTCAGATGTGAAGGACTGGTTTCATATAGATAGAAAGGTACACACACACACACACACAGACACACACACACACACACACAGAAGGGACAAAAACGTTGCCTTCTGAGGTAATATGGTTGCCAAGGCTATACATAAACTACGACGTTAACGCTGCACTAATGTCATGTATTGGGCAGTAAAGTACAATGATGGCCGAACCCCGCTATTTTCCCCCAAGCCATGGCATCTTACTGAACCAAATGATACTGACAACCCTGCCATGATGACTAATGCATCGACCATTTCATGTCGAGGAGGTTGTTTTCAATTCATTCTGCTTCCAGATGATTTCTTCAACTTAGGAGAGTCCCGTGGTAAGGAATGGAACATTGCACAATATATATCTGTTTATATGTATATGTATCTACCGATTTATCTACTTACATAGATCCACAACATTTCGAAAATCCTTTAAAGGAATAAAGTCGTCTCGTGGTAGTAAGAACAGAATAAAGAGGAAGGCGTTATCGTACTGAAAGTGTAAACGTTGTCAGAGGTTCCAATGTGACATGGATTTTTGTATTGACGAAAATGAGGTTTTACTTAACTTGCTGGTCTTTGGTCATAGCTCCACTTACAGTGCCTTTATAAAGAATCCCATCTAGACTCGATACGTAAGTCTTCAATGGTGGAAGCAGATGAGTCGGCAGTTTTTAATTTCCTCAATTATTATTCAGGCTGAAAAAAAAAAAAAAACACACAGACAACTCAGACAATCAACAATACTGCGAAGCTGTAAAAAAACCGCAAGTTTGCCGTTTATTTCTTTGTTTTACTTAATGCTGCATCAGCCAGCCCCTGGTCTTCTTCACATCCAGCCTTTAGTTACTACAACGATTGATATGATCTGAGTCGTACAGTTAATTCCCTATAAAGCATCTAGTTTATTGCAGCTACTATAATAATATCTTTAATGTCATGTGTTGATATATAACCGTGAAACCCAACTGTGCTATATGTTATTATTGTATATTTTATATTTGCCTTCAGCAGTTCAGATAATTTTGTATGCAGCCTGTAAGCTATAAAAACTACAAAGTATACTCTGCAACTAATACTGCCCTTTTTTCTTTTGCGTAAATTTTCCCATACATATTATAAATATTTTGCTTAAAGTAAGGTTACTCCGCTACCTGTCCAAGTCAACGGCTAAACAGTTCTCACCCCCAACATCTTCCTGCCCTCAGTATAACTGACAAGGAAAGCACCTTAAAAATAAAGCATGCAGGGAGAGAGGGTACAGACGAGAGAAGGTGCCGAGGATGCGAATTTCAGAAGAAATATGTCATGGGATGTTACCCTCCATGGCCGGGCAGTTTTTTTTACCCATAGAATAATATCATTGCCTATGTACACACAAGATTAACCGATAAGCAAACCAGCCAAACATACTCCCAGAATACGTCGAATAAACTCATGTTGGCATCCTGATCCCAATTTTTGGTGTTCTGTGGAAAACGAAATGGGCTAAAGACTTTCCGTAGGCCGTGGCCCACATTTTTTTGCATCAACAAGATGAGAAGATAATGGAAATAAAAATATAAAAATAATCCATACACCAGATTACAGATGTCCTCCATTCATCAAAATAAGGGAGAATGGAAAAAGAACGTGTTATATTTATTTGCATGTAGTGTGGTGTTGAGACTTGGAGGCAGAGGTTTATGAGAGTATGATGGCTTACACTCTGTGTTAATGAAAACAGTGAAAAAGTCCGGCAAAGGGAGACGGTCAGGAACAAGTCCTGAAGGCTGGGAAAATGGGAGCTCCATCCCTCCCTGTCACCAGCTTGCCATCCACCTCGGTAGTACCGCCCATTTAATGCTTTCTATTGTATTTCGACTATCACACTGAACTCCCTGTGTCAATTTAGATTCTTTCCAAAGAGGGAGATCAGGCTTATTATCATTAACATGTACTAATTTTTACAGACACCTTCTCCGTACTTTGGGGATGCATTATTTTGTTGAATAGCTTCCCATATTTAGATAACAAAGTGAACATATGTTTACCTATATTAGTAGTTTCTGAACATTTCATTCCTCATTGATAGTCATAGTTTCGATATTATTAAATCGTAATTTGACATATTCTAATATATCCACTGTTTATGCTAGTCTTTCACTGGTATTTCAATGGTTATATCGTCATGCTTATTCACGGTCCATACTTTATTTCCTTCCCCAAGAAATATCCTTAATTTCTGTCCTTTATCCTTCAAGCTCTGATTGATATAACTGTGGTGAAACTTGCATTCATTTGCTGGTGATTTACACGTACATCATGCATTAGTTGTGTATTCTTAATGGGAAGTATGCTGCAAAACTTAACCCGCCCCATCCCGTCGATGTATGGGTATGTTGCAACGATTTGCATTTGCCAGTCCCAGCGACGTACCGGTACGTTGTGCAATTGCCAAGTGCGTAATTTCAACAATTTTCAAGTTTCGCGCTTGATTTTCGGTACGTATCCTCGCTTGACCTTCCCCTATCTGCCAGTGGGCGGGGACACTCGGCGACCCCGTGCGACCCGTGCTAACCCCCAGCTCGTCCACTCACCTGTTAGCAACGGTCTTGCTCAGACATGGCAATGAGAGGTCTCTCAGAGCTCGAAATTTAAAGCCGCCCTGGACGCCTTTACAGGGGACAGTGATTCCCCACTGGACGACGAGGTTGTTGATAAAGATTATGTGCAGCCAGAGGAGGAGGAAACCACCAGCAGTAATGAAGAAGTCCCGTCCCCCAGGAAGCGGCAGTACGTGACTTACCGTGCTGCTAGAGAGGGACAGCCGGCCAAGAAACCACGTGCAACATCCTATGCCCAGCTCCAACGTGATGTGGAACCTGAATTCGATGACGAGGACGAGGACGGAGTTGTGGGATGTGCTGCCACGTGGTATGGATGTGAGGTAATAACTCATCGTGGCCCAGAGCACACACCACGTCAGATGGGCAGGTATGGGCCTAGTATTTTGTTTGGGGAGTTAGGAAGAGCTGTGGAGGGAGTGGGGAGGGAAAGGGTAAGTGCAGGGGGGAGTATGGAAAGTGAGAGTGGCGTGAGTGAGTCATTGCTCTCCCTAGGTAGTGTGAGGCGATGGGGAGTATCACGTGGGCGAGTGCGGGTGTGTTCTGTATCACGTGGGGTTGTGATGGAGGGGGAAGGTGGGCAGGAACCACTCCCAAGCACGTCTTATGCTCCCCAATATCCCCTAACACGTGGGCGAGCTAGGATGCATGAAAAATCACGTGGTGTTGTCATGGAGGGGGAAGGTGGGGAGGAACCACTCCCCAGCATGTCTTATGGTCCCCAATATTCCCCAACTTCATCCCCACAGCCCTCTAATGTTCCTCAAGGCCGTAAGGGTAAGGGAAAGGGTAAAGGCAGAGGGAAGAGGAGTGAGAGTGGGGAAGCCCTCCGCACTCCTTCTCCGCAACCTCCCCCACCAAGATCTCCTCCCCACCCAGACGAAGGCGGTGATGGGGATGATGGGGACGAGGGATTTGTGGGATGGAATTGGGAGGATGGGAGTGAGTTTTCTCCCCTCATTCACCCCTTCACTAAGCAGTGGCACTCTGGCTGCATTGCTCCCGGAATTCACCGTAATTCCACCAGGTTGGATTTTTTCCACCTGTTTTTTAGTGAGGCATTCGTGGAGCAGATTGTTTACCAAACCAACCTTTTAGCAAGCACCCAGTGCCTTGAGAGTGACAGATTGTGAACAAAGAGTAGGCATTCTATCATATGTGATTACCCTGTCTCCCTTTCAGAAATGTTCCTATTTTTTGCTCTGGTCCTTTTGATGGGTATTATACGAAAAAACAGATTTCCGGCTTACTGGACAAGGGACCCTGTTATGTTTACACCAATATTTGGGCAAGTGATGAGCCGTAATGGTTTCAACAAATTCTAAGTCGCCTCCATTTCTATGATGCTCATGATCCTGCAAATGCGAACGACACAGATAAGATGAGGTGAATTAGATTGGTCTTTGATCACCTGAGGGAAACCTTTCGTTTGTCATTTTATCCCTATAGAGACCTCGTCATAGACGAGAGTCTCGTGTTGTGGAGAGGTAATATTTCATTTAGGCAGTATATACCCAGCAAAAGGCATCGTTTTGGGTTCAAGATCTTTGTTATGTTCGACTGTAGGACTGGATACGTGCAAGATATAGTCTTGTACACCGGTGCACAGACAGACATAATAGAAGATCAGAGTATTGGACTGTCGGGAGCAGTGGTAAAGACAATGATAGAAGACTACCTTCATCGTGGTCACGTCCTCTACCTGGACAACTGGTACACTAGCCCTCTTCTCGTTCGTTATCTTCACATGCATGAAACGGGAGTCTGTGGAACCGTGAAGGTGAAACGGCGTCACATGGCCAAGGTAGGGCGGAAACTTGACAGGAATGAGGTTGTCTTCTTCAAAGCCAACAACTCCCTTGCAACTGCGTGGAACCATAATAGAGAAATAAGCCTCTTGTCAACGGTTCACCGCCCCTTGATGCACCATACTGTTTCCATTGATTACCAGAGTGAGAACAGGCGTCACATTTGGAAACCTGAATGTGTCATGGACTATAACATAAACATGCACCTGGTGGACCAGTCAGACTCCATGATATCGACGGTAGAGTGTGCCAGGACCACGATGAAGTGGTATAAGAAACTGTTCTTTCACTTGCTAGACATCACTGTTCTGAATTGCCACCACCTTCACACCATGACAACAGGAGTTCAGGAAACCTTTGTAGGGTTTGTGAGGGAGCTCACAAGAGAGATGTTTGCACGTTATGCTGTTGAAAGGCCCCAACATCGCACCCGCACTGCCCCTATTGCCAAAACTCCCCTGAGAATACCCGGCTGCCATTTCGCCACTCCTATCCCTCCCCAGCCAAACAGACCTAGGCCCCAACGCAGGTGTCACGTGTGTAGCAATTCCCGGGTGAGACTCACCACACAGGGGAAGGACACCCGCTATGAGTGCGTCGAGTGTGACGTGGGTCTCTGTATTCACCCATGTTTCAGCGAATATCACACGTTGATGCAATTCTGATATGGTGTCAATGCGATAGGACGCTGAAACTATGAAGTAAATGCGACAAACAGACGCTCAGTGAAATTATCAGTCATGCTGATCTGAAAATATTAGTATAAAATGCATACGGGTATAACATAAGTGCAAAAATTGTATGTAAGTGTATAAATATGCTGTAAGTGGAAACATACATAGCGAGGGTTTTATGATGCGATATTCTGTCGCTCAGTGCAATAAATAAGGCCCGTAAATATGTAATTATTATTATTGGAAATGCTAACGGGTATAATATAAGTTCAAATTATTGTAAGTGCTGAAATATATTCTAAGTCAAAATATTCCTAGCGTGTGTATAGAGATGCGATATCCTGACGCTCAGTTGAATGAATAAGGCCCATAATTATGAAAATAGAAGTCAACAAGTGGGAAAGTGTGTAATATATGTGAAGAATTAGAATGTAAGTGTTTGAGTATTATGTTGGTCAAAACATTCATTGCGAGGGTATTTTCATGCGATATTCTGATGCTCACTTGAATAAATAATGCCAGTAAGTATGTATATTGCAGTATAGTGGTGCAAACGTGTGTAATGTAAGTGGGAAAGTATAATCGGAGTGAATAAATGAAGTAGAAGATGAAACACGAGTGTTTGAGATTGTGCTTGCTACGTGAATATGCACTAGCATATCGCTAAATGCCCTCGTAATGAATGTAAATAATTGAAAACGTTTACAGTGGTGGAGGAAAGGTTCTATGTAAAGGAAAAAATAATAGGAAAGTGATAAAACAATTGGGTATGTTGAAATACGAGTCATAGCGAGTGCGCTAAACTTATGCTGCATGTCATCATAATGAATGAAAACATCTGAAAACATTTACAAACAGTAAAAATTGGTAAAATGTCATTGAAACAGAAGTATACAAGTAGAAAAAATGATATGTTGACTGATACAAGAAACTTAGCATATAGCATGTTACTACTCGGACCTAACTCGCTATGCTTGCGCGATGGTACAATGCTTATTTTTCATATATATGTGTCTGAAATCCATTATATTGCTACTGTTATTGTTTATTAGTTCAAATTCAATAAATATAGAGATGTTGTGTGTTGTTTCTCCCAATATTTCCTACCATAGAATACGTGAGCGCCTCACACATCATTGATAGAATACGATACCTGGCCCAGGGGACCTCACCCGTTCCGACCAGTTATGGACCACGGTAAGCCCTTTCTTGGTGATTTTCCTTCGTTTCTCAACCAAAGCGGAAGTTTTAGCCAAAATTTTTTTTTTCCAAATAGCTCGGGACTGGGGGGTGTCGGAGGTGCGGAAAACCTCGGGACGTGACGGGTTAAGCACCAAATGTTTGGCTGTAGGAATGTTTGGCAAAATTTCGTGAGTAATACTGAAAGTGCAACTTTACGGAAATTCTCCTTATGTCTTTTTTCAGCTTAATTTCCGTACCCTATTGACAGGAAAAGGCAATACTTTGGCTCCCGATTCATTTCATCACACTTTGTGACTCTCTCCATATCCTCTCCATATTCTTTGCTACAGCTGATCGTTCAGGATGGAGAGATAGCCGTTTAGTCGTGCTAATCTCTTGCTACGGGTTAGGTGCCCATACACTTAGTGTGGTAAGGAACAAAGACTAGTATCTATTCCACCATTTCTAAATGCGAAAAATATCAAGACAATCACTTACCTTGGCATACTACAAACGCAGCTCTACTGATTCTTATACACTGGACAACATAAACACTCAGTACTGCAACTGTAGTCTTAGTATTAATGATAAGTTACAACAAGCGGTATGGTACGAGGGTATGGACGACTGTGAGAGGAGTGGGTGCCAGTGAACATGTGTGAGACTGACTGTGAAGTGTTATGTGCTTATAATGGGCTTAACTGCCCTGAGGTATGTCCGGTCACCAGATTTAGCTGGTGAGTTTAAGCCGGCCTAATCACATTCTTAGTAAGGATTTACTGTACGGCTAACCCCTCCTTGCTGGCGAGTTTAATCTGGCTTAACCTTCCTTGGTAGGAATCTAATGGACAGTTAACCCTGCTTGCTTCTGGGGAAGAAATCTGAGGAGCACTGACAGGTGTGGCGAGGCTGCATGGTGACTGCCACTGAATAGAGGAATAGATAAAGACTGAGTGAATACATGTAGTGGTATGCAATACCAGCACACATTCGTTTACAATTTTCTGTGGCGTGACTAAACACCCTGTTTCTTGCCACAGTTGAGCTTCTAGGATGGAGGGATCACATTTTTTAGTGATGCTAACCCTTCCTACAGTAAAGGTTCAGGATGGGGAGATAGAATTTTTAGTCGTACTAATCCACTGCTATCGTTAAGGTTCCAGATGGCTAGGTAGCTGTTAAGTAGTGTTAATCTCTTGTTACAGATGAGCGTTCACAATGAACAGACAACAGTTTTACTTATCCTAATCTCTTGTCACAGCATAGGTTCAAATTGTTAATCTCTTGCTGCTGCTGACCATTGATGATTTAATGATGGCAGTTTTAGTCCAAATTAAAGTACACTGTATAGCTGACAACACGCACATGGAAGCAAAACACCGAATGTATTTCTTTGGCGAGGCTTGGGTCACGCTAGAAAACAATCATTACCACTTTTACTGAGTGCGGTGGCTCTTTCTTGTCCCCCAGCACAGCTTCTTTTTGGACCTGGCTCATCTAAAAGTCTGAAATCGGTTCCAGGTATTGCAGTTTTACCCAGGCCATCCAGCTGGCCACGCCTACTTCTGGTGATCATATCTTTTACTTTGTGGCTGGCATAATAACATTAGTTAGTCAATTGGTGTAGTGCTGCCACTGGAAGAGGACGCCACGAACAGTGAAGAGAAGCAAGACCCCATCTTAGCAGTTACAGTCTTTAGCAGTTCTACGACCCAGACATCTCCCCACCGAGTTGGTGATCGGCAATAATGGACGTCCACAGTGCAAACTGCAGTGCCTTGAGTAGCTGAGCCGCCCAGTCTCTTCACAGCCACAACTCCATTTGCTCCACTGACCAATATTTTCTTTCTGTGTTTTCTAGGCTTAAGATTCTTAGCGACATGTTTGAGTGCGTGGATGAGTGGATTTGCTTTGCTTGAGATTGAATTTACTTGCTTAAGTTCCCTCATAACATGAATTTATTTTGTTGTAACCACTAAATTTACAGTTCTCTTCCTTGAGCTCGATTAAATGTAATAATCGCGTTTGATTTCTCCATATTCTTACTTATTCTGCTTACTCTCAGTTTGCACAAGTTTATCTGTTATTAGTCACGACTGGTTGTTAAGCCAGTTCATTAATATTTATTCATAAATCCGTTGTGCCAGCCAGGAGTTAGCACCAGCAAGAATATGTCTTTATTTGTATTAATTATCGATTGTCAGGGTTAGGAACATTTCTCAGAGGCCACCAGTGTCAACAGTTCAGCATTCGTGAGTGATTAGTCTCCGGTATGTACTGGCGAGAAAGTTTATGAAACTCTCGTCTTTAGAGAAGTGGCGAAATAAGCCAGAATAAAAGTAAAAACTTACTACTTGCTTCCATAGTCGATTCCTCTGCGACAACTGACGATGTATTTGTAATTTAATTCGTATTTCACATCCCCCCTCTGACACCTTGAATAAGTGAATGGTTTGGTTGGTGGATAGATGGGTGGTGTGGATTTGTCAATGGATAGGTAAGTGGGTGTTGTGGGCATGGTGGGAGGGGTGGGTGAATGGATGGGATGGGTTGGTGGGTGGGTGAGCAATTGGCAGGGCCAGTGGTGGATTTTGTGAGTGGATGGAAGGATGGGTGGCAGGAGACCGGTTATCTTGTTGATCACCATAACAATACAGAGGACTCACACAAAATCACACCACCTCCACCCTGCTCTTGTTACCAACCCTTTCTAGCATTATCTCCCCTCACCTCTCCCTTCCACACTTTCCCAGCCCGGTTGTTGTTGTTGCAGTGTCTCTGCCCAAACGGACCCATCAACCAGAGGGAAGCAACTGCCTCGCTACAGCAAGACGCGGGGATGAATTTAATGTTTTGGTTCCTGGATGGACTGCGCATATGAGTCTCTTCACCCAGTTAACAGGGACACCACAATAGGCTCCACAGCACTGTAAATGGTTTCCTGGTTTGCAAGAAACCATTAGGCTTGTCATTCAACGTAGGGCCAGCCGAAGTGAAATGATGAATAATAATATATAAGAGGAAGACTTGAAAAAATAGCAAAAAGGGAAAACAGATACAGAAATAGAATGATAAAGATCAAAGAAGAAGTAGACAGCACTTCAGCAAATGAATGAATGACGGTCGTCACCATCTGCTTGATTGGTATATAAAGCTCACATTCGAAGAGGCTGGGGAGAATTCATAAGATGCCTTCCTTAGCAATTCATTCTGCACATTTTATATTCCCATTGCTTGTTATTTATATGTGTTGATATTAAAACATTGTAATTAACTGACAAGGGAAAGTAAATGGTTATTATAGAAAATAAATCGCCGAGGAATAAATGCTACAAAACCTGCCACGTCACTTAGAATATGGAGTTAAATCTCAGGATCGATGAACAGTTTGCCTGAACTACACCGCCTTTGTTGACTGTATGGCAGCCTAAGTCTATGGCAACCGAGTAAAATTTCTCAAGACCACATCGTCATACTGTTAGTCTCCCTGGCAGTATCTCTCCTGTTGCAGGACTGTTGCTTACGAGTTTGGCACCCATACGCGGTGAAGAAAGCATCAGCCTTTTCCACCATTTGGCTGGCATCCTTTACTTGACAAAACTTTTCCTGAAACATAAGCACAGCAGGCCATGACTTTTATAACAACATACGCAGCATAAGGTCAATTATCCCCTCTCGAGTGCGAGGGATCTCGTCTGTCTCTATCCACTTGTCTAAGTAAGTGGTGTGACGGTCAAGGAACTGGACAGCAGTCTCCTTTTCTTGGAGACGTGCCCTCGTGAACTGACTCCTGGCATCATGAACAGTAAGACTGCATGCTTTGATGAGTGTGGCCTTCATCACTTCATAGGTGAGATGGTCTCCACAAATTCTGTGGAAGATATCGAGGGCAGGGCCCTCAAACAAGCTAAGAAATTGGGGCAGCTTAGCTACATTGTCCAGCTGGTACAGCTGTGCCATGTCCTTGAAACGAGCTATGAATGCCTCGGTTCACTCGAATTCCTTGTACGAAGGAAGCCTGAGGGGCGGGGTTGCCAAAATAAGTGCTAGGAGAGCTCTCGTGGAGATCGGATCAACCACGCCAAATGTGCCCTAAACCAAGGAACTTCAGCACCTCAAGCTCTTGTTTCTCAAGTGCCTTGCGCTCAGAACACTCGTGTTCACGTTCTCTCTCACGTTTCTCTTGCTGAATTTTACGCTCTTCACAGGCATCACTCTCGAGTGCTATTCATAAGTGTACCATGAGAGCATATAGTCTTTAATTTTCTGTGGATTTGTAAGCCCTATATCCTTGGCTTCCTGTAAGTATGAACTAGTTGCTATGGTGCTAACTCAACATGAGACTGAATGAACTAAAAACTGATATACTGACTGCTGTTTCGCAGTCGAATGCTAATAATCGAAAATCAAGAATATAGGCATAGGCTGATGGAGACCAGTTTTATCTATGAAAACTGGTAAGGAAAGAGAAACAAAAAATTACAACTGGCTAGGAAAAGACTTTTACATAAAATTAATACAGCAGAATTAATAAGCTCCAGTAAACTAGTGCCTATAAACTGTGACGATTATAGATAATAACTAGCTATGATTGAGTGATTTTATTATTTCTATAATAACTTTAATGCTAGCAGTTCATATCCTGGAATGAGGTCGCCAGATGTCAAGGGGGGATGTGAAATACGAATTAAATTACAAATACATCGTCAGTTGTCGCAGAGGAATCGACTATGGAAGCAAGTAGTAAGTTTTTACTTTTATTCTGGCTTATTTCGCCACTTCTCTAAAGACGAGAGTTTCATAAACTTTCTCGCCAGTACATACCGGAGACTAATCACTCACGAATGCTGAACTGTTGACACTGGTGGCCTCTGAGAAATGTTCCTAACCCTGACAATCGATAATTAATACAAATAAAGACATATTCTTACTGGTGCTAACTCCTGGCTGGCACAACGGATTTATGAATAAATATTAATGAACTGGCTTAACAACCAGTCCTGACTAATAACAGATAAACTTGTGCAAACTGAGAGTAAGCAGAATAAGTAAGAATATGGAGAAATCAAACGCGATTATTACATTTAATCGAGCTCAAGGAAGAGAACTGTAAATTTAGTGGTTACAACAAAATAAATTCATGTTATGAGGGAACTTAAGCAAGTAAATTCAATCTCAAGCAAAGCAAATCCACTCATCCACGCACTCAAACATGTCGCTAAGAATCTTAAGCCTAGAAAACACAGAAAGAAAATATTGGTCAGTGGAGCAAATGGAGTTGTGGCTGTGAAGAGACTGGGCGGCTCAGCTACTCAAGGCACTGCAGTTTGCACTGTTGACGTCCATTATTGCCGATCACCAACTCGGTGGGGAGATGTGTGGGTCGTAGAACTGCTAAAGACTGTAACTGCTAAGATGGGGTCTTGCTTCTCTTCACTGTTCGTGACGTCCTCTTCCAGTGGCAGCACTACACCAATTGACTAACTAATGTTATTATGCCAGCCACAAAGTAAAAGATATGATCACCAGAAGTAGGCGTGGCCAGCTGGATGGCCTGGGTAAAACTGCAGTACCTGGAACCGATTTCAGACTTTTAGATGAGCCAGGTCCAACAGGAAGCTGTGCTGGGGGACAAGAAAGAGCCACCGCACTCAGTGAAAGTGGTAATGATTGTTTTCTAGCGTGACCCAAGCCTCGCCACAGAAATACATTCGGTGTTTTGCTTCCATGTGCGTGTTGTCAGCTATACAGTGTACTTTAATTTGGACTAAAACTGCCATCATTAAATCATCAATGGTCAGCAGCAGCAAGAGATTAACAATTTGAACCTATGCTGTGACAAGAGATTAGGGTAAGTAAAACTGTTGTTTCTTCATTGTGAACGCTCATCTGTAACAAGAGATTAACACTACTTAACAGCTACCTAGCCATCTGGAACCTTAACGATAGCAGTGGATTAGTACGACTAAAAATTCTATCTCCCCATCCTGAACCTTTACTGTAGGAAGAGGTTAGCATCACTAAAAAATGTGATCCCTCCATCCTAGAAGCTCAACTGTGGCAAGAAACAGGGTGTTTAGTCACGCCACAGAAAATTGTAAACGAATGTGTGCTGGTATTGCATACCACTACATGTATTCACTCAGTCTTTATCTATTCCTCTATTCAGTGGCAGTCACCATGCAGCCTCGCCACACCTGTCAGTGCTCCTCAGATTTCTTCCCCAGAAGCAAGCAGGGTTAACTGTCTATTAGATTCCTACCAAGGAAGGTTAAGCCAGATTAAACTCGCCAGCAAGGAGGGGTTAGCCGTACAGTAAATCCTTACTAAGAATGTGATTAGGCCGGCTTAAACTCACCAGCTAAATCTGGTGACCGGACATACCTCTGGGCAGTTAAGCCCATTATAAGCACATAACACTTCACAGTCAGTCTCACACATGTTCACTGGCACCCACTCCTCTCACAGTCGTCCATACCCTCGTACCATACCGCTTGTTGTAACTTATCATTAATACTAAGACTACAGTTGCAGTACTGAGTGTTTATGTTGTCCTGTGTATATGAATCAGTAGAGCTGCGTTCGTAGTATGCCAAGGTAAGTGATGGTCTTGATATTTTTCGCATTTAGAAATGGTGGAATAGATACTAGTCATTGTACCTTACCACTCTAAGTGTATGGAAAATTAGGGAACCACAGTACTGAAAGGAGAATATCGCATAAGGTCTGTGAGTCTGTCATGTTTCGCCAGACAGAGAGATATGAGAGTCCATGCATCAACAGACTATGTAAGATGCCAAATCCATCACTTTCCCAACAGTCTGAGTCCCCCTGAAGACTGAGCAACATTATGCATCAAATTTCTCACCCCCTGCTAAACGCATCTGCATGTCTGCTTATGAATACGATGACTTCCCAGGTGATTCTGAGTACACGTCAGTGAATTAGAAGCGTATCAGAAATTTTATACTCAGATGTGTTCCATTCCCATTCTGCAGAAAGGGAGATCCAACTCTCGGCACTTTCTGGGACTGCACGTAATGTGCTGTTTCGTGGTCACCAGTGCACCTAGTGAAAAAAAAAGTAGTCTCATTGGACACGTAGTGTCAGGTAGGATGACGTACCTCAGACCATCCTGTGTCGATGATATTTTATTCATGAATTCAAGCTTAAAAGCTTAGGATAAAGAAAATTAGGAATGCAAGTAAGAAAAGCTATATGAACATGGTTTGCAAACTTCCACAATCGTGTCAAAATTGCTAAATGAAAGCCTAAAAAATATTACATAACCGTATTGCATTAAACTCACTGGAATCGTTTTATGTGTAAGTTTGTCCTCTCTGCATCATAGTCTAATTTTGAAGCATGTAAAATGGTGTTGATTGTAAATGCATGATTTGATTACTTAAGTCCAGCGGTCTAGTATGTGGATATATGACTGAAAAGCAAATTGTGCTATTCTATTCTGCTGGTACGGTGTGGGTTTGGTTCCATGTGTTGCGGGTGCTCTGTGGGTGTGGTTCCATGTTATGCGGGTGTGGCTTCATGTGTTGCGGGTGTGGTGTGGGTATGGTTTAATGTTTTGTGGGTGCGGTGCGGGTGTGGTTCCATGTTTTATGAGCGCAGTGCGGATGTGGTTCCACGTGTTGTGGGTGTGGTGCGGGTATGGTTCCATGTTTTGTGGGTGTGGTGCCGGTGTGGTTCCATGTGTTGTGGGTGTGGTGTGGGTGTGGTTCCATGTGCTGTGGGTGTGGTACAGGAGCAGACAATGTCTTGCTGGTGCGGTGCAAGTGCGGGTCCAAGGCAGCTAAAATTGTGCGATTCTGGTGCAGATGCGGTTCTCACACTGCGATTGCGGTGCAACCACTCTTAATGGAAGTGACTGCCCTCACATGAAAGTTCTTGTATATTCTATTTTACTCTGAAATGAGAGTTCCTTTTGGTCACTATTTGCTACTTCAACGGTTACACTGATGTTATCATATCCGTCATCTCTCTTGCCAAAACATTCCTTACTTTAGTTCCTATTACACTGAAAGGTCACAGCATTTTGAGAATTTTGTAGGGGTTACTCAGTTGCCGGGAAAAGAAAAGTCATCAACAGTCTTCCTGGAGAAGTCTCCTCGGCATATTTTTAAATCCGTAACGTGCTAGCGATGTAGATCTGTGTCTCCTTCAAAAATGATGGTGATGTAGATCTACGTCCTGCAGCACTTAGAAGTCACTGCAAGCAACCAAGGTAAAATAGAAGGTAATATCGTATCTCGCTAACTTCAGACATTTCTCCGCTACACGTACGACACTGATTTAGGTGCACAGAAGACGAGTGAGTCTCCACAGGCTCACAGACGCTCTGCTTTGTCCATAACCTTGAAGATTTCAGAGGTCGAATTTCACCAACTTAAGTCAATTCAACCTACTTTCTGGCTTTCGTGATTACATTTATTAGTGCCAGGGATCTCATATTGATGTATTAAGGCCATTTACCAAAAAAAAAAAAAAAATCCAAAAACGGTTCACAAGCCCACAGTAACCTCGAAGATTTCAGAAGTAGAGTGGCACCAACCTGACTCGATTCAACCAAGTATCTGGCTTTAGTGTCTACTTTTATTAGTGTCAGGGATCTTATATTGATGAATGAAGCCCATTTACCCAGAAAACAAAAAATCCAAAATTGGCCGGCATAGAAAGTTATCAGTCATTATTTTTGCCCAGCACAGAACGGGTTAAAGCGTCCCCTTGCTTGTTTGTTTTTTTCGACATGCCAGGTAGATGTTCAATGGTATTTTATCTATACTAGTCTTATCCGTAACAGAAACATTTTGTTTTTCTATCCATCCATTGACCAATCCCATTTTGCTTTTGCTCTGTGTAAACGGTAACTTGGCGCTGGGCTACAATCATGACATTTACTGCAAGTGTTACTAGCCTCACGGATCCCTCAGTGACATTATGAGAGGAAGAATCCCTAATGACTCTTCAGATGGAAACACCTAGTGACTCTATAAAAGACATTCTCAACAATTAAAAAATATTGTGTTTTGTCCACAACATACTGGTAAGAGATGTGCTACAAAGCCTCTGTCTTACGAGAATACATCCGTCAAGCAGGTAGTTTAAAATATCAGTGGTGGTGAAGGGAAGAGAGACAGGAACATCACCATTATGTGTGTATTTATGTGTGTATGTGGTGCAGTTCAAGAGTAAGTATTCAAGACACAAAGCATTGATAAAACAGAGACTAGACTGATCAGATTTGATTTAAAGAAGTACTGCTACTTACAGTTGGCAAGTCTGTCAGTTGGCAGCAGTGTACAGTACCCATATGGAGATGGCGGCCAAGAAATAATAGTCACCATGCTGGAGCAGTGGTACAAAGAATGCTTCGGTCCAGTAATATGATTTATGAAAGCTACAAATGGATCTGCAGTGGAAATTCATCGTCAGTTGGTCGAAGTCTAAGAAAACGAAGTGATGAGTCGTCACATGTAAATCTGAGGGTTGGGCTCCGAAAACATTATGAAGCCTAAGCGATCATTAAAATAATCAGTATGTATATAACAGAAAATGTTTCTGTCTGTCTGTCTGTCTGTCTGTTTGTCTCTGTCTCTGTCTGTCTGTCTGTCTGTCTGTCTGTCTCTCTCTCTCTCTGTAAATTAACCTAACCTTAATTAAACCATGGTAATTTAATCTCATTTAACGAATTCCCTAGGAATTACACGAATTCCCTGTAACAGAGAGAGAGAGAGAGAGAGGGAGAGAGAGAGAGAGAAAGAGAGAGAGGGAGAGAGAGAGATGCATGGGCAGGCAGATACGTATGAATGATTCTGTGCTTACGAATGTATTAACAAGAGCATACAGTATATTTATAGTGCCTCAGAACTTTGGTAACGACTTCAAAAAATTGTTGGGATGATTTTGAGGAAAAGGATATGTTACATTAACATGAGTCCAATTCTAAACCGTATCGGAGATACAGTTATTTATAAGTCTGTGGATTTATTATGATAGGAACTCTTCACACATAAGGCACACAGTAATTGTAGCTCCATAACAGCTGAAGGTGGACTCGTGCTGATATATCATTTTTCCTCATACTTAGCCCAATAATTGCGTCCTGAAGTTATTACTTCAGCATTTGGAACAGCACATGCATCCATGTCTTCTGTGTCGGAGCCGGGTAATCATAGCTATCTGTGAAGTGTTGTCATCACGGGAACGTGTAACCTTGGACTAGACGGCTTTTTGCTGTCATCACGGTGACTAACTGTTTTATCTCAAGTATTAATTCAGTTGGAAGGACACAAGTCAAGAGTGAGAGCAGTGGAAATGAGTTATTTAAGAGGAGCCTGTGGAGTCACGTGGAGAGACAGGCTGACGAATGAGGATATAAAGAAGCGTTGTGGTGTGGATGTGGATGTGATAGGAAGCGTTATGAGGAACACACTGAGGTGGTTTGGCCATGTGGAGAGGATGGAGGGTGAAAGACTGACGAAGAGAGTGTATGTGAGTGAGGTGGAGGGGGGAAGAGGGAGGGGGAGGCCGAGGATGAGATGGAGGGATGGGGTGGAGAGGTATATGAGAGAGGGGGGTGTGAGTTGGGAGCAGGGCAGTGAAATGGCGGGGGACAGGTCGACTTGGAGGCGATTTGTTTGTGGCCACCCCAAACGGGATTGAGGCGTCTGGCAATAGATAGATAGATAGATTAATTCAGTGTCCTGTAACCATCATTGCATTACACTGGCATCATCAAAATTTCCATCAGAAAATCTAACTAGTAATAAAAATAGTTTGCAGATTCTAAAGTAATATATACCATTCGTACGAGCCATATAGTACCTAGACAATTATGGCGGAAAAACCTGGGTTGTTCAGAAATATTTGTGCTCTTCAGACGTCACTGAGGTTTACCCGAGATCAAACGAATAGGTAAGGTTTACCCACCAATACCTTTGCTGACTTCACTGGCTGTGTGGACGTCAACTAGCTGCTGTCTTTGAATGAGGAGTGTTTAAAACTATAAACAAGATATTCACAAGGAATTTAACACCTTTGCCTCAAGACAATAGAACACCTGGAAATTTGGTGTGTGTGTGTGTGTGTGTGTGTGTGTGTGTGTGTGTGTGTGTGTGTGTGTGTGTGTGTGTGTGTGTGTGTGCCATTATTCTACACATCACAATTGTTTGCGAGGGCGATAATGTTGTTGGCGACGAATTCGCATTTGTTGTTGTTCGGCCATCTTGCCTCCCCTATCGCTTGTGAGAAGCTTTTAAGTCCTTGTATCAGCTGCCCACCATTCCTAACTGGGCTCCGAGATGTGGGAAGTCACAGCGCTAACGTGTTTTTATAAATACTGTAGCTTTTCAGATTTCTCCTGCCTTTAGGGGCACTCTTAAGGATTTACGAGTCATCCTAAGGGCTTAAGATCTTAAATAAATACCAGCTTAAAAATCCAATATTTGAAAACGTTGATTACTAAGCTACTTTATTTACTTCTTGTGCTGGTAGTTTCGTATTAAAATTATCTGAAATAATTACTATAAAAAATAACATCTACAAGAAAACTTAGAAGAGCATCAGCACATTGCTTGAATATTCATCACCATCAATCATCCTACGCTATATTAAATCGTCTGGCGGTAGCTGCAATAAAATATCAAACGAACATCATCATTAGGCCCTTCAATCCGAGCAAGGAATTTGTTACACTGTGGCTATCTCAAAACTGTACTCAGCTAATTAGGGAGTTGTCGATTCGGAGAGTGTGCTATATCATTCATTAACTCCTTCATTGTTAGGGCGCTCTGCCAGGGGGAACGAAATTGTGAGGCAACAGCAAGAATATACAGCAAACAACATGTCATGCAGTGGGGTATAAGACTCATCTGTAAGTCTACTAACCTTGACTCTTATTCTCATCGGTTAAGGCAGCTTCCTGACACGTCCCTTAGCGATTTAGTTTTGAATATGGATGGTTAATATCTATTTGTACGTTATTTATGAATAGTATTGCGATATTGGAAGGATTTGTATGATACAGAAAAGGACAGTAAGGTGTAATAAACAAAATAAATCGATTAGGAGAGGGCATTGGGAAGCCTCCTCAACCGACGAGAATACAGGACCTGAGTGTTGCCGTAGGGTATGCCACTCAGTCAAGTCAGTTGCCAAGCGGCGGTAATAAATCATCATTGTGACTGGCAAGTTGGTTAGAGTTAAGTGCTTGTATTAACGTAAGCTGCGAGCAATGTCTAATACTTATGCTAATTTAGTGAATTTATTCTAGATCTACTGTACAGATATTAACGAAATCCAGCTATATCATCAAACACTTCTACAAAATGTTAGCAATATTCCAATGATTTTAGGGTCCTGCCAAACGATTTTCTAGATTTGGAAATTGTTTGATCTCGGTCTGTTTGGTTGTTTTTTCTTTGTCGGTCAGTCCGACTGTCTGTTAGGTAACAACTCTACCCGAAAATTACTGGTGCGAATTTGACTAAAATTACAGGGATAATGGGATAAGACCTTCTGATTATCCCATTAAATTTTGGACCAAATTGGGCCAAGGCCCATCCTCTAGGCCCAAGAAATATAATGACAAAAAAATTACAAAAAATCGTCGTTTCTCCGTAACTACATTCATTTTCGTCATATCGGCATGAAACCAAAACCTAAAGGTCCATCTTTCAAATCTGCATCCTGTAACATGCTTCATTACATCATGGGGGTCACCCCCCAGTTAGCTGTAGGGGAGTCAATGTTAGGTCGGTCGGCCCTAAAATTTCAAATGTAGCCTACATAAAATCGTCAATTTTCACCCGATTCACTCCAAATCTGATATGTAACATCTTTGACTAGATATGCTGTTGTGTTTATAAGTCAGATCTAAATGACTTTCGGGGACGAGTTTACTGTGCCTTGGCACCGCTTCTTGTTTAATATTTGGTGTCATTGTAGCTCTATGCGAGAGCAAGTTTAGCAGCATTTGTAGCTTTGGATTTGACATCACCGCTCTCTAGCCCATCGTCCTTACTAATTTATTTTTCCTGTTACACCTTATCATACTTTTTACAAAATTTTCAGTGTATTATTGTTCTTGGTAAATGAAATTCTTAGGCGAGGTCTTTCGAACCATATGGATGAAATAAACCTTCATTAATCCCTCCATGTCAAAACGTCTTTCCTAAATGCATTAAATTATCCAGAGTTACCAAGAGTAAATATAGAACGTCATCATAGTGAAGGGATTAATATTATGATGTATGTTTTCTGTGCCTTTTAAATACTGTCACTGCTTGCAGAAGTAACTGTAAATGAACAAATTTTTAGTCACTGCCATTAACCCTATCGTTATTAGATCTTCTGTAACTTCTTGCAGCTGACGGACAATTTTATTCACTAAAGGGGAGATTTCTCGGAATAAAGAGCTTACCGTAAGATTTCGCTCCATTTACAGCGAAAGGTATTTATTAACTTAAAAAATCTTACTTAATCTATTTAGTTTGAGCCAGAAGGATTACTCCGTCCACACCGATAACCTATTTTCCCTTATATTCTCAATACTTACAGACCTTCCTATGTAGTTTGGCAGACATTTCGAGATGGTGGAGTTAGATATCACCTCCACTTTCCATCATTGCAGGGACGCTCTCCCACATTAACAATAATCATCTTGTGGTAGCAGCAATAGCAGTAGTAGTCCTCTTAGCCCCTGGTTCATCTATAACGTGAATCTGGTGGACTGAAGGCTGAAGTTGTCCTCAGACAGTCTACCATCCTACTTTCGGGGGATAGGGAAATAGCTGAGGGCCATTCGTATATCTAGGCAGTTTAACAAACAGGATATATTGGTACCACCACTTGAAGGCATCACCTCCTGTACCATGAAAAAATTGCAAAAACATAATAACAAATCCTTCATTCAGTAGAGGAAGTCAAGCTGCTGTATATGATAAAATGCATACAATGTTACCTGTGACAAGAGCGATTCTGCCTGTGAGTGTGCATGACGATGTGGTGGTGGTGGTTGTGTCTGCTGACGCTGACATTACGACTGTTGACACGCTACTGCACTGACAGTCTCACACTGGCGCAAGGCTAATCTGTGTGTGTGTGTGTGTGTGTGTGTGTGTGTGTGTGTGTGTGTGTGTGTGTGTGTGTGTGTGTGTTATTAGTGATAATATGAAGAGGCGGTGTGTGTGTGTGTGTGTGTGTGTGTGTGTGTGTGTGTGTGTGTGTGTAACAGCAATACAGCAATATACTGTGTATATATATATATATATATATATATATATATATATATATATATATATATATATATATAAAAAGGGCAAGAAGAAGGGTGTGGAGAGGGAGTAAGTAGGAGTGGGAAAGCTGGTGGCCTGGCCACCATGATGAGGAGTGTATTTGAGTTTTATTGTTTGTTCCATATATCTGGGTTGGCTGTGCAGTTTTGTCATTGATATAGTATTGTGTGTTGTCTTTTTATTGATGTAGGATTATGTAATATCTTTTTAGCTAGCTAGCTATTTTTTTCATGCGTAAAGAGGGTCAGGGGTTCTCGATTTTTTTTTTCTAGACTACTTGGGAAATTTTTATGGTATCTTGTGATGTTTTCTAAGTGACCTGTATGTTTCGTTTTGTTGTCGGTGTAGTGTTTCCCATATTTTAACTTCTTGTTTGTGTAGTCGTATGTTTTGTGATTCTGTGTTAGTGAGCTCGTGTATGTCTTGCAGTGTATGTGTAAGGGAATCTGTTATGTAGCCCATCCTAGAGCTTTGTTTTGTGTGTTTTGTAGTTTTTTATTCCTGTGTACCTGAGTGTGTGAGTGGGAATGGGTGGGCAGTCGAGCGTGGGAAGTGACATGACTTTGACTAAGCTTATTTTCATGTGGATGGGCAAGCCTTTGTCTGTCAACTTGTACCTTTCCTTCTTGCTGGAAGTTTGCTCTCATTCAGCCAGTCCCAAAGAAGGGTGACCACTCCCAACCCTCCAACTATCGTCCAATTGCTTTAACGTCCTGTATTTCAAAAGTTTTCGAGTCAATTCTCAATAGAAAAATTTTAAGGCATCTTTCCTATCACAACCTTCTTTCCGATCGTCAGCACGGGTTCCGTCAGGGACGCTCCATTGCGCGATCCTCTCACCTACCTTTCAGACTCCTGGTCATCCTCCTTCCGGGACTTTGGCGAAAGCTTTGCCATTGCACTTGACATCTCAAAGGCTTTCGATCGAGTCTGGCATAAATCTTTAATTTCCAAACTGCCCTCCTACGGTTTCTATCCTTTTATCTGTGCCTTCATCGCTAGCTTCCTTTCTGGTCGTTCTATAGCCGCTGTTGTAGACGGTCATCGTTCGTCTCCTAGATCTTTCAACAGTAGTGTTCCTCAGGGCTCTGTCCTATCGCCAACTCTCTTCCTTTTATTCATCAATGATCTTCTAAGCTGTACATCTAACCCTATCCACTCATACGCTGATGACTCCACCTTTCACCTTTCCATTCGGTTCCCGCAACGCCCATCTCAACAGTTACTTCAACAAACAAGGGATGAGGCTATGGCACACCTAATGTCTGACTTGGCTCGTATCTCTGACTGGAGTATAAATAATACGGTTGTTTTTAATGCATCTAAGACTCAGTTCTTACACCTGTGAACCCGACAAAATCTTCCACAGGTATACCCACTAATGTTTAATAATATTCAGCTTAATCCTGCATCATCCTTGAATATGCTCGGGGTTTCATTTAATCGGGACTTATATTGGAAAGATCATATTACATCTCTTGTAAAATCTGCTTCCAAGAGATTGGGTGTGCTAAGCCGACTCTGCTCTTTCTTTACCCCTGCACAATTGTTGACTCTATACAGGGGTTTTATCCGCCCCTGTGTGGAGTACAACTCTCATGTGTGGGGAGGCTCCCCACATACAGCTCTTCTCAATTGGGTGGAGTCAAAGGCTTTTCGTCTCATTAACTCTCCTCCTCTTACTGACTCCCTTCAACCTCTGTCTCTTCGCCGCACTGTTGCATCTTTGTCTCTTTTCTATTGCTACTTTAATGGTCACTGCTCCTCTGAACTGTCTGCTTGCATTCCTCCACCTCTACGACAGGCGCTTAGCACCCGTCTGGCAGCAAACTCTCATCCCTTTTCTGTCCAACTCTCTAATGCAAGAGTTAACCGTTACTCCCAGTTTTTCATTTATGCAACAGGTCAGCTCTGGAACTGTCTCCCTCTGTCTGTATTTCCTGCTGCCTATGATCTCCAGTCTTTCAAACGCAGTGTGTCCAGGCATCTCAAAATGATCGGATCTTGAATTTGGCTCTCTATTGTATTATGTTTTTCTCTTGGAGGGAACTGTTACTGCGGGCTCATGGCCTTTGGTTCCTTCTTCCTTGCATAAAAAAAAAAAAGTGTCTGAATCTGTATAGTTTTCATAAAGCTTGCTCTCCTTGGTTTTTTCTCTCCTGGACGTGTTTGCAGCATCCATGAGGGGTGATTACGAGTCCGAGGGACTTTCCTTGTGACTGTAATTCAGTTTCATTGTCGTTAATACTGAGTGGTGGATTTCTTCGGCTATCTAATGCCAGTGGGGTGAATTTAGTAATACTGGTTTTTATTATCCAATTTTCTTCATAGTCATTTATGTGTTTTATTTTTCTTTCAGGTCTTAGTTTAATCATGTGTTTTGATTTCCTGCGTATCCTATGATCTGAGTAATGTCATCAGCCTAAGTGATATTTAGTCCTTGTCGTGTTGGAGGGAGATCACTTGTGTATGTAAGGAGGAGAGTAGTGGAGAATTCGCTTCCATGTGGAACGCCACAGATCAGGGAGAATGGTGCACCTAGGTGAGATAGTTATAAGACCTGTATCATTAAAACTGTGTGTGCAAAGGTGCGGACAAGCCTTTCATTATTGACGGCCATTTATGGAACACATATAATTGTTATAGAGATGAAGATGTGGTTTGTAGGTGACGTCAGGAGCGAAAGAAAAATGATGAGGGGTATGATGCTAGGATGCGGCGGAATGAGGTAAGATTTATAAATGATATCAGCAAACGGAGAACTACATCAGAGTTTTGATAGATTCCAGGATATGGAGGAAAAAAAAAAAATGATTTTGAAGGAAAGCTGTCAGGATTGGAAGGAGGATTGTGTTAGGCGTGGATAGAAAATGTTGCTCCAATTCATTTAAAGATGTGGTTGAATGATGTCAACTAATGGAGAGGAAGTCAGATGTGAAGGACTGGTGTCATATAGATAGAAAGGTACACACACACACACACACACACACACACACAATGATGGCCGAACCCCGCTATTTTCCCCCAAGCCATGGCATCTTACTGAACCAAATGATACTGACAACCCTGCCATGATGACTAATGCATCGACCATTTCATGTCGAGGAGGTTGTTTTCAATTCATTCTGCTTCCAGATGATTTCTTCAACTTAGGAGAG
Source organism: Coenobita brevimanus (assembly GCF_032717465.1). Taxonomy (NCBI): domain Eukaryota; kingdom Metazoa; phylum Arthropoda; class Malacostraca; order Decapoda; family Coenobitidae; genus Coenobita; species Coenobita brevimanus. Next base: position 22,664,100 of record NC_136980.1, read on the forward strand.
TCCCGTGGTAAGGAATGGAACAATGCACAACAATATATATATATATATATATATATATATATATATATATATATATATATATAGATATATATTTATATATATATGAGGAGTAGACTGTATATATCAGGAGTCGAGCAGGGCACTTCCAAGGTGGATGGAAAGCTTATGAAACTGGAGCTGGAGCTCCCGTTTCATCAGCCCTAGGGACTAGGTCCCGACCATCCCCCATTGCTGAACATTTTCAGTGTCTCAGTAACACAGAGAGTAGGTCAGCATGCTCACCAATACAAGTTTCTCTATCAACACCAAACTACATGCACAGTACACACTTCACTTCCTTTCCCAAAATTAAAAAATCATGGCAACACTACACGTACCCTCGGAGTCCCCAGGGGGGGGGGACCATAAATACCCCCATCATCCGCCCCTCTCCCAGTGATGACTCGAGCTGCCTGGAACCACTGTCTGACTGTCTTCTTCATTTCTGCAACATTCGCGGCCTTTCCTCTAACTTTTTCTCTGTTGAGCACCACCTCTCCTTATCTAAACCACACCTTCCTTTTCTAATTGAGACTTAGCTGTCTGAGGCAACTGACAGCAAACCCATTTCTGTATCCTCCTACTTTCTCTATACTCATTTCAGAGCCAAAGGTGGATGTTGCATATATGTACACAACGACCTATCTTGTTCTTGTGTTCCTGAACTTGATTCTTCTGAACTCTGTACACTCTGGCTTCGGCTTTCCTGTCATTCTCTGACTAAATAAATCTGCACTCTTTATTTATCTCCTAATTCTACTGACTATCAAAATTTCTTTGACTATTTTTCTTCTACGATGGAACACATCCTATCAATTTCTCCTTTCTCTGAAATCTACATTCTAGGAGATTCCAATGTTCACCACCACCTTTGGCTCTCCTCTCATTTCACTGATCCACCTGGTGAACTAGCCTACACATTTTTCTATCCTTAATGACCTAGAGCAGCTTGTACAGCACCCTACCCGTATCCCTGACCACCTTGGAGAGGACTCCAACATACTTGACCTCTTCCATACTACTAATCCTTCTGCTTACACTGTTAATCTTTTCTCTCGATGGGCTCCTCCAATCACAACCTTATCACCTTAACCTGTCCTATCAATCCAGCACAACCTGTGGACCCTCCAAAGAAACGTCGTCCATGGCACTTTGAAGTTGCAGATTGGGAGGCCCTCAGGCAGTACTTTTTTTATTTTCCCTGGAACGATAATTGCCTCCATGGCTGGGAGCCATCTGAGAGTGCCTTGCGCATTACGGAGGTTATTATCTCGGGCATGGAAGCTTACATTCCTTTCTCATATCCTCTGACTAATGCAAGAAAGCCTTGGTTTAATCACGCTTGTTCTAATCCTGTCCGCAACAAGGAGAGGGCCTAGAAAAGGTACCGGAGCCAACCCACCCCTGAATCACATCTTTTATACGTTTCTGTCTGGAATCGTGCTAAGTCTGTTCTTCGCTCTGCAAAAAATAATTTCATCCATACTAAATGATCCCAACTCTCCAACTCGAATTCTTCCTGCTCCTTCTGGCACCTTGCCAAAAACCTTTCTAACAACTTTATCTCATCATCCTTCTTTCTTCTTTTCTACTCTGAAGGCTCTGTAGCTGTTTCTTCTACTGATAAAGCATTTTTCTTCGCTCAGACACTCTCTTCATATTCCACCTTAGACGATTCCGGTGCTGTTCCACCATCACTTCCCCTCTCTGACTTCCTCATGGCTGACATTAAAATTTCTTCAGCTGATGTATTTTCTGCTATTGGTGGCCTCAATACTACGGTAATAAGGCATATGGGCCTGATGGAGTCCCTCCTGTTGTTCTCAAGAACTGTGCTTCTGTGCTTACACCCTGCCTAGGCAAACTCTTTGTCTATCAACTTGTACCTTTCCTTTTTGCTGGAAGTTTGCTCTTATTCAGCCAGTCCCAAAGAAGGGTGACCATTCCCAACCCTCTAGCTATCGTCCAATTACTTTAACATCCTGTATCCCAAACGTTTTCGAGTCAATTATTAATAGAAAAATTTTAATGCATCTTTCCTGTCACAACCTTCTTTCTGATCGTCAGTATGGGTTCTGTTAAGGACGCTCCACTGGCGATCTTCTCACCTACCTTTCAGACTTCTGGTCATCCTCCTTTCGGGACTTTGGCGAAAGCTTTGCCATTGCACTTGACATCTCTAAGGCTTTCGATCGAGTCTGGCATAAATCTTTAATTTCCAAACTGCCCTCTTACGGGTTCTATCCTTCTATCTGTGCCTTCATCTCTAGCTTAATTTCTGGTCGTTCTATAGCCGCTGTTGTAGACGGCCATCGTTCTTCTCCTAGATCTATCAGCAGCGGTGTTCCTCAGCGCTCTGTCCTATCACCAACTCTCTTCCTTTTATTCGTCAATGGCCTTCTAAGCTGTACATCTAACCCTATCCACTCTTATGCTGATGACTCCACCCTTCACCTTTCCATTCGGTTCCTGCAACGTCCAGCTCAGCAGTTACTTCAACAAACAAGGGATGAGGCTATGGCACACCTAATGTCTGACTTGGCTCGTATCTCTGACTGGGGTAAAAATAATATGTTTGTTTTTAATGCATCAAAGACTCAGTTTTTACACCTCTGAACCTGACAAAATCTTCCACAGGTATACCCACTAACGTTTGATAATATTCAGCTTAATCCTGCATCATCCTTAAACATGCTTGGGATTTCATTTACTCGGGACTTATCTTGGGAAGGTTGTATTACATCTCTTGTAAAATCTACTAAGCTGACTCCATTCCTTCTTTACCCCTGCACAATTGTTGACCCTATACAGGGGTATTGTCCGCCCCTGTTTACAGCACAACTCTCATGTGTGGGGAGGCTCCCCACATACAGCTCTTCTCAATAGGGTGGAGTCAAAGGCTTTTCGTCTCATTAACTCTCCTCCTCTTACTGACTCCCTTCAACCTCTGTCTCTTCGTAGCACTGTTGCATCTTTATCTCTTTTCTATCACTACTTCAATGGTCACCGCTCCTCTGAACTGTCTACATGCATTCCTCCACCTCTATGACGGGCGCATAGCACCCGTATAGCAGCAAACTCCTAACCCTTTTCTGTCCAACTCTATAATGCAAGAGTTAATCGTTACTCGCAGTTTTTCATTTATGCAACAGGTCAACTCTGGAACTGTCTCCCTCTGTCTGTATTTCCTGCTTCCTATGATCTCCAGTCTTTCAAAGGCAGTGTGTCCAGGCATCTCGAAATGATTGGATCTTGAATTTGGCTCGCTCTTGTATTTTGTTTTTGTTTTGAAGGGAACAACAATCGTGGGTTCGCGGCGTTTGGTTCCTTCTTCCTAGCATAATACATATATATATATATATATATATATATATACATATATATATATATATATATATATATATATATATATATATATATATATATTTATGGAAGAAAGAAGGAATCACAAGCCAGTGGCCCACAAATGTTCCTTCCAAGAACAAAAATGAAAAACAATACATAACAGAGCCAAATTCAAGATCGGTTCATTTCGAGATACCTCAACACACTGCGTTTGAAAGTCTGGATATCATAAGAAGTAGGAAATACAGACAGTTCCAGAGTTGACCTGTTGCATAAATGAAGGACTGGGAGTAACGGTTAACTCTTGCATTAGAGAGTTGGACAGAAAAGGGATGAGAGTTTGTTACTGGACAGGTGCTACATTGTCGGCGTAGAGGTGGAGGGATGCAAGCAGACAGTTCAGAGGAGCAGTGACCATTGAAGTAGCGATAGAAAAGAGATAAAGATGCAACAGTGCAGCAAAGAGACAGAGGTTGAAGGAAGCCTGTAAGAGAAGAAGAGTTGATGAGACAAAAGGCCTTTGACTCCACCCTGCTGACAAGAGCTGGATGTGGGAAGGTCCCCCACACATGAGAGTTGTACTGTAAACAAGGGCAGAAAAAAAACCTGTATAGGGTCAATAATTGTGAAGGGGTAAAGAAGGAACGGAGTCAGCTTAGCACACCTAATCTCTAGGAAGCAGATTTTACAAGAGATGTAATATGATGTTTCCAAGACAAGTCCCGAGCGAATGAAACCCCAAGCATGTTGAAGGATGATGCAGGATTGAGCTGGATGATATTAACCATTAGCAATATTCCTGTGGATGACTGTATCGAATTGATAGGTGTAAAAACTGAGTTTTTGATTATTTTTACCTCAGTCAGAGATACAAGCCAAGTCAGACATTATGTTTGCCATAGCTTCATCCCTTGTCTGTTGAAGCAACAGGTGAGATATACATTGCGGGAACCAAATAAAAAAGTGAAGGGTGGAACCATCAGCGTTCGAGTGGATAGGGTTACATATACAGCTTAGAAGGTCATTGATGAATTAAAGGAAGTGAGTCGGTGATATGACGGAGCCCTGAGAAACACCAACAGTGATAGATCTTGAAGAACGATGGCCGTCTACAGCAGCGGCTATAGAACGACCAGAAAGGAAGCTATAGATGAAGGCACAGTTAGAAGGATAGAAGCCACAAGAGGGCAGTTTGGAAATTAAAGATTTATGCCTGACTTGTTCGAAAGCCTTTGAGATGTCAAGTGCGATTGCAAAGCTATCGCCAAAGTCCCGAAACGAGGATGACCAGGAATCTGAAAGGAAGGTGAGAAGATCACCAGTGGAGCGTCGCTGATGGAACCCATACTGACGATCAGAAAGAAGGTTGTGATAGGAATATGCTTTAAAATTTTTCTGTTAAGAACAGACTCGAAAAAATTGAGACACAGGATGTTAAAGCAACTGGACGATAGTTAGAGGGTTAGGAATGGTCAACCTTCTTTGGGACTGGCTGAAAGAAAGCAAACTGTCAGCAAGAAGAAAAGGTACATGTTGACAGACAAAGGCGAGAGAGTTTACCTAGGCAGAGTGTAAGCATGGAAGTAGAGTTCTTGAGGACAACAGGAGGGACTCCATCAGGCCCATATGCCTTGTTAGTATTAAGGCCAGTGACGGAAGAAAATACATCAGCTTAAGACATTTTAATGTCAGCCATGAGGAAATCAGAGGGGGGGAAGTGATGGAGGAACAGCACCGGAATCGTCTAAGGTGGAATTGGAGGAGGAAGTCTGAGCGAAGAGATCTGCTTTATCAGTAGAAGAATCACTACAGTGCCATCAGAATAGAAAAGAGGAGGGAAGGATGATAAGGTAAAGTTGTTAAAAAGGTTTTTGGCAAGGTGCCAGAAGGAGCATGAAGAATTCGAGTTGAAGAGTTGAGAGCATTTAGTACATATGAAATTATATTTAGCAGAGCGAAGAACGGACTTAGTACGATTCCGGGAACAAACATAAAGAAAATGTGATTCAGGGGGGGATTGGTTCTTGTACCTTTTCTAGGCCCTCTCCTTGTTGAGGACAACAATAGAACAAGCATGATTAAACCAAGGCTTTCTTGCATTAGTCAAAGGATATGAGTAAGGAATGGATGCTTCCATGCCCGAGAGAATAACCTCCATAATGCCCAATGCACACTCAGATGGCTTCTGGCCATGGAAGCAATAATCATTCCAGGGAAAATCAAAGAAGTACTGCCTGAGGGCCTCCCAATCAGCAGCTCCAAAGTGCCACAGGTGACGTTTCTTTGGAGGGTCCACAGGCCATAGCAGAGTGAGAGTACAGGTTAACCCGCCGTGTGCCAGTGCCATTTTAAAACTGTCTGACATAATGATGCGGCCAGTGCCAGTGTTGTTTTAAAACAGTCTAAAATAAAAAACTTCACTGTGACCGCATTTTTCAAGATTCGGGGGTAAAAATTGGCAGGCATGTAAGGTAACTGTTCCTCTACCATCCCCCAGGCTGTCAAGGTCATAAACTCACTCTCTCCCCCCCTCACGCTCGCTCTGCCTCATTCTATCTGTGTGCCTCACCCAGTGCTGTACATAGTGAAGTCATTTTGTAAATATTTTCATGTAAGTTTTTTTTTCATCATTCATTGCCAGACGCCATGTATCCTAAACGGGGTGGCCAACGGCTTAGAGTTAATTGTTTTACAGGGAGGGGCACTAATCCTCCACCAACCCCACTTGACATGGAAGTGTAAGCTATAAATATTTTCTTGTAAGTGTAAGCACTATATAGTGAAGTAAGTTGTAAATACCTTCTTGTAAGTGTCAGGAGTGTACATAATGAAGTTAGGTTGTACCTATCTTCAAGTAAGTGTAAGATAATGCTTTCACAGTGAGAAAAACATGCAAATTGTGATAGATGCTGAAGTAATAAGTGATCAGAAAGTGTATTGAACATTGCTATACCTTCTCAGCATAAATACCTGAGTATATCCTCCATAGAAAACGGCTTTCTCTCACGTATGTGGTGAGCGTGAAAGAGTGGCTATACTTATACACGAGTATGCAGGGCTCATTAAAACTCATTTCCGAGCCTCGGTGAGTATTTTAATGGCGAAATTCATTGTTTTGACATCAAAATCTATCATTTTTGCCAAAAAAAAAAAAAGTTGAAAAATGGCCGGCACTGGGGTGACCCAGAAGGCTAAAAATAGCCGACACGTGGTGGGTTAAGGTAATTAGGTTGTGATCAGAAGAGTCAAAGGGAGAAGAAAGATTAACAGTGTAAGCAGAAGGATTAGCTGTAAGGAAGAGGTCAGTTATGTTGGAGCTCTCTCCAAGGCGGTCAGGGATACGGGTAGGGTCCTGTACAAGCTGCTCTAGGTCAGTAAGGATAGAAAAGATGAAGGCTTGTTCACCAGGTGGATCAGTGAAAGGAGAGGAGAGCCATAGGTGGTGGTGAACATTGAAATCTCCTAGAATGGAGATTCCAGAGAAAGGAGAAAGGGATAGAATGTGTTCCATCATAGAAGTAAGATAGTCGAAGAATTTTTCATATGTATCTACCGATTTATCTGTTTACAAAAATCCACAAGATTTCAAAAAGTCTTTAACCCGCCACGTGCCAGTGCCGTTTTAAAATAGTCTGACATAATTCCATGGCCAGTGCCAGTGCCGTTTTAAAACAGTTTAAAATAAAAAAATTCACTGTGACCGCATTTTTCAAGATTCGCAGGTAAAAATTGGCAGGCATGTATGGTAACCGTTCCTCTGTCATCCCCCAGGCTGTTAAGGCCATACACTCGTTCGCTCCCCTCCTCACGCTCGCTCTGCCTCACTCTGCCTGTGTGCCTGTACATAATGAAGGCATTTTGTAAATATTTTCATGTAAATGTAAGTGTAAATATTTTCTTGTAAATGTAAGGGCTATGTAGTGAAGTCAAGTTGTAAATACCTTCTTGTAAGTGCCAGGACTGTACATAATGAACTCAGGTTGTACCTATCTTCAAGTAAGTGTAAGATAATGCATTCACAGTGAGAAAGACATGCAAATTGTGATAGATGCTGAAGTAATAAGCAATCAGAAAAGAGTACTGGACATTGCTATACCTTTCCAGCATAAATACCTGAGTATACCTTACATAGAAAACGGCTTTGTCTTACGCACATGTGGAGCATGAAAGAGTGGCTATACCTGTACACGAGTATGCAGGACTCAATAAAACCCATTTCCGAGCCTCGATGAGCATTTTAATGGCAAAATTCGTAGTTTCAACATCAAAATCTATCATTTTAGCCCCCTAAAAAAAGGTCAAAAAATGGCCGGCACTGGGGCGATCCATAAGGCTAAAAATAGCTGGCATGCAGCGGGTTAAAGGAATAAAATCGTCTCGTGGTAGTAAGAACAGAACAAAGAAATAGACGTTATCGTAGTGAAGGTGTTAACTTTGTCAAAGGTTCCAATGTGACATGGATTATTGTATTGACGGAAGTGAGGTTTTGCTTAGCCTACTGGTCTTTGGTCATAGTTCCACTTGCAGTGCCTTTATAAAGAATCCCATCTAGATTCAATACATAAGTCTTCAGTGGCGGAAGCAGGTGAGTTGACAGTTTTTGACTTCCTCAAAAATTACTCAGGCTGCCAAAAAAAAAAAAAAAAAAAAATTCAGACAGGTAAGACAATCAACATTATTGCCAAGCTATTTAAAAAATGCAAGTTTCCCATTTATTTCTTTTCTTTCTTTATCCTTTTTCTCATTCTACTCAATGCTGGATCAGCCCCTGGTCTTCTTCACATCCAGCCTTTACTTATTACCATGATTGTTATGATCAGAGTCCTACAGTAAATTCCCTATAAAGCATCTGCTTTATTGCAGCTACCATCATAACGCCTATAATGTCATGTGTTGATAAATAACCGAGAAACCTACCTGTACAATATTGTATTATTTTATATTTGCTTTTTGCAGTTCAGGTATTTTTGTATGCAGCCTGAAAGCTATAAAAAATATAAAGTATACTCTGCAACCAATATTACCCTTTATCTCATTGTGTAAATTCTCCCATACATATTAGTAATATTTTGTTTAACCCGCAGCGTCCCGTCGACGTTCTTTAACGTCCACACGTTTTGTCACTGCCAATCCCGTCGACGTACATAAATGCGAAAAAATTGCAAGGTCCCTAATTTGCACAATTTTCAATTTTCGCGAGTCATTTTTGGTACGTATACACGTGACACCTTCCTCAACAAGATGCCAGGCAGGGACAATGCCTTACCCAGCATGACCTCCTCCCCCCCTCTGCATGCCATTGTCTCAGCAATTCACCTGTTATCAGTGACCTGGCCAGTATAGCCATGTCATGCCACGGTACGAAATTCAGGGCCAGAGTGATTCCCCAATCAATGCCAATGTGGAGGACAAACTTTACATAGCATTAGAGGAAGAAACAGAAATGATGATCAGGTAATGTGGCAAAAAAAGGTCAGGTATTAGTGAGTGAAACAATGCTTATAATGCCTATATTACTGCTTCAAAACCAATATACTTTTGTACTACATATAAATTTGTACCAAGTAAATAAATAAATACTGTTTATTAGTGGTGTGAAATAGTTATCCTCCCATAGAACTCGTTTTCTTTGGTGCCAGCCTGATAGAAAACCCAGTAAGGTAAAGAGGTACTCCTACCTGTAATGAGTATTTTAAACCTCAGGTGAGCGATTTCTCTATGAATTTTCGATGTTTCTCACCAAAAGTGAAGGTTTGAGCCAAAAAATTATTTTTCCTAAAATGGTCGGGATTGGGGGGAGTCAGTGGTGGAAAAGTGGCCAGGATGGGGCGGGTTAATGTAAAGTTACTCCATTACCTGTCCAGGCCAACGGCTAAACAGTTCTCACCCCCAACATCTTTCTGCCCTTAGTATAACTGACTAGGAAAGGACGTTAAAAGTAAAGTGTGCAATGACAGAGAGTACAGAGGAGAGAAGGCGCCGAGGATGCGAATTTCAGAAGAAATAAGTGTTTGGATGTAACCCTCCATAGCTGTGCAGTATTTTAATAATAGAATAATATCATAGCCTATATACACACAAGAGTATCCGATAAGGAAACCAGCCAAACATACTCCCAGAATACATTGCATAAACTCATATTGGTGTCCTATCTCAATTCTATGTGTTCTGTGGCAAACGAAATGGGGAATAGACTTTCCGTGGGCCGTGACCCACATTTTTTTGCTTCAAGAAGATGAAACGAGGATGGAAATAAAATATAAAAGTAATCGATACACTAGATTACGGGTGCCCTCCATTCATCAAAATAAGGGAGGATGGAAAAAGAAGGTGTTATATTTATGTGCATATGGTGTGGTGTTGAGACTTAGAGGTAGAGGTTTATGAAAGCATGGTGGCCTACACTCTGTGTTAATGAAAACAGTGAAAAGGTTCGGCAAAGGGAGATGGTTAGGAACATGTCCTGAAGACTGGTGAAACGGGAGATCCATCTCTTCCTGCCACCAGTTTGCCATCCACTTCGGTAGTACCGCCCACTTAATTCTTTCTCTTGTATTTCGACTATGACACTGAACTCCCTGTGTCAATTCAGATAATTTCCAAAGAGGGAGATCAGGCTTATTATCATTAACATGTAATAATTTTTACAGACGCCTTCTCTGTACTTTGACGATGCTTTCTTTTGTTGAATAACTTCCCACATTTAGATAAAGTGAACATATGTTTATCTATAACAGTAGTGTCTGAAAAGTTAATTCCTCACTAACAGCCTTACTGAGTGTTTCGATACTGTTAAATCGTAATTTGTCGTATTCTAGTATATCCACTGCTTGTGCCATCTTTCACTGGTATCTCAATGGTTTTATCGTTATGCTCATTCGCTATCCATATTTTATTCCCTTCCCCAAGAAGTATTCTTTATTTCTATCCTTTATACTTCAAGCTCTGATTGATATAACTGTGATGAAACTCTCATTCATTTGCTTGTGATTTACACGTTCATTATGCATTAGTTGCGTATTCTTAATGGGAAGTATGCTGCAAAACAATCACCAAATGTTTGGCTGTAGGAATATTTGGCAAAATATCGTGAGTAATACTGACCGTGCAACTTTAGACATTTTCTTTTTGTCTTCTTGCAGCTTAAATTCTGTACCCTATTGACACGAAAAGGCAATACTTCGGCTCCCGATTCACACCATTACACTTTGTGACTGTCTCCATATCCTCTCCATACTCTTTGCTACAGCTGATCGTTCAGGATGGAGAGATAGCAGTTTAATCGTGCTACTTTCTTGCTACAGCTGAACGTTCAGGATGGAGATATAGCCGTTTAGTCGTCCTTACCTCTTGCTACAGCTTTGGTTCAAAGTGAGGAGATGGCACTTTTAGTCGCGCTAGTCTCTTGCCATAGCTGAGCGTCTAGGATGCAGGGATCACGTTTTTAAGTGATGCTAACATCTTCCTACAGTAAAGGTTCAGGATGGGAAGATAGCAGGTTTAGTCGTACTAATGCACAACAATAGTTAAGGTTCCAGGCGCGAGTTAGCTGTTAAGTAATGTTAATATCTTGTTACAGCTGAGCATTCAGGATGAAGAGACAGGTTTTACTTATGGTAATCTCTTGTTACAGCAAAGGTTCAAGATGTTAATCTCTTGCTGCAGCTGACGATTGACGATTTAATGATGGCAGTTTTAGTCCAAATTAAAGTGCACAGTATAGCTGACAACACGCTCATGGAGGCATGCAAGACACCGAATGTATTTCTGTGACAAGGCTTGGGTCACGCTAGAAATCAATCATTACCAATACCACTGAGTGCGGTGGCTCTTTCCTGTCCCCCAGCACAGCTCCCTGCTGGCTTATCTAAAAGTCTGAACTCAGTTCCAGGTACTGCAGTTTTACCCGGGCCATCCAGCTGGCCACGCCTACTTCCGGTGATCATGTCTTTTACTTTGTGGCTGGCGTGAGAACATTAGTTAGTCAGTTGGTGTAGTGCTGCCACGGGAAGAGGAGGTCGTGAACAGTGAAGAGAAGCAAGACCCCATCTTAGAGGCTACATTCTCTAGCAGTTCTTATGACCCCCACATCTTCCCACTGAGCTGGTGATCGGCAACAATGGACGTCAACAGTGCAAATTGCATCACCTTGAGTAGCCGAGCTGCCCAGTCCTTTTACAGCCAAAACTCCATTTTCTCCACTGACCAGTAATTCTTTCTGTGTTTTCTAGGCTTAAGATTATTAGCGACTTGTTTGAGTGAGTGAGTTAGTGAATTTACTTTGCTTGAGGTTGAATTTACTTGCTTAAGTTCCCTCGTAACATGAATATATTTTGTTGTAACTACTAAACTTACAGTTCTCTTCCTTGAGCTCGATTAAATGTAATAATCGTGTTTGATTTCTCCATATTCTTACTTATTCTGCTTACTCTCAGTTTGCACAAGTTTTTCTGTTATTAGTCACGACTGGTTGTTAAGCCAGTTCTTTAATATTTATTCATAAATCCGTTGTGCCAGCCAGGAGTTAGCACCAGCAAGAATATGTCTTTATTTGTATTAATTATCCATTGTCAGGGTTAGGAACATTTCTCAGAGGCCACCAGTGTCAACAGTTCAGCATTCGTGAGTGATTAGTCTCCGGTATGTACTGGCGAGAAAGTTTATGAAAATCTCGTCTTTAGAGAAGCGGCGAAATAAGTTAGTATAAAAGTAAAAACTTACTACTTGCTTCCATAGTCGATTCCTATATGACAATTGACGATGTATTTGTAATTTAATTCGTATTTCACATCCCCCCTTGACATCTGGCGACCTCATTCCAGGATATTAACTCCTAGAATTAAAGTTATTAAGGATATAATAAACTTAATCACTCATACCTACTTCTTAATTTAATCTTTAAACTATATGGGCACTAGCTTATTGGAGATTATTCATTCTGCTGTATTAATTTTATGTAAAAGTCTTTTCCCAGCCAGTTGTAATTTTTTATTTCTCTTTCCTTACCTGTTTAACTAGATATAACTGGTCTCCATCAGCCTGTGCCTATAATCTTGTTTTCTTATTATTAGCATTCGACTGCGAAACAGCAGTCAGTACATCAGTCTTTAGTTCACTCAGTCTCTGTTTGAGTTAGCACCATGGCAACTAGTTCATACATACAGGAAGCCAAGGATATGAGGCTTATAAATCCTCAGTAAAGTAAAGACTTTGTGCTCTCATAGTACACTTATGAATAGCACTCGAGAGTGATGCCCGTGAAGAACGTGAAATTCAGCGCGAGGAACGTGAGAGAGAACGTGAACACGAGCACTCTGAGCGCTAGGCACTTGAGAAACACGAGCTTGAGGTGTTGAAGCTCAAGCAAGACTCCTCGGCTTTGGGTTCATTTGCTGCAGCCGACCCAAGCTACACGAGTGCTTTGTCAGCACCTCTTTTGGCACCCCTGCGCCTCAAACTTCCTTCGTACAAGGAAGGCGAGCAAATCGAGCCATTCATAGCTCGTTTCAAGGACATGGCACAGCTGTACCAGCTGGACAAGGCACCTAAGCAGCTCCAATTTCTTAGCTTGTTTGAGAGCCCTGCCCTCGATATCCTCCACAGAATTCGTGGTGACAGTTTCACCTATGAAGTGATGAAGGCCACACTCATCAAAGCATGCCGTCTCACTGTCGATGATGCCAAGAGTCAGTTTACGAGGGTGCGTCTCCAAGAAAAGGAGACTGCTGTCCAGTTCCTTGACCATTGCGCCACTTACTTAGACAAGTGGATAGAGAAAGACGAGACCCCTCGCACTCGAGATGGGATAGTTGACCTTATGATGCATATGTAGTTAAAATAGTCATGGCCTGCTGAGCATATGTCTCAGGAAAAGATTTGTCATATAAAGGATGCCAGCCAAATGGTGGAAAAGGCTGATGCTCTCTTCACCGTGTACGTGTACCAAATTCGTATCAACAGTCATGGAAAAGGAAAGATATTGCCAGGGAGACTAACATTATGACAATGTTGTCTTGAGAAAATTTACTGATCAGCACAATTTTACACTACTACACACTGCTCGGTTACCATAGACTTAGGCCGCCATACAGTCAACAAAGGCGGTGTCGTCCTGGCAAATTTTTCATACTCCATATTCTAAGTGACGTGGCAGGTTTTATAGCACATCTTCCATAGCTATTTGTGTTTTATAATGACCATTTACATTCCCTTGTGTGTTAATTATAACGTTCTAATATCGACATGTATCAATAAGAAGCAACAGGATAACAAGATATAATGTGCAGAATGAATTGCTAAGGAAGACGTCTTATGAATTCTCCCCAGCCACTTCGAATGTGACCTTTATATATCAGTCAAGTAGGTGGTGGCGACCGTCATTCATTCATTTGCTGAAGTGCTGTCTACTTCATCCATGGCCTTTATCATTCTATTTCTGTATCTGCTTTCCAATTTTTAATATTTTTCCGATCCTTCCTTTTATATATTATTATTCATCATTTCACTTCAGCTGGCTCTACGTTGAATGACAAGCTTAATGGTTTCTTGTAAACCAGGAAACGATTTACAGTGCTGTGGAGCCTATTATGGTGTCCCTGTTAACTGGGTGGAGAGACACATATGCGCAGTCCATCCAGGGACCAAAACTTTACATTCTTCCCAGCGTCTTGCTGTAGCAAGGAAGTTGCCTGCCTGTGGTTGTTGTTGCTGTTGTTCTCTAGGTGGTCTGGCCAAACAGCCCCGAGTCCCTAAGCAAGGCCACGGCCGAGTCCGGGCTGTCCCACTGAGCTCTCAAGGAGTGTATGTTGTGTTGTTGGCGTAGGTGATTGTGTGCAATGCAGTCTTCCATAATGTGCTTAATAGCATGAGGTGCTGTGTTGCATCCTGGACAGGCATCAGCAACTGAGTCATCCAGTCTCTTTTGGTAGCTTAAGAGGGCTGGATAATGTCCATATCTCAGCCTGGCCAGGTGGACCCTGTCCTCACGAGGGATATAGGATTCAGGAGGGTGGATATCAGGAGGCCGTGCATGCAGCTGTGTGTTGTCTATAAGTGACTGAATGAAGCGGTGAGTGATTTTAGTATGGATCTGCTTCTGGAAGCTGGTCTGAGATGGGTGACGGGGGAGAGATAACAGTATTTGTGTATGATATCGTGTGCTGGGTGTTGTTTTGATGTTCCTTGGTGTGTGTGTGGATGTACTGCCATGTAGTGTAGTGGATATTGTGTGTTTGTGGAGGCTGCAGCAAGAATTTGGGTGCCTCTCATGTCTAGGTGATCCATGACTTTGAGGACTCTGGTTTCTTGATGTAGGTGGTCTGTGGATATAGTAGCTGTGCAGCCTGTGATTATTTTTAAGACCTTGTTCTGTATGGTCTGTAGAGTGTAGTAGTGTGTTATAGTGAGATTAGGAGCCCAAGCAGGGCTTGCATAATTCATCACTGAACATATATATTGTTTGAATACTGTGGTGGTTTCTTTGTTGTGTCCAAATGTTGTATAGGCAAGTGACCTCAAGGCACTGAGTCTTGGTGTTATTTGTTGTTAATGTTAGTGACGTGTTGCTTAAATGACATTGATATATTGTATGTTACACCAAGGATTTTGTGTGTGTGTGTGTGTGTGTGTGTGTGTGTGTGTGTGTGTGTGTGTGTGTGTGTGTGTGTGTGTGTGTGTGTGTGTGTGTGTGTGTGTGGTAGGGGAGTGTTGTTTATGGTGAGGTGTGAAATGTGACTGTGTTCTGTTGTCCAGTTTGTGAGAAGGGTCACTGTAGATTTGGCTGGGGATAGTTTGAGCCTGTTTGTGGTGAACCTTTCGTGTAGTGTGTTGAGGTAAGGTTGGAGGTTGTGTGCAACTGTGTTTGCATTTTGGTGTGTACATGTGAGTGTTATGTCATCTGCATAGGAAGCTATGTGTATCTGTGGTGTGTGGGGTGTGGGTATGTCGTTAAAGAGTGTAGGGGACAAAACAGATCCTTAGGGGACACCATTTGCTGAACTTTCTGATGTTTGAAGACTGACCAGCAAATGTTACATGTGCACCTCTGCCAGATAAATAGTTTGCCAGCCATCTTTTTGTGTTATTGTGCATGTTTGTGTTCAGTATATTGTTTGTGAGGTTGTGCCTGGGGATGGCATCAAAAGCTTTGCTAATGTCTGGTGTGATTAGCAGCGTTCTGTGTGGTGGCCTAGCTGAAATCATGCCATCAAAAACTCTCTGTGTAAGGTCTGTGAGAAGTGTTTGTGGAGTGTAGTGGCCTAAAGCAATGTTGTGATTGGGCTATCGGGGGGTGAGTTGTAACTAATTGTAGTACCAGTCGTTCAGTGACTTTAGAGGGGGTGCAGAGGAGTGTGATGGAGTGGTGTGAGGAAGATAACGTGGGGTCTTTGTTGGGTTTAGGGATGGTGGTGATAATGCCATGCTTCCAGATACTGGGGGTTGTGTTGTGTGCGTAGCTGTAGTTTAATATGTTTGTGAGTGTTTGTATGCCTTGTGGTCCAAGGTGTTCAAGATCAATGTTGCTTATGGTATCTGGTACACTGGCAGATGAGTGCTTGAGGTTGCTAATGATGTGCTTCATCTGGCTGTAAGTGAAAGGTGCATAGTCTGGGTCTGTGGGGAACTGTCTCTTACGTTTGATGATGCGTCGGTCGTCGCGATGGGGGTTTAGATGGCTGACATGTGAGAAGTGATTGATGAGCGTGTTTCCTTGTTGTTTTGTTAGAAGGTATGGTGTCTGTTGTTGTGATGGCAGCATGTGAGTGCGTAGTGTTCCTGTTGGGGAGTGTGATGCTGTTTAGTGTTTTATAGAGTTTGCTGTGTTTGGCTTGTCGTTAAGTGCTTAGAGATAATTATTCCAGTTTAGTGTTTGCTGCTCTGATATTTTGTTGCTTATTTGAGTGTTGAGTTCTTGTATTTGTTGTACAGTGTCTAGTGTATGGGATGTTGGGGAGTGTCGTAGTGTGTCCTGTTGACTGATGAGGCCTTGAATTTCTGGTGTGAAGTTGGGGTTGTGTCTCTTTCTATTGCATCTAGGGATGTGTCTTTTGTCTGCGTTTTGTATAATTGTATTGAAAGTGTGCACAGCGGTGTTCATGTTGTGCTGGATGTACTGTCAAATGTTTCGAAGTGTTGTTCTGTTTCAGTTGTGAAGGCCTCCCAATTGGCTCTCCTCTAGATAGTGTATGTGTCTCTGTGGCCAGATGGGGTGATTCTAGTTTTGGTAGTGACGATGACTGGGAGGTGATCAAATCCAAGCTTGCCTGTGGTTGATGGGTCTCTTCGGGCCTACACTGCAACAACAACAACTGGATTGGGAGAGTGGCGGGGGGAAAGGTGGTGGCAGGTAACGCTCGAAAGGGTTGGGAACAAGAGCAGGGTGGAGGTGCTGTGATTTTGTTTGAGTCCTCAGTAATATTATGGTGATCATCAACATAACCGGTCTCCTGCCACCCATTCTACTATCCACTCACAAAATCCACCATCCCCCTGCCTATTGCTCACCCATCCACCAACCCATCCCGTCCATTCACCCACCCCTCCCACCATGCCCACAACATCCATTCACCTGTCCATCCACCAATCCACACCACCCATTTATCCACCAACCAACCCATTCACTAACTCAAGTTTCACCAGCAAGGCGAAATGTAAGTTGTCTCTCTCTCTCTCTCTCTCTCTCTCTCTCACACACACACACACACACACACACACACACCGCTCGCTGGTGCAGTGGTAACGTTCCCGCTTGCCAACTGGTAGACGGGAGTTCGCGCCTCGCTCAGGTTGTGAAAAGTTTCACTGACGAAGTGGGTGGTTACTGTCCCCCTTGAACAAGGGGACGGGTGTGTGCGTGTGTGAAGGTCACAGCCTTGCCCTTAGATCGGACTATATGAGCTCTCAGCTCCCTTCCGGGAGAGAAAAAGCTGACGATCACGACCATCAAGTGATCCTGACCGACCCGGTGAATTATACACACACACACACACGGGTGAGATGGCATCTTGTATAGATTCGATAATATATACTGGGAGGTATACTAGCTAAATTATGATAACTTGTTTGACGAATGTTGCCCTTTGAGTGTAAATGCTCATACTTTCTGCCCGGAATTGTGCTAAGTCTATACTTCGCTCTGCCAAAAATAAATTCATCCATACTAAATGCTCTCAACTCTCCAACTCGAATTCTTCCCGCTCC
The DNA here is from genome assembly GCF_032717465.1 of Coenobita brevimanus. Classification (NCBI taxonomy): domain Eukaryota; kingdom Metazoa; phylum Arthropoda; class Malacostraca; order Decapoda; family Coenobitidae; genus Coenobita; species Coenobita brevimanus. Next base: position 22,681,683 of record NC_136980.1, read on the forward strand.
TTCTGGCACCTTGCCAAAAACCTTTCTAACAGCTTTACTTCATCATCCTTCCCTCCTCGTTTCTACTCTGATGGCTCTGTAGCTATTATTTCTACCGATAATGCAGATCTCTCTGATCAGACTTTCTCCTCCTATTCCACCTTAGACGATTCCGGTGCTGTTCCTCCATCACTTCCCCCCTCTGACTTCCTCATGGCTGGCATTAAAATTTCTTCAGTTGATGTATTTTCTGCCATCACAGGCCTCAATACTAATAAGCATATGGGCCTGACGGAGTCCCTCCTGTTGTTCTCAAGAACTGTGCTTCTGTGCTTACACCTTGCCTAGGCAAACTCTTTCGCCTTTGTCTATCAACTTGTACCTTTCCTTCTTGCTGGAAGTTTGCTCTCATTCAGCCAGTCCCAAAGAAGGGTGACCACTCCCAACCCTCTAATTATCGTCCAATTGCTTTAACATCCTGTATCTCAAAAGTTTTCGAGTCAATTCTTAATAGAAAGATTTTAAAGCATCTTTCCTATCACAACCTTCTTTCTGATCATCGGTATGGGTTCCGTCAGAGACGCTCTACTGGGAATCTTCTCATCTACCTTTCAGACTCCTGGTAATCCTCCTTTCGGGACTTTGGCAAATGCTCCGCCATTGCGCTTGACATCTCAGAGGCTTTCGATCGAATCTGGCATAAATCTTTAATTTCCAAACTGCCCTCTTACGGTGTCTATCCTATCTGTGCCTTCATCTCTAGCTTCATTTCTGGTCCTTATAAAGCCGCTGTTGTAGAAGGTCATCATTCTTCTGCATGATCTATCAACAGTGGTGTTCCTCAGTGCTCTGTCCTATCACCAACTCTCTTCCTTTTATTCATCAGTGACTTTCTAAGCTGTACATCTAACCCTATCCACTCATATGCTGATGACCCCACTCTTCACCTTTCCATTCGGTTCCTGCAACGCCCACCTCAGCAGTACTTCAACAAACAAGGGGTGGGGGCTATGGCACACCTAATGTCTGACTTGGCTTGTATCTCTGACTTAGGTAAAAATAACCTTGTTGTTTTTAATGCATGAAAGACTAAATTTTTACATCTATCAACCCTACAAAATCTTCCACAGGTATACCCACTAGCGTTTAATAATATTCAGCTTAATCCTGCATCATCCTTGAACATGCTTGGTGTGTCATTTACTCGGGACTTATCTTGGAATGATCATATTACATCTCTTGTAAAATCTGCTTCCAAGAGATTGGGTGTGCTAAGCCGACTCCATTCCATCCTTACCCCGGCACAATTGTTGACCCTATACAGGGGTTTTGTCCGCCCCTGTTTACAGTAGAACTCTCATGTGTGGGGAGGCTCCCCACATGCAGCTCTTCTTAATAGGATGGAGTCAAAGGCTTTTTGTCTCATTAACTCTCCTCCTCTTAGTCCTCTGAACTGTCTGCATGCTTTTCTCCACCTCTACAACTGGCACGTAGCACCTGTCTCGTAGCAAACTCTCATCTATTTTCTGTCCAACTCTCTAATGCAAGAGTTAATCGTTACTCCCAGTCCTTCATTTATGCAACAGGTCAACTCTGGAACTGTTTCCCGCTGTCTGTATTTCCTGTTTCCCATGATCTCCAGTCTTTCAAACGCAGGGTGTCCAGGCATCTCGAAATGGTCGGGTCTTGAATTTGCCATTCTCTTTTATTTTGTTTTGCTCTTGGAAGGAACAATAATTGCGGGCCCGCAGCCTTTGGTTCCATGTTCCTCGCATAAAAAAAAAAATTCCTTGCAAAACGGTTGCTAAAGGAAGCAGAGCTCTCTACATGAACCTTGGTACCGCAAGGTGTTGCAATATCCTGCATCGTGGTGCGGTTGTGGGATATGGCAGGGAAATCCTTGTGGATGCTGTTCCATTCTCTGGAAGTGCGCTGCGAGTGCAGTTGTATTTTCACCACTGCGGTACATGTGCAGAATTTGTAAAGTTAGTAAGAATGAATAAACGTGTTTAGTCACACCACAGAAAACTATAAACAAATGTGTGCTGGTGCTGGTGTTGTGTACCACTACATGTATTCACTTAATATTTATCTATTCTTCTATTCAGTGGCATTCACCATGCAGCCTCGCCACACCTGTCAGTGCTCCTGGAATTTCTTCCCCCAAAACAGGCAGGGTGAGCTGTCCATTAGATTCCTAAGAAGAATTGTTAAGCCAGATTAAACTTGCCAGCAAGGAAGGGTTAGCCGTACCTTATATCGTTACAACGAAAATGATTAGGCCGGATTAAACTCACCTGCTGATTCTGGCGACTGGACATAACTCTGGGCAATTAAGTCCATTATAAGCACATAACACTTCACAGTCAGTCACACACATGTTCATTGGCACCCACCCCTCTCACAGTCGTGCATACCTTCGTACCTTACCGTTTGTTCCAACTAATTATTAATACTGAAACTACAGTTCCAGTACGAGTGTTTATGTTGTCCTTCATGTTAGAATCAGTAGAGCTGCGTTCGTAGTACGCCAAGGTGAGTGATGCTCTTGATAATTTTCGCATTTAGAAATGGTGGAAAAAGATTTTAGTCATAGTACCTTACCATTCTAAGTGTATGGGAATATAGGGAACCACAGCATGACAAGGAGAATATCGCATAAGGTCTTTGGGTCTGCAGTTTTCCCCCAAACAGAGAGATGAGAGTCTTCTTATCAACAGACAGGCACCTTGTTCTTTGCTATGTAAGATGCCAAATCCATCACCTTTCCCAACAGTCTGAGCCCCCATGTAGATTGAGCAACATTATGCACCAAATTTCTCACCCCCTGCTAAACGCATCTGAATGGCTACTTTTGAATACGATGATTTCCCTGATGATTCTGAGTACACGTCAGCGAAATGCAAGTGTATCAAAAATTTTATACTCAGACGTGTTCCATTTCCATTCTCCAGAAAGGGAGATCCAACCCCCGGCATTTTCTGGGACTGCACGTAATCTTCTGTGTATGATAGCCATCAGTGCACCTAGTGAAAGAAATCTTAATTTAACTGGACACGTAGTGTCAGTTAGGATGACATGCCTCAAACCATCCTGTGTCGATCATATTTTATTCATGAAGTCAAGCTTACAAGCTAAGGATAAAGAGAAGTAGGAATGCAAGCAAGAAAAGCTATATCACCATGGGTTGCAGCCTTTCACAATCGTTTCAAAATTGCTAAATGAAAGCCAAAATAATATTACAGAACCATACTGCAGTAATCTCATTGCAATCGTTTTCTGTTTAAGAATGTCCTTTCTACATCATACTCTAATTTAGAAGCATGTAAAATGGTGTATATGCATGATCTTAATTAGTTCAGCAGTCTAGTATGTGGATATATGACTGAAAAACAAATTGTGGTATTCTATTCTGCTGGTGCGGTGCGGGTTTGGTTCCATTTGTTGCCGGTGACTGTGGGTGTGGTTCCATTTTATGCAGGTGTGGTGCGGGTGTGGTTCCATGTTTTGTGGGTGTGGTGCGGGTGTGGTTCCATGTGTTGCGGGTGCGGTGCAGGTCTGGTTCCATGTGTTGTGGGTACAGTGTAGGTGTGGTGCCATGTGTTGTGGATGTGGTGCAAGTGTGGTTCCATCTGTTATGGGAATGGTGCGGGTGTGGTTCCATGTTTTGCGGGTGTGGTTCCATGTTTTGCGGGTGTGGTTCCATGTTTTGCGGGTGTGGTGAGGGTCAGGTTCCAGTGTTGTGGGTACAGTGCAGTTGTGGTGCCATGTGTTGTGGATGTGGTGCACATGTGGTTCCATCTGTTGTGGGTGTGGTGCGGGTCTGGTTCCATGTGTGGCGGGTGTGGTATGGGTCTGGTTCCATGTGTTGTGGGTGTGGTGAGGATGAGGTTCCACGTGTTGAGGGTGTGGTGTAGATGTGGTTCCATGCACTGTAGGTGTGGTGCAGGTGTGGTTCCATGTGTTGCGGGTGTGGTACAGGTACAGACAATGTCTTGCTGGTGCAGTGCAAGTGTGGATCCAGGACAGCTAAAATTGTGCGGTTGTGGTGCAGGTGCGGCTCTAGCACTGCAATTGCAGTGCAACCTCTCTGAAAGGCAGTGATTACTCTCACATGAATGTTTTTATATATTCTAGTTTACTCTGAACTGATAGTTCTCTTCGGTCACCATTGGCTACTTCATTACAATGGTTACTCTGATGTTATCATATCCGTCATCTCTCTTGCCGAAACATTCATTACTCTAGTTCCTATTACACTGAACGGTCACATTATTCTGAGAATTTTTTATGGGTTACTCAGTTGTTGGAAAAAGAAAACCATCAACAATTGTCTGGGACAAGTCTCCTCAACTTTTTGTTAACCCGTACCATGCTAGCGACGTAGATCTAGGTCCCCTTCAAAATAGTCAGTGACATAGATCTACATTCTGCAGCTGAGAAGTCATTGAAAGCAACCAAGATAAAATGGAAGGTAATATCGTATCTCGGTAATTTCACACATTTCTGCACTACGCTTACAACACTGATTTAGGAGCACAGAAGGTGAGTGAGTCTTCACAGGCTCACAGCTGCTCTGTTCTGTCTGTAACCTTGAAGATTTAAGAGGTCGAATGGCACCAACTTGACTCAATTCAACCTACTTTCTGGCTTTGGTGACTGCATTTATTAGTGCCAGTGATCTTATATTGATGTATTAAGCCCATTTACCCACAAAATAAAATCCAAAATCATTTCACAAGCTTACAGCCGCACTGCTCTCTCAGTAACCTTGAAGATTTCAGAGGTAGAGTGGCACCAATCTGACTCGATTCATCCAAGTATCTGGCTTTAGTGTCTACTTTTATTAGTGCCAGGGATCTTATATTGATGTTTGAAGTCCATTTACCCAGAAAACAAAAAATCCTAAATTGGCCGGCATAGACGGGTATCAGTCTTTATTTTTGCCCAGCACAGAACGGGTTAAAGCGTCCCCTTCCTTGTTTTTTTCGACATGCCAGGTAGATGTTCACTTGCATTTTATCTATACTAGTCATATCCGCAGCACAAACATTTTTTTTCTATCCATCCATTGACCAATCCCATTTTGCTCCATGTAAACGGGAACTTGGAGCTGGGCTACAGTCATGACGTTTAGTGCAAGTGTGGCTAGCCTCACGGATCCCTCAGTGACATTATGAGAGGAAGAATCCCTAATGACTCTTCACATGGAAACACCTAGAGACTCCATAAAAGACATTCTCAACAATTAAAGAATATTGTGTTTTGTCCACAACATACTGGTAAGACATGTGCTACAAAGCCTCTGTCTTACGAGAAAACATTCGACAAGCAGGTAGTTTAGAATACGAGTATAAGCCAAGAGGGAAGAACGTTCGTACTCGTGATTAAATAATAAAGCATAACATCGTCATAGCAAATCGTAATCTACTTCACACTGGAGGGTTCCTCACTACATCATCTTAATGATAATGTTCTTTCTAGGGGAAGAGTATGAAATAAGAATCTAGGATAAAGGCCAGCAAAAATATTTTTCCCCATAAATGAATAAAAATATAAAGCCTAACTCAACAACAATTTCTTTTCCAGTTTCTTAGATGTTATAATGTATGCTACTGATGTAAACTGCACTTGTTTTGCATACAAGCCAATAACAAGATGAAAAGTGCAAAGATGTGTTACGAAGCCTCTAGGTCCACCAAGAATATGACCTTTAGTGCTCCCTACGTGTCAACAAGTGGGTTGGTGGAGGGTTAGTGCCCTTCCCCGTAAAACAAATAAAACGAAGTCAAATGGCCACCCATTACGGAATTATGGTGTCTGGCAATAGATAGATAGATACATAGTCTAAATTTCAAATTTGTTAGACTTTCAGCATTGCCAGTGCCAGTATTTCACTCTCAACAAAAACTATCAGGTAGATAACAGATTAAACAAGATCATACGAAATGAAACTGAACACAATTTTCCAATTTTCTTACCAGACAACCACCTTTCCCCATGCGGTATCCATATATATTGATAGAAAGATATATATACTGTATGTTGGAGTTGTCTCAGTTATTGGGGGAGTTTGGCTGTGACTATGGAACGAGGAATGAGGAGGTTAGAGATGAGGAATAAAGGTGGACTGGTGTGTCAACTTGTCAGTTGTGATCTGTGAAGTGTAATAATATAATTCGTTTGCATACAATAGTGAAGGATTTACCCTTGTTTTGTAGTAAAAACAGTCTGATAATTAATACTAAGAAAAATAACTGAAATATATATTTTAGTTTTACTACTACTATAATTGGTTTGCATTTGCGCTTTTGCATTTGCGGAACTGCCAGTTTTAAAAAATTTGTGGATTTGCGTTGTGGAAGGCAATTTTTTTTAGCCTGCTGATTTGCGATGCAGAACTGAATTTTCGCTTGCAGTGCCCACCTCTGCTTTCTTCACTATTGTATGGTGGTGATGTGACTGATATACAGTCCCATCACTAACGTACAATAGTGAAGATTGGACGATGCCTGGAGAACATGAATTGAGTGATAGCTGTTCAATCAGATTTCCAGAGTTGTCTTTGTAGTATCTTGTAGGGATAGAAAGAAGTGCAAAGATTCACAGTGACTCGTGATGGGGATGATTTTCTTAGGAAAACACACACACACACACACACACACACACACACACACACACACACACACACACACACACACTCTCTCTCTCTCTCTCTCTCTCTCTCTCTCTCTCTCTCTGACAGTTCGATCACATGGAGCAAATGTAGAGTAACTGAATGAAGAATGGCTTGGGAGGGTGGAAGAGATTTGTGGCTGGGAAGAGAAGAGGGAGACCAAGAGCGAGGTGGAGAGGTATGGTGCAAGGGTATGGAAGAAAGGGTGGTGTGTTATGGGAAAAGGGATCATTGCTGTGTAGGGATAGAGACTCCTGGAATTCGTTTTGTCGAGCCCACCCCTCAAGGACTGTGGCATCAGACAAGACACCAATGAAGAGTTACACAGGCTACGGTCTCCACATTGATTCCTTGACTGAATTGCAGTGACGGTTTCATTTCCTGCCTCGTTATCGTCCATCTTCAGTATGATGACGCCTTTTTGCATTTTGGTCTGGTTACCTTCAAGCTATTTTATTAGGATAGGAAGGACTTGGTGCAGTGAAGGTGTTACGTTACATTTCTAGTAACCTCTCTGGTATGTAATGTTTCTTTCATTTACTGTCATTGCCAACACAGACAATTTTTCATTTCGAGAAAGATGATTCAAACTGATGGTGTTAACACGCAACAGTCTCGCCACAAATATTTGTCAAGGAAAAAACATGTCCATGATAACATTACGTTCTATTCTTTAACAGATTCATACGTTACTTAATAACCCTTGTCACAGTCGTTTCTTACGCTCCTTGTCTGTAATACTTGACGTGGATGAGCATGGTGTCGGCAAGAAGAAAACAACTTTCTAAAAATAAGCAGTTGCACAGCAAAATTACTTATAGCCACTGCTGAGATTGCAGATATTCCATCTGGCATTAGTTTGGTGAAGTTTGTGTTATTCCCTGCAGTGCGACCTGTTCACTGTGTTATGATGATGAGAATTTCGCTGGTTGCCTTTGGGAATATTATACTATGTTACAAAATGTATTTGGGTCGAACAGCAATATGAAATACAAATCAGAAAATATGAGAAAGCAAAATACTCTTTGACGCTCTGACAGGAATAAGAAACGTATGTAATAACAAAGCTGGCTGAAAGGTCGCACCATCCACATTACTAATGGCAGGCTCTCATTGCTTTGAAGGAGTCATATAGGGCAAAAGAACGAATACAGTTGTTACCGTGATTCTCTCTCTCTCTCTCTCTCTCTCTCTCTCTCTCTCTCTCTCTCTCTCTCTCTCTCAAACAAACAAACAAAAAGAAATAAAATGAAAGTCAAGACAGTACCACTTAAGAGTAACAGTTCTCAGTTTGATAAACAAAATACTGATGTTGGATTTGGCTCTTGCACGTCATCGTCACACTGCTGAAGCTCAGTACCCTGTATATTAATTAAAGTACTGCTTTCGACAACAAGTGTACGAGGTCTGAAATTATCATAGGAGAAGCTCATTATGTATCTTGGCCGAAAGCGAGTATGTGGGATCTGACATAAGCTCAGGAAAAACTTGTATCCACTCACTCGATGTAGTGCTGCTCTCGGGTGTCTGCTCTTTCCTCTCCTCCAGCCTTCTTTCCTTCCATCCACTTCTGTCTCTACACTGAGTGACAGGCCAAATGGTTTCCTGTACACCAGGAAACCATTTACTACGCTGGGTGTGACCATAAACCAAGATTTGGCGCCTGGTGGTTTAGTGGGTAATAGAGGTGCTCCAATCGGACTGAACCCCATATCCATGGGGTGGTTGGGGTTTATTGCTTACGTAATGCCACTCAGGGATGAGTGAGGCTGATCACTCTCATCATAAATCTCAGGACCAACTTGCCTAGCTCCGGGCTCCTACGCCCCTCATGGGGCAACGTAGGATTCGAGGATGGATGGATGGATCGATCGATAATAATAAGAGCAAGAGTATTCATCATCATTATTGTGTGCATACTTCTGTTTGAAGATTATGAGAGGCAAAGAGTAGCTGGGGTGTTAAAAAAAAATTGGTACAAAACTACCAGCTTTAAAAGCGAGTATGAGATGTGCAATACGATGGTGTTTCACAGGGGCACAGATAAAAACACTTAGTTGAGAAAGTATGGCACATAACTAGAAAGTATGCTAGTATTTATGAATATGAGTATACCATAGACTGTGAACAAAAACTGATGATGTCGCAAAGGAAATGAGTGGAATGATGCAGCAAAAAGTACTGTCTGGGCTGTTAAAATCAATGACATGAAAAAACTACAGGGTCCCCCAAGGAGGGAATCACACCAGCCTCGAGCCGATATATATTTAGCACGGCTCGGAATATGACCTTGACCTTGATCTACTTTCACCAATTTCGAACTCGTTGGAGATTTTCATCCCTACAATACACCTGTAAACATTCATGATGATATCTTGAGCGGCTGCAAAGTTATCGTACAAACAGATACACAGAGACACACACAGACAAACTGAAAACAAAGTTCGTAGATTTTCATCCCTACTACACACCTGTAAAATTTTTTGATGATATCTCGAGTGGTTGCAAAGTTATTGTGGTAACAGACACACAGACCTACTTTCACCAATTTCGAACTCGTGATCGATTTTTCCCCTTTACTACGCACCTGTAGAATTTTGTGATGATATCTTGATTGGTTGTAAAGTTATCGTGCTATACACACACACACACACACACACACACACACACACACACACACACACACACACACACACACACACACACACACACACATACACACACTCACACAAACTGAATACAATACCAGCTTCTGGTTCAGTTTGTCACCACGAATCGAGCTGTTCTTATAAACATGGATGAAATGGTCAGGAGCTGCTTCGATGTACACCTTCAAGACAACGTTGTCTTTACTGCAAGTATCATAAAGACTCCACCACTAATATCACAGAGGAGCGTCGTTACCTTGCACGTCGTCGATTGGGGGAAGAGGAGTGTGACCTTGGAAAGCATCCAACATAACAGTCACTCAGCACAATGCATTGCCTCTCAGTACTGTTCGTGTATTAAGATATTTAGGAGAAGTTGTGTGTGGAAATTATGGTCAGCTAGATGTCCCACATTTTATGGCTTCAGGTTCTGCTGTCAACTTACTATATGAAGAAACGCTAGCAAGAATTCATTGTAACAGACTGAAACATGTTAGCTTCCTTCTGTCCTCGGATCGAAGTCTATGCATGGTGGATGGATCATATTTAGACATTAAAGGCAAAACTCAGCTTCAAATTTTTCTATATGATTCGGCAGACCCATTCATAGTTGAATTCTGTGTTATGTCCTGGACTAGCTGTCCTGCTGATTTTTTCCTAGGTGTTCAAACCATGGCAGACGAGAACAACGTTATGTTATCGGCATGAGGGAGCATTACTATTCAAAATTTGTGTGTGCCAAGTATCTCAGACCCAGTCTCCCAGTCACAAGCTGATACAGTTACTGTTTCGCCTATTGATTCGTCATCCTCTGACATCCCTGATGCCTATACAGATTTTCACCCTGATTCTGAAACAGATCGTTCCTTTGAACCATCCTGTGGCACTGAGTGGTCACTGAACTGAGCATTACCTACCTCATCGTAATTACAAGACCCCATTCAGTACTTGATGATCAACCAAACTGTGGTAAAACAGAGCGTGGTGTTACATCTCAATGCACATACCGGCACTGTTGTAAGGTCACTCTTAGGATTGTTGGGTCACCTAGTAGTGTCACTGCTCGTTCTCAACCTGAAACCTGTTGTGGTCTGGGCTTGAGTTACGAGTCTGCGAGGTGCTCAGTGTCAGGTGATGGCATATGCTATTTGTACTTAGCCAACACTACTAGTGCGCCACTTAACCCGTGGATTGCGAGTAACAGCTAAGGCTGGGTAGCGTCATGTTGCGAGCCACAGCCCAGGCTGTGCTGGCCATGCATCACCTCTAACTGCTCCACCCCTATGCAAACTTACGTATGGCACTATGCAAAGACAGAGAGAAAGATTTGTTTTTTTTCTTTTCACCAGATGATGCCCTGGATGTTTATCTTCAAGTTTATGACAAACAAAACAATTTTTATTTGTTTTTTATTAATTTTTCACTTCTCCCCTATGTCAACTTACACACCGGCCTATGCAAAGACGGAGAGAGTGAGAGAGAAAGAGAGAGAGACAGAGAGAGATTTTTTTCACCAGATGATACCCTGGATGTTTATCTTCAAGTTTATGAAAGACAAAAACGAAAAAAAAAAAAAATCTTAATTTTTTGCGCACCACGGGTGTGGAATAAAAAAAGGTAACAGCACAACCCACAGGTTAAGCTGCATACTGGGACACAGACTGGTGATTTTTTGGTAAACCCAGTATCTGTGTGCCAAGACTTCCCACTCTCTGTTACAGATGTGTGCTCAGTTGTTCACACTACTGAAAATACCGCCCTGACTAATCCTGAATCTCGTGTGAAATTGGGCGATTATCCCGCGTACGGAAGTAAGTTACTTGATCCTTTGCAAAATTGTCATGAAGTTGTCACCTTTCCCGGTGAGAAGATGGGCAAAACTAGCCTTGTAAAGTATTCCATTACATTGCAGCCTGATGCTTAACCCGTGTATATCCCTGCCTACCATTTGCCTCATAGTCAGTGTCAACATGCTGAACATCTCATTCAAGAAATGATTATCGAACACTCTGACAGTCCTTGGAACAGTCCGTAATTTTTCATTCCAGGTGCTGAGCTACGGCCAGTCATAGACTATTCCCATAAATGTATTGATCGTTCAGGACAGATTCCCAATTCCTGTGCTCACTGATTTATTGGAATCCCTAGGAGAAAACAATTGTGTTTTCTCCTCAATGGATCTCTTGAGTGGCTACTGGCAAGTAGAAATGGGGGAATCGTCTCATCCAATCACTGCCTTCAGTACCCCGTCCGGTCAGTACCAATTCCATTGACTACCATTTGGTCTGACAATGCACCATCAGCGTTCATGCAGTTAATTTGTACAGCCTTAGCTGGCATAATATGTCTCTCAGTCTTTGTGTATCTTGATGATGTCATTATCACTAGTCACTCGGTTTCAGAACACTTAGAGAAATTGACAGAGGTATTCACTACACTCAAGGTGAACATGAAATCAAGCTGTCAAAGGATCATCTCTTACATAAGAAGCTTAAGTTCTTAGGACATGTCGTCGATGCTAACGGCATTCTTACATCAAACGAAAAGGTAAATGCTGCAAAAAAAACTTCCCTACTCCTGCCAACACAGATGCAGTGCATAGTTTCCTTGAGTACGGCCAAACTGCTTTGCCACTGAATAAACTGTTTAACAAAGTTGAGTCTTTTACATGGTCAGATGAACAAGGTACTGCATTTACTGCCCTGAAAGTTGCTCTTGCACAAGCCCTGGTCTTGGTGTTCCCCGATTATTCCAAACCTTTCATACCAGGATATGCACAGATAGCACTACGAACTGCACAGGTAGCCCTGAGTCAGCAGTCATAACTCTTACTTTCGACCTGTGATGGGCTGTGGATCACTGAAGGTCCCAGTTAGTTACGTGATCACCATCGGGATTTTTTTAAAATTGTAACTTGCAATACATTGGTGATAGAAACTCCGTGTACAAACAGCTAGATAAGGAGTTTATTACAAGCTCACAGTAAAATAGTCTGCCCGTCTGGGCTGTCTGCTATCAACTGATGCAATAACGCCGTCTTCAGGAGTGGGAAAGCATGCTGACCTAGCAAATTTAGTGGGGACATGTATGCATTGGGGGGGGACATATATACATCGGGGGTAGACATATTGTGGAGGGGGTACACTACTCCCGTGGATAGCTGAGACGGTGTCTCCTGACACCGGGAGTTAAATGGTGTTCGATTATAGTAGTAAGGCAGGACCGAGAGTTTTGTACAAGGGATAAGTATGATACAGGGGCAGTAGGGGAGACATGGCCATGTTGAGGGGAGGGAATTAGAAGGATATATACATATAAGATATACAAGGATTAAGACATAATGGGAATTACACCATAATAGTTTGATACATGATAAACAAGGAGTAGATATGAGAGTTCTAGTGTTGTTCTTCCTTCATGTTTTTTTTTTCTTATGTATTTTCTGTAGGATACACTGTCACTCAGTAATGCATGAAAGAAATACCATCATTGTCTAGTAGGGAGAGTTCTGTTCACAGGTTGGTTAATTGTCAGATGGCAATGGTAGTCACTGAATGTGAGGGCACTAAGTATGGGGAGTTTCTACGTCGTGTGTAGGGCGTACTATGCCTGTAGCGACTCTGATTTCCTGGAGTCGATGTTCCATTTTTCTGACACAACAATGCACTGCACAGATGATGAGTAGAAAACCTATGAAAGAGATAACCACAGGGGGAAACACAACTGTTGGATGAACCCATGAACGGCTGAAGGCCAGAGAGAATTGATCCATAATGAAATCACTGTCATTGAGGAAGGTTAGCATGCGCAGGTTAGGGGAGGTGATGGTAATGTTGGCAGATGGTAGGGTAGAAGGCATGTCGAGTGGTTGAAAGATGTCATAGGAGTGATTACGAACAGCTTGGTGATAGCGAGTGGCGTAAGTGATGACGGACTCTGATTTGACGGTACAATAGTCAGGTGCTTTGTAGAGACCACTATCGGGGACGGATCGAACCGAAGAACCCGGACACATGAGTGTGACAGAGATGGGAACAGCAAAGAAGAAGTACTGGACATGGTTGAGGTGAGCATGGTGGACCGGGAGGTTAGGAGCGGTGACAAAAGAACAGGCCAAGTAGATGGAATGGTTGCGAACTAAAGCAGACTCACAGGGTGTAGCACTGCTAAGGAAGATAGCGAAAAGGTGGGCAGCACAGAGACGAGAGGTCAGAGTAAGGGAGGAACATTGCTGGAGGTCTGTGGAAGAAAGGAAGGCAAAGGAAAGATGATCATGGGAGAGGAGGAAATATTCTGAATGAACAGATACCTGTAATAAGGAGTTGTTGAGGCGGAAAGGGAAGGGAATGATGTGGAAAAGGTTAAAGGTTATGGCAGAACGGAGAGGAATATGGACGATGACGTATGTGGTGAGAAGAGTGGCTTCGAGAACAGGATAATAATATTCAAGGGAGGAGTGAGGGAGGACTGGGGAGAGACCGAAGGTGGAGTGAGCCCATTCCAGGACAGAACGGAGAGCTGAGACAGGTACTAAGTTGGCAGTGACACGTCCATTGATAGCATCGACCAGGATACGAACCAAGGCAGAGACTTGAGACAAGAGAGAGTCAATGGGTAGTTGGAGATTATCCATGTTGAGTTTGAGGTAGAAGAACTGAGAGATAACGTTGAGATCTGAAAGGTGGCTTTGTAAGATATCGGTGAAATTGTTTAGAGTGGACGTGACTTCATTGAGTTGGGTTGTGAGCTTCTGTAACATAGTGTGTTGGATTTTAATGACTCGGCGTTGTGGTTCTAGGGCTGAAGCTAAATGAGTGAGATCAGATTTGAAACCAGAAATGTCACGGGCTGTAGCAACGCCAAACAAGCCACTCAGAATCTCACCGCCGAAGTCGAAGAGACCTCGTTTCACACGAGAATGACCCACGGGTGTCTGAATGGAAAATGTGTCATTGAGCACAGTGAATCTGTTACTTATGTATTGCAATTGCCAGGAGAGTGGGAGGAAAAGGTTATAGAGATACTCATTCGGGTTGTGTGTCCCCATGAGGGCCGTGAGATGGTTCCTGATTCCGCGGAGCTGGTGCGTGTAGGCAGGTAGGGCAATGGCTACGTCGGCCAGGGGCGCAAGATCGTAGCGCAAAGAGGCTACGTCTTCGATAAGCATTACCTCGCCTCCCGAGCCGACCAAGGCCCCGGGACGTACTCCACCATCATCCTGACCTGACCCAGACCCCAGGAGGGTCAGCACTGCCAGCAGGGAGATCGCTAACATCGTACCTAGAAAATCAGGGTAGACTTAATGGGGGAGGTCGTGAAGAGGTTGATGGGCAGAGCGCAGTTTAGACCGATATTTATTGATTGATGAATGAGCAGGTGGAGGTGGAGAGGAAGGAGACTGAGGGATAGGTGGAGACAAGGTAGACTGAGGGATGGGAGGAGGGGAAGAGGGGGCAGGAGGTTGTGTAAATGACTCTTCCGACACGAGGCCACGGGGTGCTCGCTTTAAGTCATCGACGTGGACCCATCTGGTGTCCCTAGTGGACAGGTCCTGGAGGTGAAATTTGTTGCCTTGTTGAGTGAGGACGCGGTGGGACCCTGTAAATTTGTCATCCAACTTAGAGGAACGCGTATGGGAATGAGCAAAGACAAGATCGCCTACATTGATAGTGATAGGAGAGGCGGATTTATGTTGGCGCTGCAGCATGTCCTCCTCAGAGGAAGCCAAAGTGGATTGGACATACTGGTGGATTGTCTGGAAGTTGGCCAATTTTAGTTTAACATAATCATCCATGTTGTAGATGAGTTCTGGCTTTGAGGATAAGAGAGAGTATGGGAGGTCCTTGTCAAAGCCAAAGAGGACGAAGAAGGGAGATTCAGCAATGGATGCATTGATGGAACTATTGATGGAGGATGCCACTTGGGGAATCCAGTCATCCCAGGACGAACTATGGGAGCCTAGATGTCTGAGGCACTCCACCAGATTTCTCGGTTGTGGCGTTCGACAAGGCCATTGGAAGCTGGATGGTTAGGCACGACATTGCACTTACTGATATGAAAGTGGCGACAGATCTCATCTAGAAGGCTATTTTTGAATTCTGTACCGTTGTCAGTAAGAATGGTATGAGGGGTACTGAACGGGCAAATTACGTGATCTACAAAGGCATGAGCAACGCTCTTCGCGGTCTTGTCGGAGAGGGGTAAGAGGACACAGTAGCGGGAGAAGTGGTCAACTGCTACGAAAAAGTACTCAGCGCCAGATTCTGTGAGAGGTAGTTTTAAGAGATCGATTGAGACGGTTTCCCATGGTCGTGATGGGATTGGGTATTGTAAGAGAGGTGCTGCTAAGCCGGTTGATCCTTTGTGGCGGTGGCAGGAGAGGCAAGAGTCACAGTGGGCATTGATATCACGGCGCATGGTTGGCCAGTAGTATTTGAGACGTGCTTGGCGCAAGCATCTGTCTTTACCTGGATGGGAAGCTTGAGGAGTATTATGAACAATATGAAGAACCTTTGGTATCAAGGCAGTGGGGACAACAAGTTGGCGTACTTCGCGATTGGGCATTTTGCCTGTTAACAGTGTTTTCCTGTACAAGAGATCATCATCTTGCATGAACTCAACTAGTGATACTGGCAGAGTAGGTAAGGTCGAGGCATCGCCAGATTCTAGGAAATAAATGACTTTGGACCACATGGGGTCTTGGAGCTGAAAGTTTCGAACAACTTCTGACGTTAGTGTAGTGTTTGCAGTTACTTCAGGCTGCAGTGATGTTATAGCTGCTGCTACGTGACGTGAGAGTGCGTCTGCGACTACATTCAACTTGCCTGGTACATATTGAAAAGTGGGATTAAAGTCCTGGATGATGACAGACCATCTAGCTAGTCTACCTGTTAGGTTGCGATTCTTGAACAAATCACATAGTGGAAGGTGGTCTGTTTGGATATGCACTGGATAACCATAGACTATATCTCTGAAATGTTTCAAGGACCAGATTACCGCTAGCGCTTCGAGATCTGTGACACTGTAGTTACGTTCAGCGGTTGTAAGGGTGCGACTAGCATAAGCTATTATGTGCTTCCTTGATGCTTCATCGAGTTGCATCAAAACGGCACCAAGTCCAGTGCCTGAGGCGTCTGTGCAGAGAAGGAAGGGTGTGGTATAATCAGGGAATGCTAGAACAGGGGCATTTACAAGAGCTGTCTTTAGCTTTTGGAAAGCCTGTGACTGGTCGTTAGTCCAAACAAAGGGCACATTCTGCTTGAGTAAGTGGGTCAGTGGAGCGGCGATCTGTGCATAATTCTGGATGAAGCGACGATAATAGCCACTGAGGCCCAGGAAACTTCGTACAGCGTCGGTAGTGGTAGGTTCTGGGAAGTTAATGATCGCCTTAGTTTTATCCTCATTAGTATGAATGCCTCGTGCATCTACGACATGGCTTAGGAATTTGATTTTCTTTCACAGGAATTCACATTTACTGAGATTGATTTTCAGGCCTGCGAGCTGGAGGCGTTCAAAGACTTGCTGGAGTTTGGTAAAATGATCAGGGATGGATTTTACTCACAACAATGATATCATCTAGGTAAGCAAAAAGTGAGTGTCCCATCATACCACTGAAGACTGAATGGATAAGTCGCATGAACATGGAAGGAGCATTCCTCAGACCGAAAGGGAGTCTCTTAAACTGAAAATGTCCGGAAGGGGTGCTAAAGGCTGTAACTGGGCGAGAGGACTCTTCCATTTCGACCTGCCAGTACCCGCTGAGGAGGTCTAAAGATGAAAAGACTACGTTATTGTCACCAAGGGATTCTAGCAAATCAGTGAGGACAGGTAACGGGAAACGGTCTGGAACGGTGACAGAACTGACCTTACAATAGTCGACTACTGGTCTAAAGTTGCCATCCTTCTTTGGTACTAAGAAAAGTGGGCTATTCCATGGACTAACGGAGGGTTCAATAATGTCTTGGTCTAACATGTTTTGTACCATTTGATCTGTCTGCTTTCTCTGTCTGTGAGGAAATCGATACGCTGGTATGTAAATCAGCTGAGTCCTGGTAGTAGTTCAATCGTATGTTTGACAAGGTCTGTTCTACCCATCGGTTCACTGGGTAAGGCAACCACGTTTCTGTACGAGGTCAGAAGGTCGAGGAGTTGAGGCGTATTTTCTGGGAAATCTGTGCAAGTGAGATGTGAGAGCATATCGGGTGAATGCATCGGCGCAGATCCCGTAGAGTTAATAGTACATACACCGATTGGCGTATCATCAGTCTGAATAGTAGGAATTGAGGAATCCTGGCACACCTTTACGGCCACTGGGTATACTAGGAAGTCTCCAATCTTTACACCACTTTTAAGTTTTAGTGGAGCATTTGTGACATTGA
Source organism: Coenobita brevimanus (assembly GCF_032717465.1). NCBI lineage: Eukaryota > Metazoa > Arthropoda > Malacostraca > Decapoda > Coenobitidae > Coenobita > Coenobita brevimanus. Next base: position 22,699,364 of record NC_136980.1, read on the forward strand.
GCAAGTACAGGTAGCATAAACTGTCCTCTAAGACTGTACACCACGCTGACTCATAAGTCAAGCCATTCACACAACACGTCTCAGGTAGTGTTAGTACATCCACTCCTTCTTTCGCACCGGCAACACAAACAGAGACTTTGGTGAACTCATGCGGTAACAAAATTGTGCACGTATTCGTTACTGCACGTTTCGTCTCTGCGTGTTGGAGAAGATCATTCAGACTGTGTGAGGTAGGTAACTGAGACATGTCTGAGTCAGCGATAGTGTTGTCGGGAGAGGAGGTAAGAGCCATGTTCGAAGGCTGAGATGATGTATCAGGAGACATTGAGGAATTTATGTCCTTGCTCGCAGTCAGTAAAGGAATGATCTCTGTATTCTCAGATGATGATAGTGGTGGTTTGGGCTGGGGTGGACTTTTTGGTAGTGATAGGGACAGAGGTAATTGAAGGACTGATTTGATCGTAAGAACAGGACGGGGACATTCCATAGTGTAAACCGGGAATCCAGAAATGTCTATACTACCACAAGCAAATAATAATGCATTGGAGTGTTGTGCCATGGTGGAGAAACCAATAAGGGCATCTGCGGGATACTGCAAGTCATTAGTGACATGAAATTCAATGGGGATAGGGGGCAAATCTCTGTGGAGTTTGACTTCAAGAGTGACTCTTCCCATAACCTTAAACTCTGAGCCGTTGACACCACATAGGCGAATGTCTGGTGGTTCTAGGAAACTGATGTGGCTGTGATGGCAATGAATAATTTGTAAGGAATTTTCGGAGATGAGATTTACTATAGATCCTGTGTCCAAGAAGAATGACGTTGGTATGTCATGACTGCTGCCAAGAATGACTAAACCCGAGGATGTTATGGGACCTACATGGCGGATGGGGAGTTGAGTTTCTGGTTCTACGTGATATTGGTCCGATACGGGCACGGCGCTTCCCCCGACTGTTGGCGGTTGAGGTAACGACATTCCTCAGTGGTGTGAGTCGTGCTTGATTTGTGGTATTTGCAGTGTGGACGACGTGAGCAGGAAGGCGTACGCTGTCTGGTTTGGGAGTGAGGACGTCTGTATGTACGGTCGCAACTGGATGCTCGATGTCCAGGATGACCACAGTACCAGTAAAGAATCGAAGATTGTCTGTTCCGTCGGGCGCTAGATACAGACTTAGGAGGCCAAGAGTTGGGTGGTGCCCTGACGCGTGTAGTTCGAACCTGTTCTTTCATGAATGGCTTTAGTGACCTGAATAATTTTATCTCCTGGATTGAAACCGATTTCCAAGGCGAGCTCTCGCTGTTTAGGAGTAAGCCAGTGAAGGAATCTCAGGTAACCAATTAAGTCAGCAAAGTTGGTGAGTGAAAGCATTGGAACGCCGTTCTTGTCTTCTAACCATTTCGTGCCTACCAGTAATTGGAGCATCTCTCTACTAGTTACTTTCATGGCGGCGGCAGCTTCGCGGAGCTTAGCATATTGCGCTGGGATGCGCAAGTCCTCATCTAGTTGGTTTAGGAGATTAATGAATCCCGTGAGAGATGCGGTATTTGAATGCTGGCAACAAAGGCTGATGAGTTCCGTACGAAAATCAGCAAAGGTACGAATGCTATCGAAATGTCCTGCACGGATCGCGGATCCGATGTCCGATTTACTGTGGTGCAAGCGACCGAGGAGGTAAGCTACTTTGAGCGATTCCTTGGTTATTTGTCTATTGTTTATTTCTGTGTCGACTTCTCTGAGGAAATCATAGACAGACCAAGTTGAGTCCTGGCTGGTAAATTTGGGACGATTGGCATCGTCGAGATAGATAGACTGTGGAGGGTTGGCCATGGCTGGAAGTGTAGAAGTGGCGGCAGGGGAGGTGTGGGAAAGAAGGTAGTGGCAGTTAAGGGCGAGCAAGACGGGGTATGAAGGGAGGCAGGAGAGGGAACGACAGGGGAAGGAGTAGAGGAAGAAGAAGGGTGAGTAGAGGCAGGAGTAGAGGAGGAGGTATCTGGATTTACGAGTGTAGGATGGGTAGTAAGTGATTCTGCGGGAAGTGAAACGGGAGTCTCAGGTACAGGGCGGTGGTACTCTTTGCCACTTCGTAAATGAGTGATTGCGTTAGAGGCAGCAGACGAGGTATGAGCAGGTGATGTTTCCGGGGCGAGAGGGCTGGTGGTAAGCGGTTGACGTGGAAAGTATGACATTTAATGTGGCAATGGAAGAGAAAAGGATGAAGATGGAGATGTAGGTGGAAATGTTTAATATAACAATGAGAGAATGGAATACACGAGGTGTGAAAATGAATGAAGGTGCGAGGATGGATGGTTTAAATAAAATGCGAAGGATGAGATGGAGTATAAATAACGTAGGTGAAGATGAAAACGGGGTAATGGAAATGAGATGGAATATTTACAATAACCAATCTGTAGAGAAAATCGAGGATAAACTCTATAGAAAGGAAAGATATACTATGGTTACACAGTAGAAACGGGAGTGGCGAGATGTATGACGTGCAGGGTGGCTGGGTGTAGCTGGGCTGGGGCAGGGCGGGGCGGGGCGACGGGGCGGGGCGGGGCGGGGCGGCAGTGGAGAGACAGCTGGGCGGAGAGGAGAAGAGACGCCGCGATGAATCACCGGCAGGGAGTGGCGGTCTTAGGAGGCTCCGTAATGCAGACCAGATGCGGGCGACGGCGGAGGCCGGTGGTGGGTGGTGAGGGCAGATGTGGGTGCAAGGCAGGTGTAGAGCTGTTGAGTTGCAAATGCAAAGAATGGTGGTGGGCAGGCAGTGGGCAGACAGTGATAAGTGGCACCGTGGGGGCAGGAGTTATGATGAGTTCGGAACAGGTGCAGGGAACAGGTGCAACAGGTGCGTAGGTCGGCGACGGTGACACGTGCAGTCAGGAACAAGGCGTATGGGTGCGGTTGTTTGAGAGGTGAGCACTGGTGAGAAAAATGGTACACTCGAAAAGCACAGCCAAGGTATTACACCACTAGAGGCACGGAGGAGGGGCGAGGCTGGCAGATGCAAGACGTCGTGTATCTTGTTGTAGCACTAAAAATCCAAGGAGGCCGTCAGAATATGATGGTTCGAAACACCGCTGCTACCAAATGTAACTTGCAATACTTTGGTGATAGAAAATCCGTGTACAAACAGCTAGATAAGGAGTTTATTACAAGCTCACAGTAAAATAGTCTGCCTGTCTGGGCTGTCTGCTATCAACTGATGCAATAACGCCGTCTTCAGGCATGGGAAAGCATGCTGACCTAGCAAGTTTAGTGGGGGCATGTATGCATTGGGGGGGGACATATATACATCGGGGGTAGACATATTGTGGAGGGGGTACAAAATGTACCAGGGGTCACTGCTTCAGGAGGAAACTGTTTACTTGTCCTGCATGGGAAAGTTCCATGTCTCAGTAGAGTGAACGGAGCTGGGGCCTGACTGACTGTTGCCTACCTTAAAAGCACCAGGCAAGACTGCTGCACCACCCCTGTACATCCACACTGTGCACTGTGCAATTTCTACGCTATGCCTACAGACACCCAATTAACTCACCGTACCCATACATATTATCGTGCCTTAGTTATTTAGTTGATTATTCATTTAACTTAACTTCTTTCTCTTTCAGGTTATTCAAACTGGTAGCTTGTAGATAAAGTATTATAGAACGTAACATTTCTTTTTCAGTCTTTCCTATGAAATTTTCATGTCAGTTTCTTCGTGCTGCATAGTGTTTTTTGTCTCACTTTTTCGTGCCAGTTTTAACTGGAGACTCTGGAAGTGGGAGAAGACTTCTTACTTTACTATACTTATCCTTCAGCATGTAGAATTAAATTCTGTAGTCATAGTCTACTCTGTAACGGACAGCCTCGAAAGGACCATAAGATCTGTTGCTGTTTGCTTTCCTTTGTACTCCTTTGTATGTACTGATGCTTCCTGAGTGGGCCACGGTGCTGTTCTCATGCAAGATGACGCCGAAGGGAGAAATGTGTGGTTGCCTATGCCAGTCAAGAGTTAAACTCCACAGTAAAAATTTACAGTGTAACTCATTGGGAAGCCCTCTCCATGGCCTGATCCCTAAAACATTTCTGCGATCGTTACCCTGTTCATATCCAGACAGACCATCTTCCTCTGTGTGACCTATTCCAATGACGTAATCTTACTGGTCGTCTTGCAGTTTTTGTTAATGACTATAATCCAACGTTTGAATACGTTCCTGGGAAGTCAAATTTTGTAGCCGATGCTCTCTCTTGTTACGTTGCCACAGTCTCGACTGGTTGTGATGTAAACTTGACTTTCGGTTTGACATACTCCATGGGTTCCAGTGTGTTGATCCTCTATGGTCTCAGGTCATACATTTTATGGAGTCTGGTGATGATCCTTCCACGCCAATGTTACCAGTTGCAGTTTCTGATTTCTTCCTTTTAAATGACACACTCTACAAAAGTATGATACTCACAGGTAGCGAGGTGTCACATCGAGAAATTAGAAAACTAGTCATTCCATCAGACTTAAAAATTGCTGCCCTCCATTTAATCCCTGACACCCCTCACGTGTCACACCTGGGTAAGGACAGAAGCTTACGACAGATGTGTCTTTCATATTATTGGCCCACTATGCAAAAGGATGTAGAAGCACACTATGATGCATGTTTATCTTGTGCTTGTAATAAATGATCTACTGGTCAACCTGCATTCATATTGCAATACCCTGTACGGTCAAGATCTTGGCAATCTGTCTCTCTTGATCTGATATTACCACGTACAGAATCTGGCTTCGTTTAACTATTAGTGGCAGCTGTTCATTTCTCCAGGTTCGTGATATTTGCTCCTTTGCGTGGCAAACCTGCTAAGCAGTTTTCCATACTTTTGTTAACTCAGTCTCTTGTCTTTTCACAGCTCCAGAAATCATTCTAACAGATAACAAGTCAGAGTTCCACAAATCAGTGCTGGAAGACTTTTGCCGTCATTATGGAATTAGTAAGTGTAATGTTGTAGCCCATCATCCAGCCTCAAATGGCCTCATGGAGCACCAGGAGAGAAAGATTGTAGAATGCCCACGTCACATGGTGGGTGATCAGAGTTCCACCTGGGATGATTGGAATCTGGAGGTAGCTGTGTCAATTAAAATTTTACTGAATCAATCAACTGGTGAAACTTCATTCTTTGTCATCTACGGCTTTGACAAGAGACTACCATATTCCTTGTTGCAATCTAAGCCTGATCCGGTCTACAGTCACGATCATTATGGCAGCGTTCACCTCTCACATTTTCAGAAATTTCATAAGTACATTCAGGATAATTTGGCCCTCTCAAACACAGAAATGGTACATAAGCAACATGCAGCTGCCCCTGAAGCTACCATCCAAGTAGGTGATTTAGTTTTTGCCCTGGATCACAAGCGAGAACAAAAACTTAATAGTAAATTCCTGGATTCCTTCCGTGCCATCTTTCGTAAGGGCAACAAATTTGAAATAAAAGATCTGTCTAAAGCTGAGGTCAAATGGGTATATGGCGATGACTGTAAGCATGCACCAAGGGGCATAGTATTGGGGGAGTCAGTGGGAAATACCCCATCTCCTCAACCTGGAAATGCTTCTTCTTCTCCCATTCCTTCTATGACACTCCTCCAGATTCCTCCTCTCATTCTGGAACAGTGCCACTTTCCCCTCCTGTTAATAACTATCGTGCAAAATTGCTCTGTGCCAACAAGCCTCTTACATTAAACGGTCACCCCAGACTCTCATCATAATCATCTTCATAATAATCGCCTCAAATTATTTCATGGGTAAGGTGATGTGGGTCCACCTGTTGGCAGTACTGACCCTAGTAAGGTCCGGGTTGGGTGAAGACAATGGTGCCGTATTGCCCGGAGCTTTGGTTGGCGTGGGAAGCTAGGTAATTGTGGTGAAAGATGTAGTCTCGTTGTGCTACGACCTTGAGCTGCTGGCCGCAGTGGCCATCGCCCTGCCTGATTTCGCACACCAGCTTGAGGAGATACAGGCCTTTCTGTCTACCATCAAGGAGAAACACGACAAAGATGAGTTTTGATACCCACTTTACTTACCCATCCACTGGAAGCTACACTACGATAGAATGAAATTCTCTCATTTAAATGACAGTTTCGCTAACCAAGCACCAGTGTGTGGTTCGCGGGTGAAGCGTTGACTCGTTGATCTTGGGAGGTAGATTCTATGTGGCTTCTTTGCTGTAGCGACCACTCTTGATCTTTCTAGATTCAAATCTGACCTTGCAGAATTAGCCAGAGCCCTAGAGTGTCAGAACAGATACCAAACTTGAACAATCTGTGCTACAGAAGATCACAACCCAGTTTAATGACATCACATACACATTATATAACTTCACAGGAATTCTAAGAAAGGAGATATCAAAACTTAATATTGTCTCAAAATTATGTCAAACTACACGTGGACAACCTACAAGTCTCACTGGGCTCTCTTCTCTCCCAGGTTACTACCGTAGTTCTTATTCTAGTTGATGCTGTCGGTGGTGGTGTCATTGCAAGCCTAGTACCTATCTCTGATCTCCACTCTGCATTGGAATGGGCTCATTCCACCGACTTGTCTCCAGTGGTTTCTTTCTCCTCTTTAGAATACTATTATCCAATACTTGAGGCCACTTTCCTCACTAAAGAAATTGTTGTTCATATCCCTCTTTGTTCTTCTATCACATTTGATCTCTTCCACATCCCTCCTTTCCTTTCTGGTACAATAATTCCTTGTTACAGGCCTCTGTTTCCTCGCAGTACTTCCTTCCACTCCATGATTATGTCTCTGTTGCTTTCACATTCTCCAAAGATCTCAACAGGAGTGTTTTTCTTACACCTAACTCTCGACTTTGTGCTGCCTATCACCTGACAGTCTTTCCTAGTAATGCTGCTTCCTGCAAATCTGCCTTAGTTCATAATTTCTCGGTACAATCTGTCTGTTCCTTCATTCCACCCCCAAGCTCCCAGTGCACCATGCTCGTCGGAACCATATCCGATATTTCTTCTTCATAACCCAATTCCTGCTAGTATCATTTGTCCTGGAACTCCTATTCGTTCAGTATCTGCAACTGGTTTGTACAAGGCCCCTAATTTTTGTGCTGTAAAATCAGAATCTGTGGTTGTTTATGCTACACATCATCAATTTGCACTTCGCTCCCACAAATATGAAATTTTTCCACCCATTAATGTGACATTCCATCTGCCTGCTGACAATCTATCACGTCAGACAACCTACACATGTGGGATTTTCTTAATTATTGATTTTGTCATGGACTAGTTTTCTTTAGCCTTTAACTGTTCATAAGTACATCTGATCTTAGTCTTTCCCCAAATGGCAGTTTCTTTTGGATTTTTAAAACTATTTGTATACCTTACTGCTGTGTTCAGCGAATGGGCAAAAGACTGCATGAGATCCGCGTTGCGAAAATATTAGTGCGGCAACCACAAGACCTGGAAACTGGCAGTTCTTTGTGACACTCAGTGGGACTGCTGAAATTATGTATCTTGGTACTGAAGGGAAGATAATTGTACATAAGTGGGAAAATGCCAATTCAGAATAATAAAAGAAAATTAAGTAATAAGATGATAAAAGGATATCAAATGAATCAGCTGTAAGTGAAAAGAGTAACAAAAGAAAAGAAAGGTAAATGGTGATATAGACACAAACAGTGAACTGTGGATAACTAACTTAAAAAACGATACAGTATATATATATCAGAAAAGAATAAGAAACTGTGTGGACATTTAGTGACTGAGACAGCACTCTCAAAGATAGGTATTGTGAAATCAACTATTGTGTACAAAACTACTATATGTTCATTATTTCGTGCATTATTATAGTTTTCAGTACTAATCTTATATTATGAACTTTAACTGTGAACTAGTGAAGAATAAAAGACTCTGTTGTTCGTACAATTACTATAATTATCATACGCTCCTTGAATTATTAATGAGTTACCCTCTATTTTTTTACACCCAGTAACAGCTGTACCTCTTCAGTGAATATTATCATGACCATTTACTATAAATATATTTTCTTCCGTGTTAGATCCACCTGCTTGCATAGCTGCATTCTGCTTCTTTTTTCAATTATTATACTCCCCTATAGAAAGAAGATAACTATATTATCTATCTCATTACACCCTTACCTTAATACTGATTTATTTCTCCACTCACAGTATAACTACTATGGGTTTCAGAGGCAGTGGAACACTGTTTTTCGGCAATAACTTGTTATCAAAGCGTTGGGTTACGATGATTAACCAGGGCATGTTTCAGACCTCGACCTAACTGGCGTCAGTATGGATTATTACCAATTGTGAAGACTAAAGGCACTTATAAGAGTAAAATAAGCATGCGAGGCGACAGAATGAGCCATCGCTCGTGCGAGGCTAGCGTGACCTGGATACTTCAAATATTAAAGGCAGGACTCTGTCCAAAAACGTCAATTCATGGCCTTGGTTATAAGTCACACTGACCCAAACAGAAAATAAATCAAGGTATGGAAATAATGCATTGCTTCAGAGTGAGAATGAAACGCCATAGCAACGCCAAAAATACAAGAATACGAACACACTTTCGCAAAATACAACCATTGTGAGTTTTTGGTTATCGAGCCCCTGGGCGAGTAACCACGTAAACACTGACTATTCTTGACAATTCATATTCAGGTAACCTTATTAAATAGGTGTGCCCTTACTCTTCGCTGAATTTCATGTATATATTCCACTGTGACGATAACAGGCTATATGTCATGTGTGCTGTCATGTTACTTATATATGACACGTTTCGTCACTTACACATTTGTAATGTTGGAAATGTACTTCAACCAGGGGATATAGGGAGTTGTACACCTCAAGTGGATGGTATTTCCATATATGATGATAGCATTACAATAATTCACATCCCTGCATTAAAAATGGATAACTTCCTTGTAGACCTATATGATAATACCGGGCTTATTTTTCAGATATAGGCAACATTTTCTGTCTAGCAAAGCAGACACCCACCCTTCCCAATATTTCACCCATACGATGATTAGGGGGCGGTGTCTATATGGACAATGTCAAAGTGACGTCATGATATGAGTGAGAGGGCGGGGCTTTTCCCCTCCAGCCTAGCTCCAGCAATGGGTAAAACAGTTGCCTCGTATGCTTAGTTTCCTCTTATAAGTGACTTAAGTCTACACAGTTGGCAATAAACCATACTGACACCAGTTAGGTCGGGGTCTAAAACATACCCAGGTAAAATATTATCGTAATCCAACGCTTTGATAAAAAGTTATAGCCGAAAAACACTGTTCCACTGCTTCTGGAATCCATAGTAAGCTATTTGTATAATATCCACCTCACAGTGTCAGGAGACACATTTTATCTATAGCAAAGGAAAAATTGTAGCCACTTGTAATCCAGTAGTATACAGTATAAGTGTGTTCTAAGTAGTGCATACGTGACTTTTTCCCCATAGTAATGGTCTAGCTTAGTTCAATTTTTGCATACATAGTGTTTTACTAGAGACAGGAGCATGCCGTCCTCTTCCCGGCAGATACAGGTTTGGCGTGGTGTGGGCAAGACCTTAGCAGTTCTTGTGTAAAAATTTATCCACAATATAGCACAGGCCTTTGGCATTACCTACACTCCATGAGTGTATTCTCATACTGAATACATCTGCAATCATTACTTATCCCTTAACTATGCTGACTGGATATAATAATTTGTCTAATATGATTCTAACATGGATCATATATTTACGTGTCTTTCTTCTCCAAAATTACAGTTTTAAGTCATTTTAATGTGACCACCATCCTTGGCTCTCCTCTCAATTCACTGACCACTTGCTAACAAGCCTTCATCTTTTTTTTCTTTTTTTTTACATAAAATGGGTTAGAACAGCTTTTAACCCCTTAACCGCGGGGCGTCACTTTCGTGACGCTCGGCTACAATGGATCATACCGCGGGGCGTCACTTTTGTGATTCTGTGTTATTTTGAATTATCCTGGGCTCTCAAGTGGTGGCTTGTATCATCTATCAGTACTGCCAACGTCCAACGCTAGTCAGCACTCCAAATCTCATCTGTACTCCCATCCATTGTTGACATTTTAGCTATTTTACCCCCTTCGTGACTCCCCTCCCTACCTGCCCTCCATTACCCTCTCCTCTCACCTCGCACACCGCGCTGCGCTACGGAAATTTCCCCCTTCTTTTTCCACAGATTTCATCCTTTGAAATAAGCCCTATGCCCTATATTTTTACCAAATAATATATACCAAAAAAAAAAAAAAGGCAAGTGATAGTGTTATACTCCAGAAATTGGCTAATTATCACCTGACAAAACCTCACGTGCATTCATTCGCTACATTAATACGGTAATTTCCCCTTTGATTTATGCCTTGTAATCGATGTCTGTAATAAAAATATATATCAGAAAGGAAGGGAGAGTCCTAATTGACATTTACATTCACCTGGAACTACCTATTTCTTTATTTATTGCCGAGATTTTCTACCTATAAAAAATTAGCCTGTAAGTTAGCAGCAGTCAGCCTAAAGTGTCATTGTCAACCCTTCCCTTCTCAGATAAGCTGCGGCATTTAGTTCCTTGTCCTCCACTGTAGAGACAACATGTCGCACTCGAGCCCCGCCATTCCTGCCACTTCTGCGCCCATTGGAAAGGGCCCCGTGACCTCTACGCCAAAGAAAAGTGTTGAGGCAAGCAGGAATGGCCTCAGTGACTCTGCAGTGGCACGAGAACTTGCAGAATTGTCAATGATAATGATGGACAGTGACTATGACGATTCGGGTGAATCGTGTGATGAGCTGGGTGAGGTTATCGCGCCAGAAACAGCGACAACAAGTGCTTCTACAAGTGAATTAGTGTCTAGCTCCAAGGGAAAGGAGCCTTTAGTGCAGGAAGGACAAGAATTTGGGAAGGGAGTGAAAAGGCGGCGTGTTAGCCCCAGAACAATGCCCCCACGTGACCCAGCCCGCCATGAGTCACGAGTGCATTCACCTCCCCGTTCCCCAAGCCCCGCTTTACTCATCTCATCATCATCGCTGGCTGAGTTATCTCCGGAGTCTTCGTCGTCAGAGTCACCACTAGCATCAACAGTGAAGGCAGGCCGTAGAGGTAGAGGTAGATCTAAGAGAGTGAAAAGTAGTGTAGCTAGTAGGGTAAAGGCTGCTAGTGCTGTACGGCAACCTAGGGTCAGTGAGAGTGACCTTGACAGAGATAAGCCTCCCTCACAGCCAACCTCCACCACCACCACCACCACCCGCCCTACACCGCCACGCCAGGGAATCCTGGACGCCTTCGCGTGGACAGAAGGGTCAGATTTTGTCCCCGAAAATCTGGTTTTCGATGAGAGCTCGTCAGGAGTTCAGCCTGCCTTCACTATAGACGAAAATGCTGAGTGTGTCGACTACCTTTTGGCCTTCCTAGATGACGAAGTCATGCAGCACATATGTGATGAGACCAACAGGTACGAATCACAACGTGCTGCTAGTGGTACAGGTGCAGCCAAGATGCAACAGTGGACCATGCTGGGAGTGCAGGAGCTGTATGTGTTCTTTGCCCTCATGCTTCTTATGCCACACTCCAAGAAGCATGAGTTGGAAGAATACTGGTCCATGGACCCCTTACTACCCTCACCGACCTTCAATAAGTACATGGCCAGAGATCGCTTCCGGAACATCATGGGAAACCTGCACTTTGCCGACAATGATGTACCTTACCAAACCGACCCACTCTGGAAGATCCGGGAGATTCTGAACAGAATGAAGGATACGTTCATGTCATTCTTCCACCCATTTCAGAAGGTTGTCATTGATGAATCCTTGGTTTTGTTCAGAGGACGTCTTCGGTTTGTTCAGTACATTCCAAGCAAACGCCATCGCTTTGGAATTAAGTTCTTTGTACTGTGCGACTGTAAGACGGGGTACATCCTTGACTTCGTCATATCTTCAGCCAGCACTGTCGATCTCGATAAAACTCACCCCCTTGGCTTCTCAGGCTGTGTAGTGAAAGTGCTCCTAGAAAAGTATTTTGGTGGGAATCATGTGCTGTATACAGGCAACTACTATACAGCACTGAAACTTGCCAAATACCTTTCTGAGCACGGCATTGGCTCCTGCGGCACTGTGAAAAGTAATCGTGCCAACTTCCCCAAATTCCCAGAGGCGGGAAACTCGCAGCGAGGAGACGTGCACCTACGCAAGTGTGAGAAGATGCTGGCAATACGGTGGCATGACAAGAGAGTCGTGCACATGCTCACCACCGTACATAAGAGGGAGATGAGAGACAGTGGGAAGGTCGACCGTAGGACAGGCGAACCTGTGATGAAACCTGATGCTGTGTTGGACTATAATATCAACATGCGGCTGGTGGACAAGTCCAACATGATGATTGGTGAGATCGACTGCCTCAGGAAGAATACTAGATGGTACAGGAAAGTTTTTCTGCATCTCATAGATATGACGATCCTGAACGCCTTCATCCTGTACAAGATGAAGGTAAAGCCACCCAAGTCCTTCTCCCTGGGGTTGTTCGCCAGGACTTGTGTCCAGCAGCTGCTGGAAAGATATGGTAGGGTGCAAGCAGCAACTCCAAGGCGCCATCCAGTTACACTTCCCTACCGACTTGAGCAGAGGGCGTATATGGATCGGCACAGACTTGAGCTAATGCCTGCCACAGGGAAAAGGAAGGCTGCGATTCGCAGGTGTCAGGTATGTGCGCATACCACATGCCACACACCTGAGCATAAACGCACCTCTTGGCAGTGCGCTGAATGCCAGGTTCCCCTCTGTGTTACCTGCTTCTTCGATTATCACAGCCAGAAGCAGTTCTAACAGTGCAAGTGTGGAAGCAGAATTATTTGGAAATAATGTGTAAATAATGTGTAAATAGCAGGTGAAAGCAATGGATGTTCAGTTCATATGATTGAACAGTGTATTATAGTTTTATCTTACTGAAAGTGACAGTGAATAACATAGTGTAAGTAAAATAGCAGGGTAAATATTGAAAATAGAATAGAAAATGTAAATAGTAATGTAAGTAATTAGTAATATAAGAATATGAGTACAAATAATTTATGTAATAACAGTGAGAGTGAATCCGTGGCTCTCTACGTATTTTACTGACTGAAAAATTGAATGACTTCAGTGACAATAAACTAATACGACTGAAGGAAACTTATGGAGAAAGACTCCAGATATATATATAAGTGTGATATAGTAATAGAAATATAAAGTGTGAGGGGTTTTATGAATAATAAATGACAGAGTGCCTAGAGCGAACTAGCGCAAGTGCGACGATCAGACGCACTCGTAATTTCCATTGCTTTCACAGTGTTTTTTTTTTTTTAGTATGGATCCCAAACTACTTGAAAATTGTAGAATAGTGTTTATAGTGTTTGTATCTGGCTGTGGTAATCATATTACGGGTTGTCGGGAAGTGTAAAGTGGAGACTTAGTTACCCTACTTCAGAGGTCTCCACAAGTCCTACGGTAATGGACGAAGGCTCAACAATCATTCCAGGAGAAAGCTGAAGGTATGTGCAATAAGCATATGTAATTTTATTATTCTAGGACTAATAACTGATTTTTGGCAAATATTTTTTGAGAGTCTGTCGGAGCCCAAATAACCCCGTGGGACACGCAAGTCATTGGTAAACAAGCCCGCGGTGTAGGGGTTAAGGAGCTAATAATCCTACCAGTCTTGAAGAGATTTTCAACATGCCTGACTTTCTTTTTTTCTGAACTACTCATTCTTTATACTCTGTCAGTCGTTTTTGTCCTTTGGTTTCCTCCGATCGCAATCTTATCTCAGGGACCAGTCTTATTGGTGCGGTACAGCCTATGGAATCTCTCAAGAATCCTCATTTGTGGCATATTTGTGGTGTAGAGTAAAAGGCCCTCAGGCATCACTCCTTGTGTTCTTTTTCCTCAAATAATAATTGCGTTCGTGACTACGAGTAATCTGATTGTGCTATACATTAAACAGAAGGTATTTTTCTAAGTCTCTGCACTACCAAACCGTATGTTATGTTGAGTTTGACATTCCGAGATGCCAGGTATATGAGTGAGCAAGGTCTTACAATGTGATTGTTGTTCTGCAAGGGAAAAATGAATTAAGGCATCCCTCACCAACATACACTCATACTAAAATGGAATATTTCACAGCGCAAAATTCTACAGCCCTACCTTTCCACCCACCAGCATCTTGGTCAAATTTGCCTACCCCTTTGCACCCACCCAAAGCTTTATTATTCCATAATCGAATGTTGAGAGAAATTTTTTCACACCACCAATTCTGCCTCCCACACAATGCTAGTCCTCACTGAGCATGCTGGTGCTGACGGAATACCTCATCATACTTGCACTTAGCCGTGGGAAAGAACCATTAACGACTCGAGTGAGGCATTGTTTACCACAAGAGGTCGCCCGATCCCTTGACGATGCATGTGCTGTACTGCACCCGTAGGATGGCCCCAAAAAAGCAGTGGCTTACATGTGATCGATTGGTCTGCTTGTCAAGAGAAATCGGTGATACTGTCACTCTCGATTCTTGTAGTAGGAATTAAAGATGAATACAGTGAGTTGATCATAATTTATTATCTTCAGAGAAAATCTAAGTTGAGCAGGGTATGTCTTACAGAGACAATATAATAAGTAAGACTAGTAGGGCCCCTCTTTCTTGTTCACTTTCTCCACTACCTGTCAGTTCTAATGCTAGCCTCCTTCTGAGCTCTGCTTCCTAAATTCTGGTGAAGCAGGGGTCGTGTCACGTGTGTTACACTGTGGTTGGAAAGTTCTAGAAGCCTGTGTGTGAGTATGTGTGTATGTGTGTGTATGGTCATTAGGCTTTGTTCGTATGCCATCTCACTGACACACTACCTACATCATCCCCTGACTTGCTACTTCCTGTGTATGGTCAACATTTCCTCAGTTAACTTGCAAGATCATGTCCCTTTCCCAGGCTTGCTTGGAGCTCTGTCTATTTATCTATTTATCTATCTATCTGTCATGATTTGTAATTATAATATGGAGTCCTGACATTGCTCGGCCGCGCCGCTGAAGGTCCTCTGACAGCAATCATCATTGACATATGCTAATCTATTAGTACATAATATTGATTATAATATTGTATACATATAATATTCATAGGAAATTGCAATGATCTAGTAATATTACATTTTAAACAAGTTGTATACATATTTGAATAAATGCAATGGTTCTTGTATGACATTTTGTAAAATGTGTATGTATAACACACATACACATATAATTGTGCAATGGTAATACTGCTAGGTTATTACATTACATATTGAGTTATCCCTTTAGTAATGTCTGTTATATCACCTAACTTGTATGATGATACTGGTAATACAGAATTGTGGTACAATTGTATGACTTATAATATTGTAGTAACATTGTGGTAATACATAATTATAACATTGTGAATTATTACATAACTGTATTGTAATTGTTACATTGTAATAACATTGTAGTAATACATAATTGTAACATTTTAGGAATTGTTACATAATATTGTGGTAATGCATAACTGTGTTGGCCTTATATTTGTAGTTACATTTTGTTAATGCAACTGTTACATAATTGTGTTGGCCTTATAATTGTAGTCAAAGTTACATAAAAGTTACATCTTGTTAATGCAACTATTACATAAGTGTTACATATTGTTTGTAGTTACATAATTGTAGTTAAAGTTACATAAAAGTTACATCTTGTTAATGCAACTGTTACATAATTGTTACATATTGTTTGTAGTTACATAATTGTAGTTAAAGTTACATAAAAGTTACATCTTGTTAATGCAACTGTTACATAATTGTTATATATTGTTTGTAGTTACATAATTGTAGCAAGTGTAACATAATGCAATCGTTTGTCATTACATAATTGTTACATATCGTTTGTAGTTACATAAGTGTAATAATTGTAGTCCTGACATTGAATGCGGTCCTGCTGCGGTCGATGATATGATGTGCCATGCCACTAGCTTGTGGAGACAACAATTTGCATTTTTTGTTTGTAGTTTATGTGGTATTTTTGCATTTGTAGTAACACTTACACTTATTTTCACTTCTTTGTTATGTGATCTTACTCTATTTCTTTTTCTTTCTTTTTTTTTTTGTATGTATTGGTTTTCTATAGTTTGTTTTTCTTCGTTTGTCTACGCTTTTTCTGTGTTGTTCATGGTTGCATAATTGCTGGCTAATTTCCTAGGGACTCTTTTTTAATATTTAGTTTATATTGCACAGATATTACTGAAAATGATATTATATAGTCCCATATTATATTTTATATAAAAAATATATATACACTATATACAGTGTTAACTATATACACTAACTTGTTCTTCACTTGTACCTATCGTGGGCAATATATGTGTCAGCACACTGTGGAAATCATTGTCTTCACGATTGTGTTGAAGATATTCATTCTTGCTAACGTCATTTGTGTTGGCCATCTTTTTTTTTTTTTTCTTGTAACTTAATTTATCTGTTTCCACAAGGTAGCTTTAATTAATAAATGTTTAATACAGTTCTTTTAATCGCTCACTGAGTAACTGTGATGGTATATTTTCTTTATTACTTAGTAGATGTAATAATGTATAGCTGTATGTATGAAACACGTATTTTATGTAGGTATAAATGGTAACAGTCGTTGGTAGTAAATAGATGCTATAATAAATGAATGAATATATATAGTGTAGAATATTTATTGTTGGTGAATATTTAGTGTTTGAGTTATGCAGTTAACTGAAGTAAGTATGTGTACGTAAGTTGTATCTATACAGCACGTTTTATATGTTTGTGCAGAAGTTTTTTGTCTATCGTTGTGTATTGTATAAATGAATTAACTATGTAACTCACTAATTTTTACCGTGGTGGAAATGGTGTGAGTTTTGTTGCACGTGGTGATAGCGTTGTTCTTCACGGGTTAATTGACGTGTCGTCTCAGCAAAAACGTATGGTGACGTCGACTTCCCACACTGATAGCTGTGGTGAGTAAATGAGTAGCGATGAGTAACTTGAGTGAAGATGAGTGAGTAAGATGAGTTGTGAATATGGGCTTGGTATTTGCTTCATTGTCTTGACCTCTTGACTCCTGCATCAGCGGTGGAGGTTGGGGGACGGTAGAAGAGAAAGGAGGGTGAGGTCAGATGGTTGTGAGTTGTGAGTCGTATCTCACTCTTCGTTTGTTTGTTTTGTTTTTCTTTCTCGATGTTTTCTCGGTCCTTTTCTCTTGTGATTTACTCGTTGTGGGATGAAGACTGCCACTACTTGTAGGAGCGTGTAGAAGATTATACAGACGCATCGTAGAGTTGTTACTTGTAGTTGATTGTAGATGGTTGTAGTTCGTTGGTTCGCCGTAGAAATTGCAAGATTGTTTGTATCAGTACTTTGTTAAACTACTTGCAAGGCGTCCTGTGACCTCTTCACTTCTACATCAGCATGATGTTCGGGGAGACGGAGGGGGCTGGTTGGAGAGAATACTGTCAGGAGCTGGTTGTGAGTTGTTGGTTGTAAGAGGTATTTTTTGTTTTCAATCTTGATATTTTGTAGGAATTCACTGTTGATTCGTAGACGAGGTTCTTATACATTCGCTGCCAACCAAATGTCACAATAACTTTGTATAAACTTGTAGAGAAGTTATATATATATATATATATTAGACTTGTGGACGAGCGGTTGTTATACGTGAGTAGCTTGTAAGTAGATAATCTTCATTCCCTTTTTGTTGTGCAATGACAGGAGAGGTAAAGATGAGTATGGGACTATTTTTATTTGTCTTGGAAATATTAACAATGTCTCTCACACACGAGTGAAGTATAAGTAGAGACCCGTGAGCTACCTCCCAGTCTTGCTCTCTCTCTCTCTCTCTCTCTCTCTCTCTCTCTCTCTCTCTCTCTCTCTCTCTCGCCCATGTTGCTAGGCTCGTTCTCCCTACTACCTGCCGGTTCTATGGCCTGTCTCCTTCTGATCTCTGCTTCCTAAATTCTGGTGAAGCAGGGGTCGTGTCACGTGTGTTACACTGTGGTTGGATAGTTCTAGAAGCCTGTGTGTGAGTATGTGTGCATGTGTGTGTATGGTCACTAGGCTTTGTTTTTATGCTATCTCACTGACACACTACCTATATCATCCCCTGACTTGCTACTTCCTGTGTATGGTCAACATTTCCTCAGTTAACTTGCAAACTCATGTCCCTTTCCCAGGCTTGCTTGGAGCTCTGTCTATTTATCTATTTATCTATCTATCTATCATGATTTGTAATTATAATATGGAGTCCTGACAATACTGCAACAACAAGGTATGCTCGTCCAGTCCTGCAACACCATCCATCACCATCTTAGCTGATCCCTCCCATTTCACATGCTCCCTTTATCTAAGCTAAACATTTCTGAGTATTCCCACCTTTGAATTGGCACCGTCCAACACCCAACGTACACACATGTATACTTCCTACAGTATGCTTGACAGGTCACAGTTTTCGCACCTGTTCTACCCACTCTTCTCCACCCACATCGCGATGTTGCTCTGACACAGCGGAAGTCATGAAAATAATCATTGTCTCGACTGCCAGCTGATCTACAACGCTCACAATAGCATGGTATACCTCCCTCATTGTGCCACCCAACCCACCATCATCACATAAGATTTCGTCCACTTGAATACATCAACCCCAACAAGAAATAAAAAGCCCGAACCGATGTACCTTAAAAAAAAAAAAGAACTAATAAGCTTTAGTTTTGAAACACGCCCCCATAAACCTGGCATGAAATTAAATTTACAGATCTGTTTTGTTTAAAGTGACCTAAATGACTAAACGTTCTAAACTGTCATGTCCAAATACCCATGGCACTGATAGAGGTAGTTTTTGGCATAATCTTTCACGGACATGGCCTGAATCTGTCCTCACTGACGTAAATCAGTCTAAGCAGGACTGACCTGAAAGTTGAAGCAATCCCGAGCTGATCTATTTATTTGAAATGAACAAGAATCCAAGGAATGTACAGTACATGAACTTGTCTGCATGAATCAGACGATTCCTGTTTGATTCGACTGGGCCCAACCGTATATGAAGACTCTGAATGGCTCTGAATGGACCGAATTGGACCTGACTCGCCCTGAACGAACCCGAACTGACATAAACATACATAGGTCTGAATGGACTTTTCTTTTTTTTTAATGTGAAGAAGAAGGAACCAAAGGCCGTGAGCCCGCAATTGTTCCTTCCAAGAGAAAAACAAAATACAAGGGAGAGCCAAATTTAAGATCCAATCATTTTGAGATGCCTGGACACACTGCGCTTGAAAGACTGGAGATCATAGGAAGCAGGAAATACAGACAGACGGAAACAGTTCCAGAGTTGACCTGTTGCGTATATGAAGGACTGGGAGTAACGGTTAACTCTTGCATTATAGAGTTGGACAGAAAAGGGATGAGAGTTTGCTGCTAGACGGGTGCTACGCGCCTGTCGTAGAGGTGGAGGAATGCATACAGACGGTTCAAAGGAGCAATGACCATTGAAGCAGTGATAGAAAAGAGATAAAGATGCAACAGTGTGACGAAGAGACAGATGTTGAAGGGAGTCAGTAAGAGGAGGAGAGTTAATGAGATGAAAAGCCTTTGATTCTACCCTATTGAGAAGAGCTGTATGTGGGGAGCCTCCCCACACATGAGAGTTGTACTCCACACAGAGGAAGATAAAACCCTTGTATAGAGTCAACAATTGTGCAGGGGTAAAGAAGGAATGAAGTCGGCTTAGCACACCTAATCTCTTGGAAGCAGATTTTACAAGAGATGTAATATGATCTTTCCAAGATAAGTCCCGAGTAAATGAAACCACAAGCATGTTCAAGGATGATCCAGGATTAAGCTGAATATTATTAAACATTAGTGGGTATACCTGTGGATGATTTTGTCGGGTTGATAGGTGTAAAAACTGAGTGATGCATTAAAAACAAGATTATTTTTACCCCAGTCAGAGATACGAGCCAAGTCAGACATTAGGTGTGCCATAGCCTCATCCCTTGTTTGTTGAAGTAACTGCTGAGATGGACGTTGCGGGAACCGAATGGAAAGGTGAAGGGTGGAGTCATCAGCATAAGAGTGGATAGGGTTAGATGTACAGCTTAGAAGGTCATTGATGAATAAAAGAAAGTGTTGGTGATAGGACAGAGCCCTGAGGAACACCACTGTTGATTGATCTAGGACAAGAACGATGGCCGTCTACAACAGCGGATATAGAACGACCAGAAAGGAAGCTAGAGATGAAGGCACAGATAGAAGGATAGAAACCGTAAGAGGTCAGTTTAGAAATTAAAGATTTATGCCAGACTCGATCGAAAGCCTTTGAGATGTCAAGTGCAATGGCAAAGCATTCGCCAAAGTCCCGAAAGTAGGATGACCAGGAGTCTGAAATGTAGGTGAGGAGATCGCCAGTGGAACGTCCCTGACGGAACCCAAACTGATTATCAGAAAGAAGGTTGTGACAGGAAAAATGCTTTATAATTTTTCTATAATGCTTTAAAATTTTTCTATTAAGAATTGACTCGCAAACCTTTGAGATACAAGATGTTAAAGCAATTGGACGATAGTTAGAGGGTCGGGAATGGTCACCCTTCTTTGGGACTGGTTGAATAAGAGCAAACTTCCAGCAAGAAGGAAAGGTAAAAGTTGACAGACAAAGGCAAAAGAGCTTGCCTAGGCAGGGTGTAAGCACAGAAGCACAGCATGGCAGAAAATACATCAGCTGAAGAAATATTAATGTCAGTCATGAGGAAGTCAGAGGGGGGAAGTGATGGAGGAACAGCACCAGAATCATCTAAGGTGAAATTGGAGGAGAAAGTCTGAGCGAAGAGATCTGCTTTATCAGTAGAAGAAATAGCTACAGAGCCATCAAAGTAGAAAAGAGGAGGGAAGGATGATGAGGTAAAGTTGTTATAAAGTTTTTTGGCAAGGTGCCTGAAGAAGCAGGAAGAATTTGAGTTGGAGAGTTGAGAGCATATTGTATGGATGAAATCATTTTTAGCAGAGTGACGAACAGACTTAGCATGATTCTGGGCAGAAACGTACATAAGATGTGATTCAGGGGTGGGTAGGCTCCGGTACCTTTTATAGGCCCTCTCATTGTTGCGGACAGCATTAGAACAAGCGTGATTAAACCAAGGCTTTCTTGCATTAGTCAGAGGATATGAGAAAGGAATGTATGATTCCACTCCTGAGAGAATAACCTCCATAATGCGCAAGGTACACTCAGCTGGCTCCCGGCCATGGAAGCAATAATCATTCCAGAGAAAATCAAAGAAGTACTGCCTGAGGGCCTCCCAATCTGCAGCTCCAAAGTGCCATGGACGACGTTTCTTTGGAGGGTCCACAGGCTGTACTGGAGTGATAGGACAGGTTTAGGTGATAAGGTTGTGATTGAAGAAGCCCAACGGAGAGAAAAGATTAACAGCATAAGCAGAAGGATTAGTTGTAAGGAAGAGGTCAAGTATGTTGGAGCTCTCTCCAAGGTGGTCAGGGATATGGGTAGGGTCCTGTACAAGCTGCTCTAGGTCATTAAGGATAGAAGAGTTGTAGGCTTGTTCACCAGGTGGATCAGTGAAAGGATAGGAGAGCCAAAGGTGGTGGTGAACATTGAAATCTCTTAGAATGGAGATTTCAGAGAAAGGAGAAATGGATAGAATGTGTTCCATCATAGAAGTAAGATAGTTAAAGAATTTTTGATAGTCAGTTGAATTAGGAGATAAGTAAACAGTGCAGACATATTTAGTTAGAGAATGACAGGAAAGCCGTAGCCAGAGTGTAGAGTATTCAGAAGAATCGGGTTCAGGAACACAAGAGCAAGATATGTCGTTGCGTATATATACACAACAGCCATCTTTGGCTTTGAAATGAGTATAGAGGGAGTAGGAGGATACAGAAAAGGGTTTGCTGTCAGTTGCCTCAGACAGCTGAGTCTCAGCTGGGAAAAGAAGGTGAGGTTTAAAGGAGGAGAGGTGGTGCTCAACAGAGTGAAAGTTGGAGGAAAGGACACGAATGTTGCAGAAATGAAGAAGCGAGTCAGATAGTGGTTCCAGGCAGCTTGAGTCAATAAGGTCGAGAACCAAAAAAACACATTTGCCATTTTTTGCCTAGTTGCCCGTAAAAAACGCCCTTTAATAAAACAAAAATAGGTGAACTAGCTGACTCTGAACTGAGAGAGAGAGAGAGAGAGAGAGAGAGAGAGAACTCTGATTGAGGAAGTATGTGGCAATGTTAAAACAGGCATGGTTTGACAAATGATCAATTTGCTTTTAATCATGATGCAAAATCAGTCGACCATTCAACTGTTATTCCTATGACGACTATTGTGACACGCTGCAGGAACACGGTCTACAAACCAGTTATAATTATGTTCGTGCTACCATCAGTTGTTTATGGGCAGGACCTCTTATAAGAGCAGTGTTTGAAATATTTATGTTAACATAACTACACCATGACTTCTATTTTAATTTTTTCTACCACCGTCAGTTTTAAACCAGCTTAAGGGTATCTTTGTCAATGACTGTGTTAATGAAGACTGTATCTAATAAGTTGATTTTAAACAATCTCATAAGGAAGCTCGTCTAAGGGTCGTAGAAATGAATTGAATAGGCTAATACGTGAACATGCATAAAAGGTAAACTCAATCCGCGTATTCAATTCAGGCAAAACCTCATTAATTGGAAGGTTTAAACTCTGCTGTGTTTTGCTTTTGCTTGTGAATGAATGATGAACGATGTTCCTGGTCGGGCTGTTCTTTGCACATGGATGTAATTGATTGAGGGTGCGTGTACACCTTTCCAAACACAGTGGTGTGTGTACAGCCTACCTGTTCACACATGCATTCTGACTTCTTGTGACGATGTGTGTGTGTGTGTGTGTGTGTGTGTGTGTGTGTGTGTGTGTGTGTGTGTGTGTGCACAAAAGTACGCCTGTTGTTTCACTGGGTCTACTTTACATTAAAAAAATGCATGTCTGATTTCCTCTCTGACGCATCTCACCATCTCTGATGTGTGGGTAGAGTAGCACAGACATTCTCTTTCAGGTAATAAATATTACTCTGCTTAAGTAAGAGAGAAGCCAAGGAAGTATTAAGTAAACCTTTGTCCTGAGCTCTATCTTCAAACTCATGGAAAATTAAATCTGATTAAACAGAATTATCACTCATGCAGCTCAGGCAACACCGTCAATGTGATTGGTACTAAATATACCACCTTAATTCACTGCTTCTTTGTAAGACCATATACATTAACTCAGTTTTTTTAATCGAGGCGAAGATGCACTTGACAGATTGGTGATTATTGGCTGAATGCAACATTACTTCATAATCTAGCATTATTAACTGACAAGTATCTGAGGGGGAAATTTGGGTTAGTAAATATTTTTTGGACATGTTGCATTCAGCCAATCATCATCAACCTGTCAAGTGCATCTTCGCCTCAATAAAAAAAAACAGAGTATAGTTATATATAAATGCTTTGGTAATGCGCCACTCTGGCGACAATCTAGTGCCTGCATTATTTCCAGCATGTGCCAGTGCGTGGCGTATATTCTGAGCAACAAAGTAGCTGATGTTCCGTGGCGTGGCAGTAAAGCTGGGTTGTAACCTGGAAGTTATTCTCTATGATACAGGACAATACAAGCCTCGGCTGCAAAACACACTGGCAATTTCACCGGGTTCACGGTTCGGCAAGCATGGTCACGGTGTCCCTGCGTGCCGATGGGTCCAGCTTCACTGGCACCTACTAACAACTCCATGATCATGAATTTATTCAGTTTATGAAACTGTTGTCTTCAAAGACTTAGTTTGTGTTGACATGCATTGGGAGAGGCCACATTTATGATGTTTTTAAACCCTTGCCGTGTACATAGCAGAAATTCTAGAACGTCATACTTCGCAAAGACTATTATCTTCACCCTGTACCAAGACCAATTAATTCCAGCAATATGTAAAACTTAGAGCCTTCATGCCTCCTGCAATATTCCACCTAACGAACTGTCAGTTCATATCAGCAGTTATCATTAAGCAAATGAAACACTTATACTAACAAAAAACATGATATTGGGTGACCTCGACTCCAACAAGGAACATAACAGCTGCAACACGGTCACACACTACCAACCCACTCGCCAACACTCCCACGAAAGTCCCACACACCTATAATCAACAACTCCAAAAATTGCATCTCCAGTACCACGATATTTTTGCCAAGTTGAAAGCGCCATTAAATTAACCAACCAAATAGGACACATAATTCATACAGTTTGGCGACTCTGTCGTCAATCACCGTGGGGAAAAACACTTTCCCCCAAAGCAGCTGAACATCGATGAATGGCAGGAGTGTTTGAAGTAAGCGTAATTGATCCGTCAACGAGCCCTTGGTCATCTTTGCATGAATTTAACCTATTTATCAATCTATCTATCTATCTATCAATATCAATATCTCCATCTATCTATCTATCTATCTATATCCATCTATCTATCTATCTGTCTATCTGTCTATCTATATATATCATCATCATCAGCTGTTGAGGTCCACTGCAGGACCGGCCTATCCCTAGCGAAGCAGGGATGATACAGCCAATGTATCTCTACCCAGTGGCGTAGGCTGTCTAGTAGAGACTGTATGTAGGATGAGAAGTGCTTGTGAGTGTGATTGTAGTGTTGTAGTGGCTTTGGATGTGTGTGTAGTCTGTGAACCAAGCGTAATCGGCCCGCCTTAAGCCGATTGGGTGCAAGCATACTAGTATGCGACACTGGTTCAACTACAGCACCCCTTGTGTCCGCCAAAGTAGAAAGTGGCTTGGTGAACGCTTCCCAAAATTTTTCCAACTCTGGCAGGAGGCGAACCTGCGCTCACCAGCATGCGAAACGCACACACTACCACAGTCTCCCTCTCTGTCTCTGTCTCTGTCTCTCTCTCTCTCTCTCTCTCTCTCTCTCTCTCTCTCTCTATATATATATATATATATCAATCTATCTATCTATGTATCTATCTATCTATCTATCTATCTATCTATATATATATATATATATAACTATCTATATATATATATCTATATCTATATATCACTATATCTATATATATATATATATATATATATATATATATATATGCTGCTTCCCTCAAGGAAAGGGAGGTAGGTGAGACAGGACTACACACTCTCAATTTACTCATCCACTCAAACACATTCATTTGCATCTTAGCCCCAAAGGGGAGAAGGGACAGATCCACAATGCACCACACCTCATGAGGGTCAACTGCACAGTGCAATCAGTGACATCCGCAGCAGGACCTGACAGCAAAGCTGGTTGGTTTACCCCTGCCATGTCATAATGAACCCATCCCCTTACCTGCACGTGACCTGATCAGCTGATCAGACAAAATGCGGGAGAATATCCCCTCAGGGCTGCGTCATCATTTATTCATTCACAGTTTCTATCCATTCATTTCTATCATTCTCAGCCATTCTTCCTTGCTCAACAGACATCCCTCTCACATCCAACACTCTCTTCACACTGTCCATCAGTCCTATTCGTGGTCTTCCTCTCAGCCTTACACCTCTCACATCAGATCTAGTTATCTTTTTCACCAATCGCTCATTATCCATTCTCTCCATATGCCCAAACCATCACAACATGCACTGCTCAACTCGATCAGCCATCTCCCGAACAACTCCAGTTCTCCTTCGCACTTCATCATTCCACACTCGATCCATACACGTCACTCCACACATGCTCCTCGGACACCTCATCTCCATTACATTCAAACTTTTCCTCTCTGCTACACCAAAACTCCATGTTTCAGCCTCATATAATGCAGTCTGTACCACAACACCCTCATACAGCCAAACCTTTACATCCATTCTAAGCGAATGACATCTAAACACTTTTTTCATTCCTCACACCATCTTCCCTACTTCATTCATTTTAAACTTCACTTTTGCATCTGTTCCTCCATCCACAGCCACATGTGACCCTAAGTACTTAAAACACACTACATTCTCAAGCAACTCACCATTCAAAACTATATTCATCCTCCTACCATCTACCAACCTCGTATACTTCATCACTTTACTCTTATTCTCATTTACTTCCATTTCCTCCTTTCACACACCCTTCCAAACTCCTTTACCAACTGTCTGAGTCTCTCCTCCGAATCAGCCACCAGTGCAGTACCATCCACAAACAGCAGCTTCTTCAGATTCCACTCTCTACCATCAACATTCAACAGACTCAGTCCTCCACCTAACACTCTTTCATTCACCTCCCTTACAGCACCATCCATATAAATATTAAACACCCAAGGCAACATCACACATCCCTTCCGCAGTCCCACTCTCACGGGAAACCAATCACCCACAGAAAATCCCACTCTTACACATCCTCTACTATTTACATAAAAACTTTTCACTCCTTTAAGTAACTACCATCGTCCATACAATCTTAAAACAGTCCCTATCAATTCTATCATACGTCTTCTCTATATCCATGAACTGCCAAAACTATTTACACAAAAAACTTTTCACTCCTTTTAGTAACTACCACCGTCTATACAATCTTAACCCAAGGCGTCCTGACAACGTTTGGATACGTCACCACATTTTGTCACAGTTACACCCGACGACATATCCATACATTTTGCAATTGCGAGGTCCATCATTTGGACATTTTTCAAGTTTCACAGGTGATTTTTGGTAGGCATATGTGGGAGACTTTCCTCTACCCAACGCCAGGCGGGGATAATGCCTGGCCCCACCTGACCCCCCCTCCCCCCTGCACGCCATTTTCTCGGCAACTCACCTGTTAGCAGTGACCTGGCCAGTAAAGACATGTCGCACCACAGTCTCTCCAATGACGAAACTCAAGGCGAAAGTGATTCCTGAGGTGGAGGGCAAAGGAAGAAATAAGCCAGAGGAAGAAACAAGCATAAGTGATGAGGCGGTAACGTAGTAAAAGAAGATGCCATATGTTGATGTTTTTGGTGAGTGAACAACGCCTATATCGCCTATATTATTGTCTGAAAACAATATACTCTTGTAGTAAATATAAATTCGTACCAAATAAATAAATATCTAACCAGTTATGAATGGTTTGAAATAGCTACCCCTCCCATAGAAAACGTTTTCCCTCGATTCTGGCCTGAGAGAACACAGTGACAAGGTAAAGGTACTCTTACTTCTACCGTATTTCTAAACTCAATTGAGCACTTTCTGAATTTTCGATGTTTTTCGTAAAAAGTGGAGGTTTTAGCCAAAAAAAAAAACTTTTCGGAAATCTGCCGGGAGTGTGGGGGGGGGGGGTCATTGGTGAAAAATCTGCCGGGACACGGCGGATTAAAACAGTCCACAACACCTTCCTATCAATTCTATCATACGCTTTCTCTACATCCATGAACACCCAAAACACATCCTTCCCTTTCGCTAATACTTTTCACACACCTGTCTCACAGCAAACACCTGATCCATGCATCCTCTCCATCTCCTAAAGCCACACTGCTCATCACCACTCACTCCATCAGTACCCTCTCTAACTCTCTTAATTAACACTCTACCATACAACTTACCTAAACACTTAACAGACTTATATGCCTAAAGCTAGTGCATTCATACTTATCACTCTTACCTTTATACAACGGGACCACACAAGCACTTGCCCAGTCAACTGGCACCATATCTTGCACAAAGCACACATTCAACAATCTTACTAACCAGTCATTAGGTTCTCCACCACCTGTCAGGCATTCCACAGCACACCCATCCATACCTGCTGCCTTCTCTGTTTTGATCTCCTTTACTGCCTCCTGTACTTTCTCCATCGTGATCAAAGAATCGTTCAACTCCCCCAACACATTTATTCCTTGCACCCTTCCATCTGCCACACTCTCAGCCTCCCTTTCCTCCTCTACATTTAGCAATCTTTCATAATACTCCACCAATCTCTTCCTTACTGCATCCATCTCAGTTAACATCCTTCCATCCTCTGCTTTTACTCGCTCTTCCTTTCTAAACTCTCCTTTTCACACTTTTTCGCCTCATTCCAAAATATATTCTTATTCTGTTGAAAATTCTCAGTCAACCACCTACCCCACTTCTTATCTGCTGCCACATAGGATCAAGCACAGTGCTTCTCACCCTATTCCTCTTTGCCTTATAGTTCTCATATGACACCTCATCCTTCCTCTGCAGCCACAGTTCATATTCACGTCTCTTCTCAGCCACAGCCATACTTAGTTCCTTGCACCACCATTCACTTCCCTTTCTTACACCACCACCCACTCATTTCACACCACATACCTCTTCGGCATGCCCCACCAGAGCACTCTTAACCCGTCCCATCCCGACTGATTTTTCACCACTGACCCCCCCCCCCCAATCCCGGCAGATTTTTGAAAAGTTTTTTTTTCGCTAAAACCTCTGTTTTTTTTTTTTTTTTTTTTTTTTTTTTTAATGAGAAACATTGGAAAATGCCCACAAAAGTGCTCAGCTGGGCTTAGGTAGAATTGTGTTATGTAGGTGTCCCTTTCAATACCTGGTACCATAATCTGTGGGCCGTGTTCCAGAGAAAACGATTTCTCTGGGAGAAGTAACTATTCCAAACCACTCATAAAAGGTTAGATATTTATTTATTTCGTACGAATTTATATGTAGTACAAGAGTACAGTATATTGGTTTTTCGGACAATAATATAGGCGATATAAGCATTGTTTCCCCCACCAAACACATCAACATACCTACACTTCCTTTACGATGTTACCTCCTCATCACCTCTGCTTTTTTCTTCCTCTGTCCTCCACCTCGGGAAAAATTTTCACCTTGAATTTCGTCATTGGAGAGACCATGGCGCGACATGTCTTTACTAGCCAGGTCACTGCTAACAGGTGAGTTGATGAGAAAATGGCGTGCAGGGGGGTAGAGGGGTTAGGCGGGGCTAGGCAGTATCCCTGCCTGGCAAGGGGTAGAGGAAGGTCTCTCACATATACCTACCAAAAATCACCCGTGAAACTTGAAAAATCTGCAAATGATGGACTTCACAACTACAAAATGTATGGATACATCGTCGGGTGTCACTGTGACAAAATGTAGGAACATATCCACACGTCATTGGGATGCCTGGGGTTAAACAACTGCCATTCCTCCTCCACACTGCCATTCTCCTGATCTTTCACTGTGTTCCAATCATCTTTCAATTTCTCCTGATACTCTATCATTTTCTCTCCTTTATCCAACTCACTCACTTTCAAAACCTCCCTGCCACACCTAACTCTCCTAGCTCTCATTCATTTCTTACATACTCTCAACTTTCCCTCCACCAGGTAGTGGTCAGACATACATCCACCCTTCCCTCTCAAAGCTTTCACATCCAACAATCTTCCTATTAAATTCCTGGACACAACCACATAGTCGATCAATGCTCTATCAACAACTATTCCACCCTCCTGTCTCACCCATGTATACTTGCAAATATCTTTTTTATCAAACAAGGTATTTCCAATCACCATCTCTCGCTCAACACACATCCCTGTCATTAAGTCTGCTACATATCCCACTCTAGCATTGAGATCTCCCATCACTACCACATTCACATTTGCTCCAAAACTCTGAAGAGACTCATCAACATCATTCCAGAAAGACTCCTTCTCTTCTTAATCGCTTTCACTACCAGGCCTATATGCATTCACAAATACTCACAACTCATGTTCAAATTTCGCTTTCACTCACAGCAGTCTCGATGACACCTCTTTCCATTCAGTCACACACATACTGTACTTGCGGGGTCACCAGGAAGGCCACACCTTCTCTTCCCCTTCTTCTGTCAACACCTGACAATCTTCCATTCACACTTCCAAACTTAGAGTCCCTTTTCCCTTTCATCTTTGTTTCACTCAAAGCTAACACTTCCAACTTTCTTCTCACCAACATTCTCCCAATTTTCCTCTCTTTTAGCCTCAATCTTCCTACATTCACGCATATTCATAGACCCAGTCTTCAGGGTAAGGGGATAACTCAATCCCCCATCCCTCTCTATGGCCTGTCTCTTTTTAGGAACTAAAAAAACAGAGGAGGGGGTTCCTAGTCCCCTCACCCCGCCCATTTTAGTCGCCTTTTACGAAATGCAGGGTATACGGTTGCAGAATTCTTCCTAACACAACTTGGCCGCAGAGTAGTAATACCACCCCATAGTGCGGCCAGACTGTCCCCCCCGCCACAGGGACACACACACACACACAAACACACACACACACACATATTATATATATATATATATATATATATATATATATATATATATATATGTGTGTGTGTGTGTGTGTGTGTGAGAGAGAGAGAGAGAGAGAGAGAGAGAGCTGCATTGATTGACTGTTCGTTTATTGGTTTGTCCTTCAATCACGCCCAAACCAAGGGCCAGAGACCCCCAGACCCATATATATTCTGAATCAGGGTGACCCAATGATGGTTTTAGAGGGGTCGAAATTCAGATCTGGGTTATTTGAGGTCACCGATTGAGTGTTTGCCTCTTTAGCCAGGGCAACATCGCGTACCCATGCAGCCCAATTATTGGCATGGAGACTCACTTGACCTCCAGTTCGGACATACGTTATGCAAAGTTGACCTCCGAGGTCATCTGAGCTTACCGGTATTAAATGCTTGAACGACTGGACCTAGCAGCCCAGTTTTTGTCATGGAGACTCATATGACCTCCATGTCGGACATAGAGTATGTGAAGTTGACCTCCGAGGTCATTTGAGGTTACTGGTTGGAGGTCATTTGAGTTCAATGGTGATAGTTAAACAGGTGCGCACGAATACTGTGCATTAGTCTGCGCTAGCTGAAATAGAAAGTTCCTGGGCCTCTTATATTCCCTTTTCAAAGGCATAAGAGGTACATGGTCTTTCTGGAGTAGAAAGAAAGATTGAACTTGAAAAAATAGGATTAGAGTGTTCACCTTCATTGCTCGGGACTCAATATGGTGAGAAGGGTCAGAGATGGAGTATATTGTATGCGATGTGGATCTGTAAGTGTCCATCCCGCCTGACTGTTATTCTATGGGAGGGGGGGGGGCAGTGTTCAAGCCCCGGTGCTTACATGTATCTCTGCTTGCCATCCCTCTCTTGTTTTGCATCCATGAGTATGCAATGACTCACAACCCACCCACCACCCCTGCCTCATCCGTGCAGCGCTACACGCAGTCCTATAGAAAACAATACATACAAAGACGAAAAGAACTATTCACACTATTTTACAAAGTCCTAGTGATTCTGATACATGCAACACAAAGTGAAAGCTGCATACATCTTCTTGCAGTTTGATAAATGCACCTCGAAATGAACGACTCTTGATTTTGGTGTCAACAGTGTTGTGTTTAATTTGGAAGGGGTCCGAATTCTCGTGATTTTTCTTCATAAAACACAAGCATAGAGCTGCACGTAACGCCACACAAAAACCCCATACTGAAGTTTAAGACCAACACAATGTATTTTACAATGCGAATAATAAACTGTAACAAACACAGATCCACAGACGAGAATGCAGTCAGTTCATAATCAATACACGCTAATACAGTTATTATTCACAAACATTTCCAGTGTAACAGAAACGTTTTCAACTCTTGCAAAGCAAATGGATTAAGTAACAGAGAAATAAAACTATGTTTGCCTTTTTCTATTAGCATGCGATGCATTCATGATCAATATATGTAATTAAAAAAGACATGAAGGTTTAAGGCTCTGATATAAATCCCTACAATATTGAAGGCCGGTCCTGGATAGAATTAAGTTTGTCTCAGTTTAACAAGATTAACGGTGGAAAAATATAACAAACAAGTGAAAAATACTACATGATCGTTATTGTCGTCTTCACTACAAAAGGTTTTCCTTAAACTGAAATACACAGGTGTGGAGTACGGAATCCTCACACTGATGCTGTTGGTCTCTGGTGTTTTAATCGCCTGCTGTTAGCTGGAAAAAAATACGACGGAAGACGTGACCATAAAAAAAAGATTATTGGAACCAGTATTAAACTGTTAGGCTATGTTCACGTTCAGCTGAACAAAACTGTCTGAGCTACCTGGAATGAAATATGACAACAGACGCGATCGTCAGCAAGTATATATATGTGTACAAGAATCTAAGAGAACTGTAGGGAAGATTTAATCTCCCATTCTGAGGTCTTAGTTTGTAGGCACAGTAAAATCAAGACATTAAGATTTATATATATCCCTGAGTTGGAAAGTCTCATATAGAAACAGAATACTAAAATCGTAAGAAAAAAGCTGGACTTTTGACACACCCTCGTATACACTCTAAGACGCAGTCTGCATCACGATGTAAATAAATTAATTCCATACGTTGCTATGCCCCTACCGAAAATCCCGAAGCTCTGACTAGTTATAATACGGACATATGGTCCACTTCATTGGCACTGTTGGTTGCTCTTCTACCTATATACCTGCCTATTATTGTTCCTGGTTTCCTCCTGCCCCATGTGCTAGTGGGAAAAAAAAGGTTTGGATAATAATAATGATGGTGATGATGATACATTCAGAATACATACGCAACGTGAGACGCAGCGCCTGTCGCCAAGACGCACACATCTTATGCAGTTTCATATGTTGCTCTGCCCTTGCCCTCCTCCTAATCCTTCTTCGTAACCATTTCCGTAATGTAAAGTTTTGCATTCTCTCACGAGAATTAATTAACGACAGTAAACCAGGTCGGGGCAAAACTCTCATGCCAGGTGACGTTTGTGGAGGGCCATGAAGTGGCGTAATATGTTTATAATACGCCTCATAATACTCCGACGCT
The DNA here is from genome assembly GCF_032717465.1 of Coenobita brevimanus. NCBI lineage: Eukaryota > Metazoa > Arthropoda > Malacostraca > Decapoda > Coenobitidae > Coenobita > Coenobita brevimanus. The sequence continues at coordinate 22,732,207 of NC_136980.1, forward strand.
CGTAATACGCTCTCCGGGAGATGTATTTAAACTCTGGTGCGCTCGTATTGGGGTATTTAATAAGGCGGGACGCATGTTAATCAGGCTATAACCCTTGTGGCGCTGCGCTGCGACGGGAGGCACTGTTTACTGCAGGGCGTTGTGGCAGAGACGTCACACGGGAAAGGGGGAAGAAATGCGGAAATGGATAGAGTTCTAGAGCGTGGGAAGGAATGATAAGACAAGAGAGGAGGGACAAAATTGAAAAGGAAAACAGTGGGGATGAATGCGAAAAAGGATGGAATAATGTAGACGAAGAAAATACATAGGTTGATGGTGAGGAATGATAGGAAAAGATAGGCTTAGCAAAACTGCAGAGGTATAAAATGTGGGAAAGAAAATAAAAAGAAAAAAAATGGGGGGGGGGGATAATGGAGGAACAAGGGTCTGAAAAGGAAGAACGAAGAAAGTTGGGAGAAAAACTTGAAAAAAAGTTAAAGAGGTTAGAATCGGGAGGAAATTGTGGAAGATTAGGGGCGCAGGGGAGAAATATAATGTCATGGATGAAATGAAGGAAAATAAGTGAGGACCAGATACGAAAAGGAATGGAATAACGGGGCAAAACTAACACAGCTGGGTGGATGAAGGGGACAGAATAGAGTAAGCAAAAAGAAAAGAAGTAAAGAAATATGCCAAAAGATGGAAATGAGAGAAACAGTGGAAAATAAAAGAAGATGGAGAACAGTATAAAATGAAAGGAAGGAAAAGATGGGTAAGAAGTGAAATATGTAGAAAACTTGGAGAATGAAGAATGAAAGGAAAAGCGTAGCGTGGAAGGGAAGTGGTGAAGAAGTATTGGAATGTTGGGAACAATGATGGAAAGTGGGACTGAAGAGAAGGAAGGACGAAGATGAGAGTGAAAAAAGTAAAGTAATTATTAAATATGGAAGAGGAAGGAAAAGACAGGAAATAATGAGGGAGTTCGGGTGACCTGGACGACAGAAAGAGTGGAAGGAAGGAGTAAGGAAAGCAGAAACTACAGATTGTGTGTGCGTGTGTGTGGAAAGAGAGATAATAATGAAAGAATGGAACTGAAGCTGAGTGGTCCAAGGAACGATATGAAATCAGAAAATGCAGTTACTGGAAGTAGGTGGTAACTGGTAATAGTGATGGAGTGGGATTAAAACTGGCTGGAAAGAGGAGAAATGTTAAATTATCAGGAAGCAAAGAGGTGAAGAATTTCAGAAAAGAGAAGGAAAGGCAAGGAAGCTATTGTAACTAAGCGTAGATGGACAGTAGTAAAATGTAGGAAGAGGTAAATGGTGGATGGAAGAGGGGAAATGGAGGAAAGGGGAATGTAACTGGCTGTGAGGAAAGATAAGATAAAGTGGAAGGAAAACGAAGATGGGCGGCAGAGGAAGAAAAGGAGAAAAACGGGCGTAAATACTGTAGAATGCAAATAAATATATGGACATTTTGAAATGAGAAGGACGAAGGTAGTGAAGAAAGACGGATAAGTTGGAATAATGTTAAAACATTGGACTAGAATTTGATGAAATAAGGGATATTATGAAGGGGATGAAGAATAGAAAAAAAAATTCTTGAGGAAGACCGGAGTAAGGAAAGATGGAAAGAAGACAAGTCAACAAAAATGAGGCGTAAACAAATAAAAAAAATGCGCAAAAAAAAAAAAAAAAAAATCATCTGACAGCTAAAAGCGCCGGGGAGAAAAGGCAAGGACTATGTATGGGAATTAAGATACAAGAGTGTGAGCTAGAATTTGTGATAATGAACAGCTTAACAAGAGAGTGGGAGAGGGGAGGGAAGTGAAATGTGAAGAGGAGACTCAATGTGGGATAGGAGTGATACGGTTGGAAGAAGAGGGTAAGACCGAGAATGAGGTGGGATGATAAGTTCGAGAGTATGCTAGGGAAGTCAGTGCATCGTGGAGGAAGGATGAAGATTTAATATGGACAGAAACATCGGGAGGTCTTTCTGACTAGGTCACCACCCATGGCATGCGGCGTCAGGCAAGAGACTAATAAATGGACAGACTGGTGTTAGAGCGATATACATACAGCAGTGGTGTCATGTGTGAAGTGCTATAATTTTAGTGGGGTGTGGTGAGAAACAGTGTTGCAAGAAAACTATATGAAACTATGGTGATACGTGTTGTGGGTGTAAGGTAGTGTGGGTGGTGTTTGGGGAGATACAATGATGTGAGTGGGATGTTAGGAGGCATTCTGATGTGAGTGGGATGTGAGGAGATATGGTTGGGGTGAGTGGTGTGGGTAGATATGGTGGTGAGATTGAGATGTGGGGTGATATTTTGGTGTGAGTGGAATGTGGGGTAATTCGGTGATATGGGTGGGATGAGGGGGATGTAGAGAATGACTTGGATGTATTGGGATATGATTCTGTGAGTATGGTTTATAAACAGATATGCTGAGGTGCATGATTAAGACACCATAAACACACAATATTGCCCCGTTCATATACAATTTTTTTCTCCCGATATATAATCTACTGACAGTTTAAAGAAAAATCAATAAAAATCGTCTTACTGAAGGGATGATGATGAAAGGTTATAATAGCTTCAAAGGTAGGGGACTCCTTTAAAATGAAAAACATCATCTGATGTTAGCAAGAATAAAATATATACGAAGACTAAGTCCAGAGCCCTGGGGCGGCTGAGACAGCATTAGTTCTCCCGCCCGCTGGCCCGTCTGTTTTCGCCCTACAGGCTTCAAGAAAGGGCCGACTTTGATGACTAATGTGTCAGATAAATCTTCCTAAGCTGACAGTGTAGCAAATAATGGCCAATATTATTTGGTCAACCCCAATGTCACAGTGATAAAAGAGGTCAGAGTCATAGAACAATATTTATAGCTGTAAATCCATAAAAAATTGTATTATTGAAAAGTGCAGTTAGAACTGGGCAATTTATGCCCTCATCTCAGTTCTGAGAAGAAGCGGTGCCAAGACATAGAAACCCGTCCCCGGCAGTCATTTTAGTGCTGACGTATAAACACAACAGGATATCTAGTCAAAGATGTCACATATCAAATTTGGAGTAAATCGGGTGAAGACTGACGATTTTATGCCCATATGAAATTTTTACCCAACCCACATGACAGGGAACCCCGTACCGCTGACTGGGGGGTGACCCCCCCTGATGTAATGACGAGTGTTATATGATGACGATTTGAAAGATGCACCTTTTGTTTTTGGTTTACGTCGATATGGCGAATTTGAAAGGAGTTATGGCAAAAAATATACAATTTTTACCAGTCCCCCCTTTTTTTTTTTTTCTCATTTTGGGGGGCGTACAGCCTGAGCCTTGGCCCAATTTGGCCCCATATTTAATCAGGTGATCGGAAGGTCATAGCCCGTCAATACAGTAATTTTAGTCAGAACTGCACCAATAGTTTTTGCGTAAAGGTGTTAACAGCCAGAGAAACAAACAAACAAACAAACAAACAAACATAAATCATGTGAAAAACATTATTTGCGTTGGAAGTTTTCTAATTGCAAAATTTCTAGATAAGGCCCTGTGTCGCTACCTTGTTAGAAGGTGTAGAAAAGCGATAACAAAATGTGCAAGCTAAAAGGATGTCTTGCATCATTATACCTCGCAGAGAAATAACAGTCTAACGGAGTGGCTGTAAAACCTAAGGTCAGCATCGTAATGGGTATGAGTATAAGTGAATGTCGGGTGGAAGTGTGTGTGTGTGTGTGTGTGTGTGTGTGTGTGTGTGTGTGTGTGTGTGTGTGTGTGTGTGTGTGGTTGCTCGGGAGTGAAATATGGCTGTGAGTATATGTAGGCTGGGTTGGATGTAGGACGTTATGTAACAAAGAATCGGGTGCACATGGCAAAGATCATATGATCCTTGTGTGCCAAGACTCAGTTATGGTCGCTTTGTCTTACCTTTACCTAGATTTGTGTCCAGATACAGCTTATTTCAATTAGTTCATTAGCAGAAAAAAAGACAATTCTCTGGTTCAGCAAACATTTCAAAGCATTTCTTGATGACTTGCATCATGTTATAAAACTGATCTATTGCCACAACTCATCAACGAATATGAAGAGAGGGCTACTTTGGACCAGCTTAGAGAAAAAATTGTATATAATAACAGCAGTGCTGCAGTGGACCATGGTCTGAAGGTATACCTATCAGAAATTGCCAAACAATTATTGCAACATCAGCAGCATCTCGCGATGTTGTATTGAAGTTCAGAGAGGATATCGATGACGCCTCGAATTAAAAACAAATCTCTACTGAGAGGGAGAAATATCGTCTTGGGGTAGAACGAATGAAACACAAAATACATCACCATAGTATAGGACGTAGTTCAGTTTATCAAGGTTTACAATCTAGTGGGTCTGGAAGAGTTGTTCGATGGAAATCAGGACATGGTGGTTTGTGATGGTTGCACACACACACACACACACACACACACACACACACACACACACACACGTGACTGATTATGATGAAAAGGGTGAGAGGACGGAGTATAATGTGTGGGATGTGGATCTGTAAGCGTCCATCCCACCTGACTGTTGTTGTATGGGGGGTGGGGCAGTGTTCTAGCCCTGATGCTTACCTCCGCTCGCTCACCCTCTCTTGTTTTGCATCCATGAATATGCAATGACTCACAACCCACCCACCACCCCTGCCTCACCCGTGCAACACTACACGCAATCCTACAGAAAACAATACATTCCAAGACGAAATGAACTATTCACACTTTTTTTTACAAAGGCTTACAGTGATACAGATACATGCAACACAAAGTGAAAGCTGCATACATCTACATACCTTTTGATAAATGCATCTCGAAATGAACGACTCTTGATTTTGGTGTCAACAGTGTTGTGTTTAATTTAGATGGGGGGCCAAATTTTCGCGAATGGTCGTCATTAAATACAAACTAACAGCTGCACATACCGCTACACACAAACCCATACTAAAATTCAAGACCAACACAATGCATTTTACAACATGGATATTAAACTCTAACAAACACAGATCCACAGACGAGAATGCAGTCAGTCCACAATCAATACACGCTAATACAGTAATAATTCACGATCACTTCCAGTGTAACAGAAACGTTTTCAATGCGCTTGCAATGCAAATGGATTAGGTAACAAGGAGGTAAAACTATATTCGCCTTTTCCTACTAGCACATGACGTGTTAATGATCAATATATGTACCGTAAATGAAAAAGAAGTGGAGGGTTAAGGCTGGCCGGTCCTGGACAGAATTAAATTAGTCTCAGTTTAACAATATTAACATTGGAAAAATACAACAAGCAAGTGGAAAATAATACATGATCGTTATTGTCGTCTTCACTACGAATTTTTTTTTTTAAACTGAAATGCACAGGTGTGGAGTAAGTTGTCGTGACAATGCTCTTGGTCTCTGGTGTTAACATCGCCTGGTGTTAGCTGGAATAAAGTATGAAGGAAGACACGACCATAAAAAAGATTACTGGAACCAGTATTAAACTGTTTGGCATGTACAGGATGGTCATGTTCATCTGAGCAAAATTGTCAGAGCTGGCTGGAATAAAATATGAAAACAGATTTGATCATGAACAAGTACATTTATCTCCACAAGAATTTAAGAGAACTGTACTGAAGAAGTAAGCCTCCATGCTGAAGTCTTAGTCTGTGGGCACAGAAAAATGAAGACCCTAAGAGCTATATACATCCCTGAGTTGGAAAAGTCTCAAAGAGATATAAAACACTAAAATCATAAGAAAAGTGCTGGAGTCTTGACACACCCTTGTATACACTCTAAGACTCAGTCTGCGTCACGACATAAATAAATTGCATACGTTGCTATTCCTCTACCGCAAATCCCGAAGGTCCGACTAATTAAAGAACGGATGTATGGTACACTTCATTGGCACTGTTGGTTGCCCTTCTGCTTCACTGCTTCCGTGTTATTGTTCCTGTTTTCCTGCTATCCCATTTTTTAGTTGAAAAAAAAAAAGGTTTGGATAATAATAATGATGCAGATCATGATACATTCAGAATACATACGCAAAGTGAGACACAACGCCCGTCACCAAGACGCACACATCTTAAGCAGTTTCATACGTTGTTCTACCCTTGCCCTCCTCCTAGTCCTTCTTCATAACGATTTTCTTAACCCCTTAACCGCGGGGCATCACTTTCGTGACACTCGGGAGCAAGGGATCATACCGCGGGGTGTCACTTTTGTGATTCTGTGTTATTTTGAATTGGCCCGGGCTTTCAAGTGGTGGCTTGTATCATCTATCAGTACTACCAGTGTCCAGCTATACTCAGTTCTGCTAATGTCACCTGTACTCCCATCCACTGTTGACAATTTAGCCATTTTTCTCCTTTCCTTGACTCCCCCCTCCTTACCTCCCCTCCATTACCCTCTCCTCCTGCCTGACCAGCTGCGCTGCACTACACAAATGCTGGACGGATTTTTCCACTCATTTTGTCCATTGAAATGTGTCCTTTGCCCTATTCTTATACAAAATAATATATAAAAGAAAGAAAAAAGGTAATTGATACTGCCATACATCTGGAATGGGCTAAATATCACCTAGCAAGACATCACGTGCACACGTTCGCTAATTTTCCCTGTTTATTTCCCCTTGAAATATGCCGTATGACCTGTTCTCATAATCTATCTATTGCCAGACGCCTCAATCCCGTTTGGGTGGCCACAGACAAATCGCCTCCACGTCGCCCTGTCCCCTGCCATTTCACTGCCCTGCTCCCAACTCACACCCCTCTCTCTCATATACCTCTCCACCCCATCCCTCCATCTCATCCTCGGCCTCCCCCTCCCTCTTCCCCCCTCCACCTCACTCACATACACTCTCTTCGTAAGTCTTTCACCCTCCATCCTCTCCACATGGCCAAACCACCTCAGTGTGTTCCTCATAACGCTTCCTATCACATCCACATCCACACCACAACGCTTCTTTATATCCTCATTCGTCAGCCTTTCTCTCCTTGTGACTCCACAGGCTCCTCTTAAATAACTCATTTCCACTGCTCTCATTCTTGACTTGTGTCCTTCCAACAACGTCCAAGCTTCACTTTCATACATTAGAGTTGGTATCACAATACTGTCATGTAGTAACTTTTTCACTTCCATGCTCACTTCCCTGTTTCTTATCACTGCTTTCAAAGAACCAGCAACCTTTCTTCCCTGCTGTACCCTTTCAAGCACTTCACCCTCCAAACCTCCATCCTTACTCATCACACTACCCAAGTACTTAAATGTACTCACATTTTCCAATTCCTCATCATCCAACCTCGCTGTACATTCACTGACTTCACCTCTCTCAAAGACCATCACTTTACTCTTCCCTACATTCACCTTTAGATTCCGTTTCTTACACACTCTCCCAAACTCATCCACCAAGCCTTGCAGCTCCCCTTCATCTTCACGCAACAACATAGTTTCATCTGCGAACAACAGTACAGGGAGTTTCCAAACACTATCCTCTCTCATTAGGGCCACTCCAACATCCACTACCTTACCTTGTACCTCTTTTATTACCCCATCCATGTACAGATTGAACAACCATGGAGACATGACACATCCCTGTTTCAACCCAACCTTCAAAGAGAAAAATTCACTTAGTTCACCATCCACATGCACTGCAGCCTTAGCATCATCATACATACTCTTCACAGCATTCAACAACTTCCCATCTACTCCATATATTCTTAATACTTTCCACAATCCTTGTCTATCCACCCTGTCATATACTTTCTCCAAAGCCATGAAAGCCGCATACAACTTCTTTCCCTTCTCTAGAAACTTTTCCACTAAAGGTCTAAGAATGAATATCTGATCTACACAACCTCTTCCCTTCCTAAAGCCTCCCTGTTCTTCTCCAACTAATTCCTCTGTTCTTTCTCTAACTTTGTCAATATGTATCCTACCATACACTTTTCCTATTATACTAAGAAGACAAATGCCCTTATGATTACCACACACTTCTTTTTCCCCTTTTCCTTTGTACAAGGGAATAATTATACCTGGCTTCCAACCCTCCGGGACTCTACCTTCCTCCCAGGCCAATCTGCACATCTTCCACATCCATTCTACTACTATCTCTCCCCCATGCTTCAGCATTTCACCACACACTCCATCAATTCCTGGGGCTTTCCCCAATTTAACTTTCTTCATTCCTTCCACAACTGCTATCCTACTGATTTCTTCCTGCCTTCTCACCTCCCTCCTTCTCCCAGCCATTCCCCAGCCACTTATACTCGCATTACTTCAATCCTGTATGTTCAACAATTCCTTAAAGTGTTCTCTCCATCTGCTCACTTTTTCTCCCTTCTCCACTAGTAATCTACCATTTTTATCTTTCACTCCCCTGCTAACCTCACTTCCACCCTGTCTTACTCTCTTCACCTCTTTCCAGAACATTTTCTTACAGTCCCTCCACTTTACATTCAAATTCCTTCCAAATTTCTCATCCACTCTCTACTTACTCTCTCTTACTAATCTTTTCACCTCTCTCTTTCTTTCTGGATATAACTCTTTCTTCTGCCTCTCAACTTCTTCCACGTCCCTATATATATAAGAAAGGAAGGGAGAAGCCTAAGTGATATTTACATTCACCTGGAACTACCTAATTTATTATGTATTGTCTAGATTTCCTGCCAATCATTTCATAGCGTATATATTAGCAGCTGTCACCACGCTGACATTGGCAGCCCTTCACTGCCCCTAGGCAACAGCATTCAGTTTACTGTCGTCTTTCAAGGTGAAACCACGTCGGATTCGCGCCTGTCCAATTCCGCCGCTTTTTAGCCCCATGCAAAGGGCCCTGTGACCTCTACCCCTACTAAACCTCGTGTGGAAAGGGGTAAAGGGCTAAGTGACTGCTGTGGAACGTGAACTAGCTAATTTATCAATGAAAATGATGTACAGTGAGTACAATCTTTCTGGTGACTCTAAAACAGTGCAAGTGGAAATGTAAATAATGTGTAAACACCAAGTGAAAGCAATGAATGTAAATATAAGTGAACAGTGGAAAATAGTTTTATAAGTTACTGCAAGTGACAGTGCATAACATAGTGTAAATAAAATAGAAATGTAAATAATGTTAATAAAATAGAGAATGTAAATAGAAATGTAAATGAGTAGTAATATACGAATACGAGTACAGTATATATACTAGGAGTAATGAAAGTGAAAGTTTCACTCTAGCATGTATGAATACTGGGAGTTATGAAAATGAAAGTGACAGATTCGCTCTCAATGCTAGTATACAGGACGAGAAAGTGAATGCCTGGAGTGAAGATAAAATACTAGTACTGAAACAAACTTATAGATAAATATTGTATATATAAATAAGTGTAATAAAGTACTAGGAATATAAAGTATGAGTGTGTTTATAAATAATAAATGACAGCTCCGCCTCAGAATACCATCGGGGAACCAGCACGGGAGGAAAGCTCGTATGCGCTCATAAATTACATTGCTTTCATAGTGATTTTTTTTTTATGGATTCCAAACTACTTGAAATTCATAGAATAGTGTTTGTAGTTATAATATCAGGCAGTGGTAACCATATTACGGGGTATCGGGAAGTGTAAACTGGAGACTTTGTTACCCAACTTCAGAAGTCTTCACAAGTCCTACGGTAGACGACGAAGGCTCAACAAACATTCCAGGGGAAAGCTGAAGGTATGTGCCATATGCATATATAATTTCAATATTCTAGGACTAGTAACTGATTTTTGGCAAATATTTTTAAAAAGTCATTTGGAGCGCGAATATCCTCGCGGGATGGCAAGGAGTGCAAACACAACCCCATGGTGTAGAGGTTAATGCAAATTTTTGCTCGCTTTCACGATGCATATTTAGCGACAGTCAACCCAGGTAGGGGCAAAACTCTTATGCCAGGTGACATTTGTGGAGGGCCATAAAGTGTCCTAATATGCATATAACACGCCTTGTACTACACCAACGCTCGTATTACGCTCTCCGGGAGACGTATTTAAACCCTAGTGCGCTCGTATTTCGGTATTTAGTAAGGCGGGACGCAGATAAATCAGGCTATAACCCTTGTGGCGCGGCGCTGCGGCGGGCAGCACTGTTTACTGCAGGGCGTTGAGGCAGTGACGTCACACGGGAAAGAAAGTTGGGAACATATGCGGAAATTGATTGAGTATTGATGGGTGGAGAGGAATGATAAGAAGAGAGAGGAGGAAAAAAATTGGAAGGGAAAGCAGACATTGGGGAAGAATCCGAAAATGGATGGAAAAATGTAGATGAAGAAAATAAATAGGTTGATGGTGAGGAATGATAGGAAAAGAGAGGATTAGCAAAACTGGAAGGATATAAAATGTGAGAAAGAAAATAGAGAAAAAAAAAGGGGGGGGGGAGAATGGATGAACAAGGGTCTGAAAAGGAAGAACGAAGAAAGTTGGGAGAAAAACTTGAAAAAAAGTTAAAGAGGTTAGAATCGGGAGGAAATTGTGGAAGATTAGGGGCGCAGGGGAGAAATATAATGTCATAGATGAAATGAAGGAAAATAAGTGAGGACCAGATACGAAAAGGAATGGAATAACGGGGCAAAACTAACACTGCTGGGTGGATGAAGGGGACAGAAAAGAGTACGGTAAGCAAAAAGAAAAGAAGTAAAGAAATATGCCAAAAGATGGAAATGAGAGAAACAGTGGAAAATAAAAGAAGATGGAGAACAATATAAAATGAAAGGAAGGAAAAGATGGGTAAGAGGTGAAATATGTAGAAAACTTGGAGAATGAAGAATGAAAGGAAAAGCGTAGCGTGGAAGGGAAGTGGTGAAGAAGTATTGGAATGTTGGGAACAATGATGGAAAGTGGGACTGAAGAGAAGGAAGGACGAAGATGAGAGTGAAAAAAGTAAAGTAATTATTAAATATGGAAGAGGAAGGAAAAGACAGGAAATAATGAGGGAGTTCGGGTGACCTGGACGGCAGAAAGAGTGGAAGGAAGGAGTAAGAAAAGCAGAAACTACAGATTGTGTGTGCGTGTGTGTGGAAAGAGAGATAATAATGAAAGAATGGAACTGAAGCTGCGTGGTCCAAGGAACGATATGAAATCAGAAAATGCAGTTACTGGAAGTAGGTGGTAACTGGTAATAGTGATGGAGTGGGGTTAAAACTGGCTGGAAAGAGGAGAAATGTTAAATTATCAGGAAGCAAAGAGGTGAAGAATTTCAGAAAAGAGAAGGAAAGGCAAGGAAGCTATTGCAACTAAGCGTAGATGGACAGTAGTAAAATGTAGGAAGAGGTAAATGGTGGATGGAAGAGGGGAAATGGAGGAAAGGGGAATGTAACTGGCTGTGAGGAAAGATAAGATAAAGTGGAAGGAAAACGAAGATGGGCGGCAGAGGAAGAAAAGGAGAAAAACGGGCGTAAATACTGTAGAATGCAAGTAGATATATGGACATTTTGAAATGAGAAGGACGAAGGTAGTGAAGAAAGACGGGTAAGTTGGAATAATGTTAAAACATTGGACTAGAATTTGATGAAATAAGGGATATTATGAAGGGGATGAAGAATAGAACAAAAAAATTTTGAGGAAGAGCGGAGTAAGGAAAGATGGAAAGAAGACGTCAACAAAAATGAGGCGTAAACATAATAAAAAAATGCGCGAAAAAAAAAAAAAATCATCTGACAGCTAAAAGCGCCGGGGAGAAAAGGCAAGGACTATGTATGGGAATTAAGATACAAGAGTGTGAGCTAGAATTTGTGATAACGAACAGCTTAACAAGAGAGTGGGAGAGGGGAGGGAAATGAAATGTGAAGAGGAGACTCAATGTGGGATAGGAGTGATATGGTTGGGAGAAGAGGTTAAGACCGAGAATGAGGTGCGAAGATAAGTTCGAGAGTATGCTAGGGAAGTCAGTGCATCGTGGGAGGAAGGATGAAGACTTAATATGGACAGAAACATCGGGATATCTTTCTGACTAGGTCACCACCCATGGCATGCGGCGTCAGGCAAGAGACTAATAAATGGACAGACTGGTGTTAAAGCGATATACATACAGCAGTGGTGTCATGTGTGAAGTGCTATAATTTTAGTGGGGTGTGGTGAGAAACAGTGTTGCAAGAAAACTATATGAAACTATGGTGATACGTGTTGTGGGTGTAAGGTAGTGTGAGTGGTGTTTGGGGAGATACAATGATGTGAGTGGGATGTTAGGAGGCATTCTGATGTGAGTGGGATGTGAGGAGATATGGTTGGGGTGAGTGGTGTGGGAATATATGGTGGTGAGATTGGGATGTGGGGTGATATTTTGGTATGAGTGGAATGTGGGGTAATTTGGTGATATGGGTGGGATGAGGGGGATGTAGAGAATGACTTGGATGTATTGGGATATGATTCTGTGAGTATGGTTTATAAACAGATATGCTGAGGTGCATGATTAAGACACAATAAACACACAATATTGCCCCGTTCATATACAATTTTTTTCTCCCGATATATAATCTACTGACAGTTTAAAGAAAAATCAATAAAAATTGTCTTACTGAAGGGATGATGATGAAAGGTTGTAATAGCTTCAAAGGTAGGGGACTCCTTTAAAATGAAAAACATCATCTGATGTTAGCAAGAATAAAATATATACGAAGACTAAGTCCAGAGCCCTGTGGCGGCTGAAACAGCATTAGTTCTCCCGCTCGCTAGCCCGTCTGTTTTCACCCTATAGGCTTCAAGAAAGGGCCGACTTTGATGACTAATGTGTCAGATAAATCTTCCTAAGCTGACAGTGTAGCAAATAATGGCCAATATTATTTGGTCAACCCCAATGTCAAAGTGATAAAATAAGGTCAGAGTCATAGAGCAATAATTATTTATATCAGCAAATCCATAAGAGTTTGTGTTATTGGAAAGTGCAGTTAGAACTGGGGAATTTATGCCCTCATCTCAGTTCTGAGAAGAAGCGGTGCCAAGACATTGCAAACCCGTCCCCGGCAGTCATTTTAGTGCTGACGTATAAACACAACAGGATATCTAGTCAAAGATGTCACATATCAAAATTGGAGTAAATCGGGTGAAGACTGACGATTTTATGCCCATATGAAATTTTTACCCAACCCACATGACAGGGAACCCCCTACCGCTGACTGGGGGGTGACCCCCCCTGATGTAATGACGAGTGTTATAGGATGAAGATTTGAAAGATGCACCTTTTGTTTTTGGTTTACGTCGATATGGCGAATTTGAAAGGAGTTATGGCAAAAAATATACGATTTTTACCAGTCCCTCTTTTTTTTCTTTTTTTTTTTTCATTTTGGGGGGCGTACAGCCTGAGCCTTGGCCCAATTTGGCCCTATATTTAATCAGGTGATCGGAAGGTCATAGCCCGTCATCACGGTAATTTTAGTCAGAACTGCACCAATAGTTTTTGCGTAAAGGTGTTAACAGACAAACAGACAAACAAACAAACAAACAAACAAACATAAATCATGTGAAAAACATTATTTGCGTTGGAAGTTTTCTAATTGCAAAATTTCTAGATACGGCCCTGTGTCGCTACCTTGTTAGAAGGTGTAGAAAAGCGATAACAAAATGTGCAAGCTAAAAGGATGTCTTGCATCATTATACCTCGCAGAGAAATAACAGTCTAACGGAGTGGCTGTAAAACCTAAGGTCAGCATCGTAATGGGTATGAGTATAAGTGAATGTCGGGTGGAAGTGTGTGTGTGTGTGTGTGTGTGTGTGTGTGTGTGTGTGTGTGTGTGGTTGCTCGGGAGTGAAATATGGCTGTGAGTATATGTAGGCTGGGTTGGATGTAGGACGTTATGTAACAAAGAATCAGGTGCACACGGCAAAGATCATATGATCCTTGTGTGCCAAGACTCAGTTATGGTCGCTTTGTCTTACCTTTACCTAGATTTGTGTCCAGATACAGCTTATTTCAATTAGTTCATTAGCAGAAAAAAAGACAATTCTCTGGTTCAGCAAACATTTCAAAGCATTTCTTGATGACTTGCATCATGTTATAAAATTGATCTATTGCCACAACTCATCATCGAATATGAAGAGAGGGCTACTTTGGACCAGCTAAGAGAAAAAATTGTATATAATAACAGCAGTGCTGCAGTGGACCATGGTCTGAAGGTATACCTATCAGAAATTGCCAAACAATTATTGGAACATCAGCAGCATCTCGCAATGTTGTATTGAAGTTCAGAGAGGATATCGATGACGCCTCGAATTAAAAACAAATCTCTACTGAGAGGGAGAAATATCGTTTTGGGGTAGAACGAATGAAACACAAAATACGTCACCGTAGTAAATGACGTAGTTCAGTTTATCAAGGTGGGTCTGGAAGAGTTGTTCGATGGAAATCAGGTCATGGTGGTTTGTGATGGTTGCACACACACACACACACACACACACACACACACACACACACACACACACACACACACACACACACACACACACACACACGTGACTGATTATGATGAAAAGGGTGAGAGGACGGAGTATAATGTGTGGGATGTGGATCTGTAAGCGTCCATCCCACCTGACTGTTGTTGTATGGGGGGTGGGGCAGTGTTCTAGCCCCAATGCTTACCTCCGCTCGCTCACCCTCTCTTGTTTTGCATCCATGAATATGCAATGACTCACAACCCACCCACCACCCCTGCCTCACTCGTGCAACACTACACGCAATCCTACAGAAAACAATACATTCCAAGACGAAATGAACTATTCACACTTTTTTACAAAGGCTTACAGTGATACGGATACATGCAACATGAAGTGAAAGCTGCATACATGTACATACCTTTTGATAAATGCATCTCGAAATGAACGACTCTTGATTTTGGTGTCAACAGTGTTGTGTGTAATTTAGATGGGGGGCCAAATTTTCGCGAATTGTCGTCATAAAATACAAACTCTGAGCTGCATGTACCGCTACTCACAAACCCATACTACAATTCAAGACGAACACAATGCATTTTACAACATGGATATTAAACTCTAACAACTGAATCGGTAGAGATGCGGCCTGCAGTCCTGAAGGACCCAGGTTCGAATCCCGGCTGGGGCAGGGAACAGTTTGAGGATTTGAATTTCATAAAAAGCAGACTTTCCTGATCTACCAGATGACCCTCCGACATGTTGTAAAAGTACCCCCGCTAATACCAATATACCGGTCCTGTGTGAGACAGCCCTTGCATGTATTCAATATGGACGGTGGGTGTTAGCGCCGAAGTGGTGACATGTGGAGTTGTAGGAGGACTACTGGGTCTTGGGATAAGCTACTGCCCCCGAGATGTAGGCCCTGACGCCTTTGCCCGGAGTCGGACAAAAAAAAAAAAAACAGATCCACAGACGAGAATGCAGTTAGTCCACAATCAATATACGCTAATGCAGTAATTATTCATGATCATTTCCAGTGTAACAGAAACGTTTTCAATGCGCTTGCAATGCAAGTGGATTAGGTAACAAGGAGGTAAAACTATATTCGCCTTTTCCTAATAGCACGTTATGTATTAATGATCAATATATGTACCGTAAATGAAAAAGAAGTGGAGGGTTAAGGCTGGCCTGTCCTGGACAGAATTAAATTAGTCTCAATTTAACAAGATTAACTTTGGAAAAATACAATAATCAAGTGGAAAATACTACATGATCATTATTGTCGTCTTCACTACGAAAGTTTTTTTTAAAACTGAAACGCACAGGTGTGGAGTAAGTTCTCCTAACACTGATGCTCTTGATCTCTCTTGTTAACATCGCCTGCTGTTAGCTGGAATAAAGTACGGAGGAAGACACGACCATAAAAAAAGATTATTGGAACCAGTATTAAACTGTTTGGCACATACAGGATGGTCACATTCATTTGAGCAAAACTGTCGGAGCTGGCTGGAATAAATATGAAAACAGACTCGACCATGAGCGAGTACATTTGTGTCCACAAGAATTTAAAAGAACTGTAAAGATGAATTAAGCCCCCATGCTAAAATCTTAGTTTGTGGGCACAGTAAAATCAAGACACAAAGAGCTATATTCATCCCTAAGTTGGAAAAGTCTCAAAGAGAAATAGAATACTAAAATCGTAAGAGAAGCGCTAGTCTTGACACATCTTGTATACACTCAAAGACTCAGTCTGTGTCACGACGTAAATAAATTAATTGCATACGTTGCTATGCCCCTACCGAAAATCCCGAAGGTCCGACTAATTAAAGAACGGACGTATGGTCCACTTCATTGGCACTGTTGGTTGTCCTTCTGCTTCAGTGCTTTCGTGTTATTATTCCTGGTTTCCTGCTATTCCATGTTTTAGTGAAAAAAAAAAAAAGTTTGGATAATAATAATGACGATGATGATGATACATTCAGAATACATACTCAAAGTGAGACGCAGCGCCTGTCGCCAAGACGCACACATCTTATGCAGTTTCATATGTTGCTCTGCCCTTGCCCTCCTCCTAATCCTTCTTCATAACGATTTTCTTAATGCAAATTTTTGCTCGCTTTCACGATACTTAATTAGTGACAGTAAACCCAGATAAGGGCAGAACTCTTATGCCAGGTGACTTTTGTGGAGGGCCATAAAGTGTCCTAATATGTTTATAACACGCCTCGTACTACACCGACGCTCGTAATACGCTCTCCGGGAGACGTATTTAAACCCTAGTGCACTCGTATTTGGGTATTTAGTACGACGGGACGCAGGTAAATCAGGCTATAACCCTTGTGGCGCGGCGCTGCGACGGGCGGCACTGTTTACTACAGGGCGTTGTGGCGGTGACATCACGCGGGAAAGAAATGCGGAAAATGATAGAGTATTGATGGGTGGAGAGGAATGAGAAGAAGTATGAGGAGGTACAAAATTGGAATGGAAAGCAGAGACTGGGGAAGAATCCGGAAATGGATGGAAAAATGTCGATAAGGAAATAAAATAGGTGGATGGGGAGTAATGATAGGAAAAGAGAGGATTAGCAAAACTGGAAGGGTATAAAATGTGGGAAAGAAATGCGAGGGAATAATGGATGAATAAGGGTCTGAAAAGGAGAGAGAGCGAAGAAAGGAGGAAAAAAATAAACTGAAAAAAAGTTAAAGAGAATGGAAACTGAATGAAATCATGGATGGGCAGGGGTGCAGGGAGGAGAAAATATAACGTCACAGATGGGGAGAAGGAAAGTAAGTAAGGACCAAATACAAAAAGGAATGGAATATTGGGGCAAAACTAATACAGCTGGGTGGAAGAAGGAAGGGTACAAAAAACAGTGAGCAGAAAGAAAAGAGGTAAAGAAATATGCCAATAGTTGGAAAATAAGAGAAACAGTGGAGAATATAAGTAGATGGATAACGGTATAAAATGAAGGCAGAAAAAGATGGGTAAGAGGGGAAATATGTGGAAAACTTGGGGAATGGATAACAAAAGGTAAAGAGTAGCGTGGAAGGGAAGTGGTGAAGAAGTATTGAAATGCTGGGAACAGTGAAGGAAAATGGGACTGAAGAGAAGGAAGGACGAAGATGGGAGTGAAAATAAAGTAATAATTAAATATGTAAGAGGAAGGAAAAGAGAGAAAATAACGAAGGAGTTCGGGTGAGCTGGGCGACAGAAAGAGTGGAAGGAAGGAGGAAGGAAAGCAGAAACTAAAGATTGTGTGTGCGTGTGTGTGGAAAGAGAGATAGTATGGAAAGAAAGGAACTGAAACTGACTGGTCGAAGGAATGGTATATATGAAGTGAGAAAATGCAGTTACAGGAAAGAGGTGGTAATACCGATGAAGAGCGATTAAAACTGGGTGGAAAGAGGTGAATATTAAGTCATTAAGAAGCAATGAGGTGAAGAATTTCAAAGAAGAGAAGGAAGGGCAAGGAAGTTATTGTCACTATGCGTAGATGGACAGTAGTAAAATGTAGGAAGAGGTAAATGGTGAATGAAAGAGGGAAAAATGGGGGAAAGAGGAATGTTACTGGGTGTGAGGAAAGATAAGATAAAGTGGAAGGAAAACGAAGATGGGTGGCAGGGGAAGAAATGTGGAAAGATACGAAACAGTAGTGAAACAATTGCTTGTATTAGGAGAAATGTTGAGATCTGAAGAGGATGAACGTAAGTGGGAGAGAAAATAGTGATGAAATGTGAAAGAAGTGGGAGTAGAGGGGACAAGTATGAAGAGCTTTGGGTGGATGAAGGAAAACATAAGAATCAGAAGGATAGAATTAATTGAAAAAAGTTGGGATGGCTTGCAAGAGGATGTAAGGAAGAAAGGAAAAGCACTAGGTTGATGAAGGCATAGTTCACAGAAAACAGGAAGGGAAATGGTGAGGAAATAGGGAAAAGGAGAAAAGGGGCGTACACACTGCAGAATGCAAGTAGATATATGGATAATTTGAAATGAGAAGGACGAAGGTAGTGAAGAAAGACGGATGAGTTGGAACAATGTTGAAACATTGGACTAGAATTTGATGAATTAAATGATTTTATGAAGAGGATTTGTGGCCCTCCCTGTAAAACAATTAACTCTAAGCCCTTGGCCACCCCGTCTGGGATACATGGCGTCTGGCAATGGATGGATGGATGAAGGGGATGAAGAATATGACAAAAAATTGTTGAAGAAGAGTGAAGTAAGAAAAGATGAAAAGAAGAACAGTCAACACAAATGAGGCGTAAACAAAAATAAAAATAAATAAATCGCGAAAAAAATAAAGTTCATCTGACAGCTAAAAACGCCGAGGAGAAAAGGCAAGGACTATGTGTGGGAATTAAGATACAAGAGTGTGAGCTAGAATTTGTGATAACGAACAGCTTAACAAGAGAGTGGGAGAGGGGAGGGAAATGAAATGTGAAGAGGAGACTCAATGTGGGATAGGAGTGATATTTTTGGGAGAAGAGGTTAAGACCGAGAATGAGGTGCGAAGATAAGTTCGAGAGTATGCTAGGGAAGTCAGTGCATCGTGGGAGGAAGGATGAAGACTTAATATGGACAGAAACATCGGGATATCTTTCTGACTAGGTCACCACCCATGGCATGCGGCGTCAGGCAAGAGACTAATAAATGGACAGACTGGTGTTAGAGCGATATACATACAGCAGTGGTGTCATGTGTGAAGTGCTATAATTTTAGTGGGGTGTGATGAGAAACAGTGTTGCAAGAAAACTATATGAAACTATGGTGATACGTGTTGTGGGTGTAAGGTAGTGTGAGTGGTGTTTGGGGAGATACAATGATGTGAGTGGGATGTTAGGAGGCATTCTGATGTGAGTGGGATGTGAGGAGATATGGTTGGGGTGAGTGGTGTGGGAAGATATGGTGGTGACATAGGGATGTGGGGTGATATTTTGGTGTGAGTGGAATGTGGGGTAATTTGGTGATATGGGTGGGATGAGGGGGATGTAGAGAATGACTTGGATGTATTGGGATATGATTCTGTGAGTATGGTTTATAAACAGATATGCTGAGGTGCATGATTAAGACACAATAAACACACAATATTGCCCCGTTCATATACAATTTTTTTCTCCCGATATATAATCTACTGACAGTTTAAAGAAAAATCAATAAAAATCGTCTTACTGAAGGGATGATGATGAAAGGTTATAATAGCTTCAAAGGTAGAGGACTCCTTTAAAATGAAAAACATCATCTGGTGTTAGCAAGAATAAAATATATACGAAGACTAAGTCCAGAGTCCTGGGGCGGCTGAAACAGCATTAGTTCTTCCGCCCGCTGGCCCGTCTGTTTTCGCTCTACATGTTTCAAGAAAGGGCCGACTTTGATGACTAATGTGTCAGATAAATCTTCCTAAGCTGACAGTGTAGCAAATAATGGCCAATATTATTTGGTCAACCCCAATGTCACAGTGATAAAAAAAGGTCAGAGTCATAGAGCAATAATTATTTATATCAGCAAATCCATAAGAGTTTGTATTATTGGAAAGTGCAGTTAGAACTGGGGAATTTATGTCCTCATCTCAGTTCTGAGAGGAAGCGGTGCCAAGACAATGCAAACCCATCCCCGGCAGTCATTTTAGTGCTGACGTATAAACACAACAGGATATCTAGTCAAAGATGTCACATATCAAATTTGGAGTAAATCGGGTGAAGACTGACGATTTTATGCCCATATGAAATTTTTACCCAACCCACATGACAGGGAACCCCGTACCGCTGACTGGGGGGTGATCCCCCTGATGTAATAAGGCATGTTATATGATGAAGATTTGAAAGATGTACCTTTTGGTTTTGGTTTACGTCGATATGGCGAATTTGAAAGGAGTTATGGCAAAAAATATACGTTTTTTATCAGTCCTTTTTTTCTCTCTCTCTCATTTTGGGGGGCCTACAGCCTGAGCCTTGGCCCAATTTGGCCCCATATTTAATCAGGTGATCGGAAGGTCATAGCCCGTCATCACGGTAATTTTAGTCAAAACTGCACCAATAGTTTTTGCGTAAAGGTGTTAACAGCCAGATATACAAACAAACAAACAAACATAAATCATGTGAAAAACATTATTTGCGTTGGAAGTTTTCTAATTGCAAAATTTCTAGATAAGGCCCTGTGTCGCTACCTTGTTAGAAGGTGTAGAAAAGCGATAACATAATGTGCAAGCTAAAAGGATGTCTTGCATCATTATACCTCGCAGAGAAATAACAGTCTAACGGAGTGGCTGTAAAACCTAAAGTCAGCATCGTAATGGGTATGAGTATAAGTGAATGTCGGGTGGAAGTGTGTGTGTGTGTGTGTGTGTATGTGGTGTGTGTGTGTGTGTGTGTGTGTGTGTGTGTGTGTGTGTGTGTGTGTGTGTGTGTGTGTGTGTGTGTGTGTGATTTGGCTGTCTGTGGTTGCTCGTGAGTGAAATATGGCTGTGAATATGTAGGCTGGGTTGGATGCAGGACGTTATGTCTTTTCTTTTTCTTCTCTCCTGTAGAGTTGATAGACTAATTCTTTCTAGTCTTTCTTCGTGGCTTAGATCCTTTAAACCTGGTACCTAGCTCGTAGCTGCCCCCTGTACTTTTTCAAACTTATCTATGTGTTTTTCTTCCAATTTATTGTTCCATTCATTAAGTTTATTTAATTCTTCTTGTAATTCTCTGCAAGACTCTGTGTTAGTAATTCTCATTTATATTTTTACATCATCAGGAAACATATTTAGATAGCCTCCATTTCCAGTGTTATTGTCTATGTCATTTATATATACTAGAAACATAATCGGTGCCAGCACTGAGCCATGTGGAACTCCACTCGTCAGTTCCCTCCATTAGGGGTAATTTCCCCTTAGTTCTGTTCTTATTTCCCTTTTTCTGAGAAAATCCAACAGTACAGGTTGCCTTAGATTCCTACATGATCGTACAGTTTCCACAAAAGTTTTGGAGCAGTACTCTGTCAAATGCTTTCTTGAAATCTAGATAGATACTGTCCACCCATCTTTCTCCTTTCAATAATGTTTTTGCAGCTCTGTCATAGTAGCTTAATAGATTAGTAACACATTATTTTCCTTTTCTAAAACCGAACTGCTTTTCTGTTATCATATTGCGTTCTACATGCTTTACCCAAACCTTTCTTATCAGCTTTTCTCGTATCTTCCAACACTGGTCAGTGATACTGGTTGATAGTTGAGTTGATTTTGTCTATTCCCTTTCTTGAATAGGGGGAAGAATGTTTGTTTTCTTCCAAATATCAGGTAGTTTGCCTTGACATAAGGATTCCTTGAATATTAAATATATTCTTCTACTTAACTCTTTTGCACATTCATGTAGCATCCAACCAGAAATTTTGTCAGGACCATTTGCTTTTCCTCTGTCTAATTTACTTAACTCTTCCTGTACTTCTTTTCCTGATATTTTTATATCTTATAATATGTTTGGGCATGCATGTTCCATATCATCTCTCTCAAAATTATTTTCTTTATAAACATATTGGAAACTTTTATGTAGAACTTTACAAATGCTTGTTTTTCATGTGTATAGATGGTCCCCTCGTCAGTAATGAACTGTACTTAACTTTGGTTTTGCTTCGGATGTAGCTCTAAGATAGCTTCAGGTGATCATTACTTTTATTTATAATGTCTTCCTCAAACTGTCTTTGAACTTCCCTCCTTATTGTTTCTTGTCCGTTTATAGTTGTTATATGCCCTCTTGCTATTGTGTCTTCTGTATATATTCCACAGTAAATCTCCATTTTCTTTTGATTTTGTACATTCTATATTAAACCACTTCTTTATTTTCATTTCTGTTTCCTTGTGCTGAAGGATGTAATTTTGGACTCCTATTTCATAAAATTCTCAGAATTTTCTATATATATAACATTTAAATCTTGTCCTCTACGGTCCTATTCCTAATCTGTTTCTAAGAAGTACATCTTTAGGTCATGGAAGTTGCCGTTTTTGTACTTTAGGCTCTTTTTGTAACTCTCATTACTGTTAACTATGTCACTTGCAGTCTTGAAGTTGCAATTTAATACTGCATGGTAGGTTTTGTCGAATGGAGGGTGATACGTTATATTGTCAATATAATTTTCTTGACTGGCAAATATAAAATCTTGTACTGATGCATTATCAGGTCTTCTTTTTCTGGCGTTTTCCTTTACATGTTGTGTTACGAAAAACTCCTGCACAAGATCCAGGAGCATTTGATCCCATCGGCTTTCATGGCTTCTTACATCTAGAATACAGGGTTTCAGAATAATTGAAACCCATTTAACCAGGCGAGGCCCCGATATGGGTTTCAAACATTCTGAAACATCCTGTATTCCAATTTATATTTGTACTGAAATATCCAGTTAATATAATTATTTCAGATTTCTCTTCCATTATGTGTAGTAATGCTCTTAAACTCTGAGTTGTAGTCCCTGCCAGGTCTTCATATTCTCCTCTTTCCCAATTTTTTATTTTTTTTTGGGGGGGTAGGCATGTATAAATCTGCCACAATTATTTTCCCTTCAGATGTGTTAATCTCTACTGCAATCACTTCCACTTTTGATGGTATATCTAGTTCTAATTCTCTGACTTGTAGATTTTTCTTTGTTAAGATTATAATTCCTACTCCACTTCTTAAATTTCTGTCTCTTCTCCATATATTGTATTCCTCTAAGTTTAGGGTATCGTTTGATATCCTTGGGGTTAATTTTGTTTCAGTCAGGCAAATAATACCTTACTTTGGTAGTCTTTCATCTCTAATAACTGAGACACCATTCCATCTACATCTGAGTACATCAACTTAATCATCTTGTTTACATATTTGCCATGGGTTGGGTCTACTACCTTGCTTCTTTTTATTCCCAGCTGGTTCTCCTCTCTTCCTCCTATCTTTCCTCATTCTTTGTTTTCGCTTCCTCCCTCTTCTACTTTAGTGTTCCCAATTCCTCTTGAGTTAGGCATGTTTTTATTCATACTTTCTAAAATTCCTCATTTCCCATGAGTTTATTGGCATTTTTAATATTTCCTTTACAGTGTTTGCACCGTGGAATGTTGCTTTCAGAGGCCTTGACTTACTTCTCTCATATTTCCCTATCCTTTTATGTTCTTCTCTATCTTTGTCACAGACATCCTCTGATACATGCTTCATTATGTTTATGATAATTTCCATCTCCTTTTTGTCCCTTGAGATTGTTTTTTTTTTCCTCTTCACCTGTGCCACTGATTACTATAGATTTGTTAATCTCTACAGCTTCCCTAACTAGTTTTGGGTTATTCTTTATAATTCCCTTCACTTCCTTTCTTACACTATTTTCTTCTACCTCTGTATGTAAATCATTCTTTACACTCATTGTTTCAGCATATGTAGTTAGTACCTAATCTTTGTAATTTCTTACCATTTTTACTTGTGTTATTTTCTCTTCAGTATTACTACTTTGGTCTATCAGAATGCTTGCTTGCCTGATTTTCTCCGTATCGTTTCTGAAATCATCTGTAATTCTCTCATGGCTGACAATTGTACATCCCATTTCACTAGCCTTTGTTCTCAGTGACTTTACCTCAGCTGATAGTTCATCTATTGCTGTGACTTTTTTTTTTTATTTCCTCTATTAATTATTCATTTTTTTTCCTTCTGTGTGCGTACCTGATTCTTGATTTCATCGACTTCCATTTGAAAAGTTACCTCTAGTCTATTTGCTTTTTCAGCTAACTTATCGTAAGCAGTGCCGGATTTGGGATGTGGGGGGCCTGGGACCCGTGTTGGTGGGGGGCCCATCCCAAGCATCAAATTAGCATGGTGCTAAATGAAAATACATTTTTAACCATCGCACTGCTGCAACGATATGCTCGCTTGCACAATACAACTCGCTCCTGATGACCTATGATACTGTATTCGGAAATTGATGTCATTAAGGATCAGGTAATAACGATGCTTTCTGAAAAATCTCCAAATTAATTAGCCCTGAAAGAAAAAAAAACAAAAACAGAGCAGCCCTGAAATGCACTGAACACTTCCTAGCATATCACACCAAACAGAATAATCATGAAGCGAGGAAAAAACAAACAAACAAACAAAACACGCTTGCACTCACCACTTAATACTTGAATAGACTGTTCATTGAACGAACAGTTTCTAGAAATCTGGTCTAGTCCAGGTGCTTTCCGCGATTTACTAATGGAAAATTCTCTTATTAATTCATCAAAATCCAATGAGCGTAGGATGTCCGACTCATTGCTCATGACTGTCAAATTCACAAGTCACTCCTGTGTCCTGCTTGTTCGTAGGCGATTCTCAATCAATTTCAGCTTGAAAAACAAAAACAAAAACACGCTCAGCACTGCAGTTACACACCATTACAGCCAGGTACATTCTCAGGGCTACCTCCACACTGGGGACAACATCTAGCACATGCTTATTGTGGATAAGTTTGTAGAGAAATAGTTCAGTGCTAACGTCGTTTGCCTCTTCGTCAGCGTAATATTCGCAAAGGTAGCAAACTAGACGAGCTCTTCAGGAAATGAAGTCTCCAGATCGTTGGGATAGACATCCAGTAATTTCTTAGGTTCTCTAGACAGCTCTTCAGAGGATAGCATTGTCAGTCATCCGAAGCAGCCAAAGCGACCTGACATTAGTTCATATGCATGCAGCATTGGTTAAGAGAAGCTATGAACTGATCGATGACAGGGATGACGTCCTCTGACAGTGACAACAAGTGATCAAATATGAACATTTGTTGGCGACTGGCACCGGCTCCAGGGCTGCCAGATGTGAACATGGGTTTATAACCAAATTCTTCAGTTTTCATTTCCAGGTTCAGTTTTTCAATAATAATAATAATAATAATAACCTTTTTTGTTTTTGTTTTTCAAAAGTGCTGGTTCTTCCATAAGGAATTCACAAGCGCTCGACAGGCATATACATTATTTTTACAGTTACAATAATTGTGACATCTCTTATATACAATACATACCTCATCAGTATATATATATATATATATATATATATATATATATATATATATATATATATATATATATATATATATATGAAAGTGGCAATAAATAAACCCTATAATCATCTGTCATAGTACCTCTCTCCAGGTCATAGCATTTTGAAAAAAGAAAGGCTTTCAGCTGTCTCTTGAAGGATTCAGCAGAAAAGAGTTGTCTCATGGACAATGGCAATCTGTTATATAATCTAGGGGCTCTATACACAAAAGAACGATCAGAGAAAGATGACTGGTGAATGGCTCCAGGCTCATCAAGACACAAGGAATCATCTTCACTACGTAGGCTAACGTCGCACCTGGGCATGCTGATGGGAGTTTTAGCAATTCAGCAAGATACGTCGGTTCACCAAACTTAAAAACCTTGAATGTAATAAGACACAATTTTAATTCAGTTCTATCCTTTACTGGTAACCAATGTAGCTCAATAGCAACGGTGTAGTCGAGGTTCTCGGGGGGAGACCAAAGATAGGGCGTGCTGCCCTGTTCAACACTGACTGAACTTTTGTTAGTATATTACTTGGAAGGTCAATCCACAGTGAATTACAATAATCAACATGAGACAAGAACTCTGCATGGACCAATGTCACGAGGCAACGTCTATTCAGGAATTTTCTCACAGAGTACAGATTTCTGATTTGCAAGTTGCACACTGACAACGTGATTAATATGTTCCTTGTATTTTAACTTTGAATTAAAATAAACACCCAGATTTCGAACAGAACACACTGGATGAAGCTGTGACACACCAAAGTTCAGAGCCAGGGCATTATCAGTGTCATTACCAACTTTCTTAAAGAAAGAATATATTCATGTATTTACCCTTTGCCAATATATGTATATGTTTCTATCTATCTATCTATTGCCAGACGCCTCAATCCCGTTTGGGGTGGCCACAAACAAATCGCCTCCACGTCGTCCTCTCCCCCGCCAATTCACTGCCCTGCTCCCAACTCACACCCCCCTCTCTCATATACCTCTCCACCCCATCCCTCCATCTCATCCTCGGCCTCCCCCTCCCTCTTCCCCCCTCCACCTCACTCACATACAATCTCTTCGTCAGTCTTTCACCCTCCATCCTCTCCACATGGCCAAACCACCTCAGTGTGTTTCTCATAACACTTCCTATCACGTCCACATCCACACCACAACGCTCCTTTATATCCTCATTCGTCAGCCTGTCTCTCCATGTGACTCCACAGGCTCCTCTATAATAACTCATTTCCACTGCTCTCACTCTTGACTTGTGTCCTTCCAACAACGTCCAAGCTTCACTTCCATACGTTAAAGTTGGTATCACAATACTGTCATGTAGTAACTTTTTCACTTCCATGCTCACTTCCCTGTTTCTTATCACTGCTTTCAAAGAACCAGCAACCTTTCTTCCCTGCTGTACCCTTTCAAGCACTTCACCCTCCAAACCTCCATCCTTACTCATCACACTACCCAAGTACTTAAACGTACTCACATTTTCCAATTCCTCACCATCCAACCTCGCTGTACATTCACTGACTTCACCTCTCTCAAAGACCATCACTTTACTCTTCCCTACATTCACCTTTAGATTCCGTTTCTTACACACTCTCCCAAACTCATCCACCAAGCCTTGCAGCTCCCCTTCGTCTTCACTCAACAACACAGTATCATCTGCAAACAACAGTACAGGGAGTTTCCAAACACTATCCTCTCTCACCAGGGCCACTCACCCATCCGCTGCCATACCTTGTACCTCTTTAATTACCCCATCCATGTACAGATCAAACAACCATGGAGACTTGACATCCCTGTTTCAACCCAACATCCAAAGAGAAAAATTCACTTAGTTCACCATCCACACGCACTGCAGCCTTATCACCATCATACATACTCTTCACAGCATTCAACTTCCTATCTACTCCATATATTCTTAACACTTTCCACAATCCTTGTCTATCCACCCTGTCATATGCTTTCTCCAAATCCATGAAAGGCGCATACAACTTCCAACATCGTATTTTCCTTTTTGACGTGCAGCAGGAATGTTGTGAGCGTGGACGATCCTTGACCTTTTCAATGTCAAGGGGTAAGGCAGATACAACTACAACAAGAACAACACTGTGAGGCAAAATCAAAGAAAATTCAAGTATACTATATGTAGCAACTACATAAAACAAATTGGGAGATCTCTTTGTTTGCAGATGAAATCATATTTGCTGGTTGGCTGGTAATGGACAAAAACAAAGATGAACAGAAGTTTGGTAATATATGTGTAACACGAAAAATATAAGTCAGGAGCACGTGGTGGTAACACAAAGGGACACAGGGACGAGATGTTATATTGGAGTAAATAGTATGGACCTTAAAAACCGCAGGGTTATTTAAGCATTTGCTTTATAAATTGATAAAGGATGCAGCATGGAAGATACAAACCGGGTGCTTTGAGAGCAATAACAGTTGAAGTAAGTAAATGAATGATAACATACTACTTCCAACCGTGACGTGCAGCAGGAAACCGTGGACGATCCTTGAGCTTTTCATGTGAAGGGTAAGAGCAGTTGAAGCAAGTTACATTATAATCACTTGTTGAAAGACTTGAGAGACCCGGTAAGTTGAGGCGTCTACTATTCACTCTTGTAACATACGGTACTACTTACCTTCAGATGTCTCTACACTGAGTGTCAAATCAATTGTTTACGGGTATTCGAAAATAAAAAAAGATTTTAATGAGTGGCATACACATAGGCCTCTAATGAGCATCAGATGACCAAGTTGGCTCTGGCACTTCAGCCGGATGTAATCCACAAGTGTTGAAGACAGAAGGATGGTTGCGGTTAACTAGAAACACATCACTCAAGGGCACGTGGCAAGTAATTTGCTGCTACGCTCCTGATGGGGTAATAAACGACTTGATTATGTATGACTGAATAAAAGACTTGAAGAGACAAGTAGATGTATGACCGAATCCACCAAGGCATGAGGTGTGAAGGCTAACGCACGTAGAGAAAGAAAAATTGTTTGGGGTATTCAACGGTATGCAATGCATGGCGTGTGAAGAACTGAGTAAGAAAGTGTATTATAGTTAGATGATAAAAATAGCTTTAGACTAAGGATATTGTAGGATCTCTAGGAAGACGTGGTGGTTCGTCGTGGAAGAAGAGATCGTTAATTACCAGGAATAAAATCAGCTGGAGGTTTCTTTGTTTAGGTCGTCCATTATGAGAGTGTAGGTGAAAACACGTTGGCTGAACTGCTTAGCAATTAGTTTGCACTACGGCAGTCCTGCCTCGGTCCCCATCACCTCAAAGTAAGCAGTATCATTAGACTGATTTTTACCAGTATGTTGTTAGTTTCCTCCTACAATTACTTCTTTTTTTATTCTTTCACTTGCAGGAGGGGGGGGGGGGTAGTAGGAAGAGAGAGGGGGTCGTACAGGGAATGGTCAATTGAGGGAGAACAAAATATGTGTTCTCCGTGATGCAAAGGAGTTAATACTACTTCTTCCTAAGTGTGTGTGTGTGTGTGTGTGTGTGTGTGTGTGTGTGTGTGTGTGTGTGTGTGTGTGTGTGTGTGTGCAGAAGGTATATTACACGTGTTCTCATGTAATGTATGTTGTTTACGTCTATTCAGTATCGACATACACATTTGTAACATCAAAGTGGATATTACAACGTTACAATTACTTTCATCACTGAGGAAGGAGTGATACAAAATCTCTAAAGCTAACAAGATATAAATCAAAGATTTAGGGCAAAAGTATATTGTTTAAGTTTATTGCTATTTTACATTAGGTCTTAACTGCTTTCATGGTACTTTATACTACAGTATACTTCTGCCTCTCTATCTCTTCACCTGTCGCCTATCTTGTGGTTGTATGGCTTCATCTGTGATGGATAGTATCCACTTCACAAGTCCTCGTCTTCCCTAAATTGCAATTAATGGTCTGGCAGAAAAAAAAAGAAAAAGAAAGAAAAGGAAAAAGAAAATAAAAAGAAAGAAAAGAAAAAAGAAAAAAAAAAGTACTCTCATCATCCAGAAGATAATGATGCAAATAGCTTCCCTGAGCTGAATAAAATTTTCCGGATATAGGAAGAATAAAGCTGAAATGGATTTATCCACCTGAAACTATTAATAAAAACGTCCTAATATTTCACTGTGACGGAGCTCCTCTAAACAAAATAAAATCGTCCGGATAGGAAGAATATATCAATCATAATGTTTCGCAGGTGGTACTGGTGGCCCTTTCTAAGCGTTACTAAAATAAATCCAACTGCAATAGTAATCTCGCATTTATTCTGAAAAAAAAAAGGAAATATGACACTTCAAATGGGTCAGCCCTTCATCCACTCGTTTTCCCCTATAGAATGTTTCCTTGTGGACCAAAATCAGCTTGTGGACCTCCCTTTGCATATGAATCCTTTTTCCTTCCAGGCACCTACATTCTCCACAGACCTATTCCCCTCATGGATGAATTTTCAAACCATAGGAAATTTGGGCATGTTCCTGCACGAGCCTTTTTTCCCCTTAGTCCTATTTACCTCATGTTTATGCTGTCATTTCTTCTACTGTTGAGAGAATGCAGGTCGCTAGTACCTTGGAGGATTGCATGCTATGCAGAGGTGGTTCTTCCTGCAGCTGTCTGAAGGAAGAGCCATAATGACAAATTATTTCCATAGGTAAAATAATCACTGGTGCACGCAAACATCTACTATTTCATTGTTGCATCACAACATTGGTGGTTTAGGTACAAAACGGTACAAGTAACTGCTTGACGCCCATTCTGTCTGTAGTAGTGGTCCAAATAAAAAAAATAAAAATAAACGATACTATATCAAAACTTCAGTTTAGATCGCAATACAGCGGTAGAGTTAATATATATATATATATATATATATATATATATATATATATATATATATATATATATATATATATATAAATATCTATCTATCTATCTATATATCTATATCTATCTATCTAATCTATAACTATAACTATATATATATATATATATATATATATATATATATATATATATATATATATATGTGTGTGTGTGTGTGTGTGTGTGTGATAAAGGGCAAACAATGAACCACGTACAGTGGGACAGGTTGGGGAAGCATGGGTGAGTGAGTGGATGGACAGGATGGGTGGAAAAGTGTGGAGAGGTGAAAGAGTGGGTGGGCAGAGAGAGAAAAGGTCCATAGAGCAAATAGGTTCAGAGTATGAACTGTTCCATGAGGGATATATTCCTGGGGAAAGAGATGCAGGAGATAGTCCACTGGGTTAAATAGTACCCAGGGGGACTTCCCCCACTTGAAGGGGGCCACCAAGGATCCCAGGCAATGCCGGTATACATGGCCCTCGTTTTTTCCCAGACAGTTGTAGGAACCATGTTGGTGGTTTACAAAAATTACCAAAGAAGGTAAGTTACAAAACCTCCTATGCTAACGAAAATATAGTCATGTATCATATGGTGAAAAGAATGGTTGAATGATGACTGTATATTGAAATGGAGAGAGAGAGAGAGAGAGAGAGAGAGAGAGAGAGAGAGAGAGAGAGAGAGAGAGAGAGAGAGAGAGAGATGTAAGTCTACTCCTTGAATATGAGGGTCGTTCTTTCTACAAATGACAAGCAAGCTGGAAATAAAACCATCTTCCAACCCAGGACATCAACTGTGGAGAGCACATCTTGAATGAAACACCCCTAACATGTATTCAGTATGGACGGTGGGTCGCTAAAATGATGATGTGTGAACTTCCGTTGAATGTTGGAGGACTGCTGAACATCTGAGAACGGTATGTGAAGTATATGTTCTGAGGCAGATACAGGAAAACGCAGTAGACATTACTTGCCAGATTTAGCACAGAGTGGTCACGCCAGAGCCTTTGCTATGTGGCATTTGTCTAAGACTGTTTAATATCTGAAGATGCAAAACTATAAGGCAGAATCCTACTGTAAGTTGCTTAACCACTGCTGCTTTGTTAGCACCCTGTGTCTAGTTCTGTCCACCATACAGTTTGGTACATTAACACAAGCATAAAAACACAGTCACCACAAACATGCAAACATGATCTGAACAGCATCCTTCATGATCCCTGACAAGATATCCCTCCCACAGACACTGTTCTCCCATGCAGACACAGGGTAACCACGCCAGACTAAGATGTGACCATAACATTCTCTGCTTCACCCTCAGTTAAACCATATCACATGCTTTTCGTACTAAATATACTGTGGAAACTATTTTCCCCCAAGGCAAGGCATCCTGTGTTAGTGGTAGGCATTTGCACTCCTTTCCTCTTTTTAATTAAAGAGCAAGACATATCTGCTTGTGGCTTGTGCACTGTTCAAGAGGCAGCTTTAAAAGGCCTGAATCCATAAATCAGGAGAAATGTATATCCACTTGCCTTTGACGCTAGCAGTGAGACATTCATTCAATGGCTAGTGTCAGGAACAATGAAAGATAAGATGACTAAGTTGATGTCACTGATCGAAACTTTTATAATGACAGTGGGAGGAAGCTGTATGAATTTGTATTAACAATACGGGTGTGACTAGCTCTAGTCAAAAGACCTATGTGGTGCCACGTAACCGTTTGTGAAACTGTGAGTTGTTAATTTAGCATTTATTCAACAGTTGGTGCTCTTGATTACTTTAAGGTTAAAGCTGGAATACTGTTTTTTAGCCGTGAGAAGCCCTGCCAGTCAAAGGTCTCTAAAAAGCCTTTTTCAGCCATTGCTTAATTAATTTGATTAACCCTTTCTCTGACAGTGCTATACTTATCATGATTAACACTTTCTCTCCTGTTGTTTTACTTATCTTGATTTACTCTTGCTCCTCGAGTGGCCTTTTTTCTGTCATTGTCATACCTGCTTTTAGTAACCTTCTTCTGCCATTGCTATACATTTTCTTTGGTAATCTTTTTTTAGTCATTGCTCTACCGGCTTTTTAGTAACCTTTTTCCTGTCATTGCTATCCTTGCTTTTTAGTAACCAATTCTGCTATTGCTAATCTAAATCTGGTTTTCATTATTCTTTCTCCCGTCGTTGATAGTACCTACTCTTTAGTAGCCTTTTTCTTGTCATTGCTGTACCACCTTTTTAATAACAGTTTTCCTGTCATCTCTATACCTGCTTTACAGTAACCTTTTCCTGCCTTTGTTATACTCGTACCTGCTTTTAGTAACCTTTACTCTGCCATTCCTATACCTGCTTTCAGTAACTTTCTTTTTTTTTTTAATTCATTGCTGTACCTGATATTCGTAATCGTTATTTCTGTCAATGCTGTTCGTGCTTTTAGTGGCCTTTCATCTGCCATTGCTATTCCTGCTTTTAGTAACCATTTTTCTGTCATTGTTACACATGCTTTTGGTAACCTTTTTTCTGTCATTGTTATGCCTGCATATAGTAGCCCTTTTTCTGCCACTGGTACACCTTGGAATGCTGTTTAGACGAAAATCACATGGTTTTATTCACTCAAGACAAATGCCAACAGACAATGGATTAGTGTTAAGGGACAGGGGAGTCCGGAGTTTATTATAACAGACGGGACATTCTACATTAATAAAGGTGATAATAACCTCGAGCAAAGGACTTTTTTCTTTCTTTCTTATTATTTATTTACTTATTTATTTATTTAATGCTATCTCCAGTTGCCTTTACTTATTTCAACACCTGGGTGCGACCAGGTAATTACTTCTTGGACAGGAGAAGAACCGGGCTTAATCCGGCTGGACGTCCTGGGCTGATTTATTCACAGCAGTTTCTCTCACGGGAGGGAGTTTCAGTTATTTATTCTTCTAATTATTCATCTTACGGAAATCATTCTCAGTCTTTTTAAGATGGGATCTGTGTAGTCCGAAACATCAACTGAAAAAAATTCTTTCCTGTGTTTCGCGTCAAAGCAAATTACCGACATCATTCAGCGTATGATCCAAACAGGTGCTTGGTAACTTATGTGCAATTAATCACTGGTACATTTCAAGGAAGACACGCAAATAAAGTCCAGGACCACAGATAAGGTACTCTCGTGAACAGACTCAGAGGCGAAAGTTATGGTGATTAGTACCGCTGCTAAACGCCCCGTGCCATCTGCCACCACCTTTACTTAACCTTCAGGAAGACTCTCTGACATTTTTTCTTGTGCATTTACTTTGTCTGTTTTACCACTATAATCTCTTCTATATCGTTTATATAATTTCAAAAACAGCATAGTTGGCATTAATAACATGGAAATAGTTATTAACTGTACCAAACGAAATTACTGGTAAAGGTAAAATGCTAGGGAGCATCCATAACCAACAGGAATACAGTTCTAAGGTACTTTGGGCAGTATCGTCGTGATCTTATAGGTTTTCTTGGTTATTTTTCTTCTTAATGTATTATATGTGTCACGCTTTAACCATTTCCAGGCCCTGGGCGCACCTGAGTACAGTATTTTATTCGGGGCATTCTCAAACTTATCCAGATGAGGAAAGTTCAGACATTTAAGCGATTAACGAAGATATTTTGGAGCCAATTTATTACTAATAGTATTCCCAGCTGAAAAATATCATCTGTTATTTTGAGTAAAATAACTGATTACGTAGTAGGCATGAATTATAAATATTCTCCTGATTGTTCTCATCGTCTTTCTAATACCTTCCACATCCACAAACAAACTGACAACGAAGAGGAAATAGAAAGCATGCTAAGCCAATCGGTATACAGCCATTCAGCATAAGTGTATTACTTTGTACTGCTGGACGTAGGTTAAATCATAGCACTGGCAATTAGGATAATCTTAAGGTGCAATAATATCGAGTTAGGCATGTAATTCAAGGTGCTGTATTTTATGCTCTAGCGGAGGGAGTTAAGTATTTACCTTTACGTGTATTATATCACACGATTCAGACTCATGTGCAGCTATTTGCTGTTTATATTCAACATGTCCTTTTATGGCGATTACTTCCGTAACATAAGTTTGCTTTCCATCTCCACACAGAGCTCCCCTCTCCCTCCCCCTCCATACCCCCTTGCTCATCCGCTCCACCCCCCACGCTTCCTTCCCCACCACACTCCTCTCTCCCTTTCTGTTAAACCTCTTCTCCCTCCCTCTCTGCACCCTCGTCTATCTCCCTCTTCTTACCCCTGTCTCTCATTCACAGCCCGCTCTTTCCCTTCCACTCCACATAATCCTCCTCCTCCTCCTCCTCCTCTCCCCCTCTCCCTCTTCCTCCACATCGTTCTCCTCTCACGCAACACTCATCCCTCCCTTCACTCACAGAACACTCTCTTCTTTACTGATTATTTGCTCTCTCTCTCTCTCTCTCTCTCTCTCTCTCTCTCTCTCTCCTCACCCAGCTTCCCACTAGCCCTACCTTTCTTGTGCCCCCTACCCCCCACACCCCACGCACAAACACCCGCCATCCTCATCGTCTCCCAGCCTACACTCACCTCGCCTTAAAGGTAAAGTCGGTGGTGCAATGATTAGCACTTCCAACTTCCAACTGGAAGAAGCTGAGTTCAATTCCGGGGCTGGTCAGATTGGTGTAATTAGTTGGATTCTCTCTATTTCATACTCACCCACCTGAATAACTGGGAACCTTGGCGGACGCAGATTAATGAGGACCGTGGTAAGAAGCAAACCTGGGGTATGCAAACACTGTTTGTCGTACTCTTCCTCAAGTAGTCGACAAATATTAAGCTATTTCTTTTGTTCGAAACGTTCCTTTTTCTATTTCCTTTATATCCATTGCTCTTGCTTATTCTTTAAATTCCAGTGATTCTTCTCCTTTACTTTACCGAGTCTCTTAACCTCTGTATTTCATATTTTATTCCTCATGTTTTATTATGCCTGTTTCTTCTAAGTCTCCCTTCTCCCTCTGTCCTCTCAATAACTTCCATTCACGAGTAGTTTCTTCATTTCTCATGTCTGTGATTCCCATCAATCTCTCTCTCTCGGTCCTTTCCTTCTTTTTATGGTAGGTCATCCATCTTTCCCCTCCAGATTCGTAACCATTTAAGTTCTTCCGATCTACATACGTCTCACTCCTCACTCTATTTTATCCGCATCTGTCAATTTGTACTTAAATGTCCCACTCTTTCTCTCGTCTCTCTTCCTCTTCTCCTTCTTCTTCTCATCCCTTCTTCATTATCTTCGTATTCTTCCTATTCTTGTTTTCTCGTGTTCATCTCTCTCTCTCTCTCTCTCTCTCTCTCTCTCTCTCTCTCTCTCTCTCTGAAGGTTTGTACTGATGCCAAGATGCTCCGACCCCGAACGTCACCAGTGCTAGGACAGTCGACCGTGCACTCAACGTCCCGGAATGTAGGTCACTCTGTATTGCTCCCTACCTTTCCCCCTCCCTCGCCCTCCTTCTCATGCCCACCCCAACCCTTACCTTGGCCCAGTCCCCATATCCTATCCAACCCCCCCCCTCTCTCTTGCTCCTACTTTACCACCCCCGTCTGTCTTGCCCTCTTTTTACAATATAGCTGTTTATGATACTCGAGCTTTTTGGAAAATACCGTGGTTGAAGCCTTTACCTATACTTTTAAGTTATTATTGATACTACCTGTAAATGAGGGTACATTATAAGTCATAGAAACGTTAGTTTGAAGCAGAGGTATGGCGGGAACCAAAAATAATAAGTGTTATAGACTCATAGTCCAGTTATGCTTGTGATTATTCCAAGACAGGTTTGCCTGAAAAAAAAAAAAAAGTTTTCATAACTTGGGTGTGCAAAAAAAAATAACAATGGACATTTTTATGAATTCATTAATTAAACCTTCTATATAAGTGAGCAGGAAAACACACACACACACACACACACACACACACACACACACACACACACACAGATTAAAATGTGTGTGTGTGTGTGTCTTTGTTTCTCAGAAAAAAAAGTAATAAGTGGTAAGAATATTGATCACTGTTGTCGTGAAAACACATTAGAGACAGACGCAGAAAGACAGCGGAGTAGGAACAGAGACTAGAGGGACACAGGCTGCAGCACAACCAACATTATGTGAATTTTGTATGAAACTACACCAGAGTAATATGAGTGTTGTGTTGTTACACAAAAAGATATAGGTGTGAAGAGAAAAAACATGCACATATGCTCAAAAAATCTTCACGTTGGAATGTGTAACTTTTCTTACGCAGTTATACGGATCTAACACTGTAGTTACATTCTACTTATGTACACCTGAATACACACACACACACACACACACACACACACACACACACACACACACGCACAATATATATATATATATATATATATATATATATATATATATATATATATATATATATATATATATATATATATATAAATATATATATATATATATATATATATATATATATATATATATATATATATATATATATATATATATATATATATATATATATATATTGTGTGTGTGTGTGTGTGAGAGAGTTACCCATTGGATTCCGGAGTTGCTGGGCGAGGCACTATTCCGGGAGGGTCCTAAGCGTACCGCCCTCCGCCTATCGGCTAATAGTCGCAAAGCTCATAGGCCCTACCTGGGGGTTCCCTACTTTATTAATATTTGAAATACCCCAGTTCTATCCAATACTGGGGACACTGGGCTCCAGTGGTATACATATATATATGGCCCTGGTTATGGTCCCGACCCATCTTAGCTGTACTGAAGGTCCATTTAAGCACATAGACTGATGGTGAATACGTTATAGCATCTTCAAGTACTGATTGATGATGACGACAGTGAAGATGACAGCAAGGATGACGAGAGAGATGAGGAAGAGGAAGACCAGGAGGAGACGTAAGCATTCTTTGTTGTTGCATGACTTAAAGGATATTAAAAGCATGAATAGCAATGCCGGAAATGAAGGTTACAAAAATAAGGTTAAGCAATATATATATATAAAAAAAAAAGTTACTGAAAGCAGGTACAGGAATAACAGAACAAATGGTTTCTAAAAGCAGGTACGAGTATAACAATGGCAGAAAAAGGTTACTGAAAAGCAGGTATTGCAATGACAGGAAAAAACTTTATTAAAAACCACGTATAACAATGACAGGAAAATGGTTACTAAGAAGCTGGTACAACAGTGACAAGGAAAGAGTTACTAAAAA
Organism: Coenobita brevimanus; assembly: GCF_032717465.1. NCBI lineage: Eukaryota > Metazoa > Arthropoda > Malacostraca > Decapoda > Coenobitidae > Coenobita > Coenobita brevimanus. The sequence continues at coordinate 22,769,683 of NC_136980.1, forward strand.
TCTGGTACAGCAATGACTAAAAAAATTTACTTAAATGCAGGTATAGCAATGGGAGAAAAAGGGCTACTCTTGACAGGTGTAGCAATGGAAGAGAAAGAGTAAATCAAGAATAGTAAAACAAAGCAGAGAAAACGTTAATCATGATAAGTATAGCATTGTCAGAGAGACGGTTAATCAAAATCAGTAAAGCAATGCCTGAAAAAGGGCTAATCAAGATAGTTTTTGAAGCTTTGACTGGCAGGACTTCTCACCTATGAATACAGTATTCCAGTATTACCTTAAAAGTAACTAAGAGCACCAACTATTGAATAAAAGCTAGATTAACAACTCACAGTTTCACAAGCAGTGACGTCGCGCCACTAATTCATGTAGTACCATCCTGCTGTCATTATAAAAGCTACGATCAGTGACATCACCTTAGTTCTCTTATCATTCATTGTTCCTAACACTAACCATCGCATAAATGTCTCACTCCTAGCGTCAAAAGCGAGTAGGTATATATTGCTCCCGATTTATGGAGTCAGGCCTTTTAAAGTTGCCCCATAAATCGTGCAGAAGCCTCAAGCATTTATGTCATCCCTTTTTATAACTCTAACATGCGCCTTGTTTTTTCACTTTCAGAAAACAAAGTTCTCTCAGTTACATGGTACAAACACTCATAGTGAACCACCCTAACAATTGTATTTGTTTCACCCCTTGAACATGTTTTTGTACAGCTTTTCGGAAGTGGTAAATGCTGTCCGCAACAATGAGAGGGCCTATAAAAGGTACCAGCGCCAACCCACCCCTGAATCACATCTTTTATATGTTTCTGCCCGGAATCGCGCTAAGTCTGTTCTTCTCTCTGCTAATAACAATTTCGTCCGCACTAAATGCTCTCAACTCTCCAACTCAAATTCTTCCCGCTCCTTCTTGCACCTTGCCAAAAACTTTTCTAACAATCATCATCCTTCCCTCCTCTTTTCTACTCTGATGGCTCTGTAGCTATTTCTTCTACTGACAAAGCAGATCTCTTCGCTCAGACTTTCTCCTTCAATTCCACCTTAGACAATCCCGGTGCTGTTCCTCCATCACTTCCCCCCTCTGACTTCCTCATGGCTGACATTAAAATTTCTTCAGCTGATGTATTTTCTGCCATCACTGGCCTCAGTACTAACAAGGCATATGAGCCTGATGGAGTCCCTCCTGTTGTTCTCAAGAACTGTGTTTCTGTGCTTACACCCTGCCTAGGTAAACTCTTTCGCCTTTGTCTTTCAACTTGTACCTTTCTTTCTTGCTGGAAGTTTTCTCTCAATTAGCCTGTCCCAAAGAAGGGTGACCATTCCCAACCCTCTAACTATCGTCCAATTGCTTTAACATCCTGTGTCTCAAAATTTTTTGAGTCTATTCTTAACAGAAAAATTGTAAAGCATCTTTCCTATCACAGCTTCTTTCTGATCGTCAGTATGGGTTCCGTCAGGGACGCTCAACTGGTGATCTTCTCACCTACCTTTCAGACTCCTGGTCATCCTCCTTTCAGGACTTTGGCGAAAGCTTTGCCATTGCACTTGACATCTCAAAGGTTTTCGATCGAGTCTGGCATAAATCTTTAACCCGCCCTGTCCCGACGACGTATGGGTACGTCACCACGATTTGCATTTGCCAGTCCCGGCGACGTACCAGTACGTCGTGCAATTGCAAGGTACCTAATTTGCACAATTTTCAATTTTCGCACATGATTTTTCGTATGTATACACGGGACACCTTCCTCTATTCCTGTACAAGATACCAAGCAGGGACAATGCCTTACACTGCATAACCTCCCCCCTCCCCCCCTCACGCCATTGTCTTGGCAAAGGACCTGTTACCAGTGACCTGGCTAGTAAAGTTATTCAAGGCCAGAGTGATTCCCCAATCGATGACAATGTGGAGGACAATGTTTACATAGCATTAGAAGAAGAAACAGCCAGAAATAATGATCAGGTAGTGTGGCAAAAATAGGTCAGGTATGGTGATTAGTTAGTGAGTGAAACAATGCTTATAATGCCTTTATTACTGCTTGAAAACCAATATACTGTCATACTACATATACATTCGTACCAAGTAAATAAATATATACCGATTATGAGTGGATAAAATAGTTACCCTCCCATAGAACTCGTTTTCTTTGGTGCCAGCATGTTAGAAAACCCACTCAGGTAAGGAGGAACTCCTACCTGGATTGGGCACTTTAAGCCTCAGGTGAGCGATTTCTCTATGAATTTTCGATGTTTCTCACCAAAAGCGAAGGTTTTAGCCGAAAAAAAAAAAAAATGTAAAATACCTCGGGACTGGGGGATGTCGGAGGTGCGGAAAACCTTGGGACGTGACGGGTTAATTTCCAAACTGCCCTCTTACGGTTTCTATCCTTCCATCTGTGCCTTCATCAACAGCTTCCTTTCTGGACGTCCTATAGCTGCTGTTGTAGACGGCCATCGTTCTTCCCCTAGATCTATTTACAGTCGTGTTCCTCTGGGCTCTGTCCTATCACCAACTCTCTTCCTTTTATTCATCAATGATCTAAGCTGTACACTTACCCTATCCACTAGTATGCTGATGATTCCACCCTTCACCTTTTCATTCGGTTCCCACAACGTCCATCCCAGCAGTTACTTCAACAATCAAGGGATGAGGCTATGGCACCTGGCTCGTATCTCTGACTGGGGTAAAAATAATCTTATTGTTTTAATGCATCTAAGACTCAGTTTTTACACCTATCAACCCGACAGAATCTTCCACAGGAGTACCCATTAAAATTTAATAATATCCAGCTCAATCCAGCATCATCCTTGAGCATGCTTCGGGTTTCATTCACTCGGGATTAATCTTGGAAAGATCATAGTACATCTCTGGTAAAAGCTGCTTCCAAAAGATTAGGTGGGCTAAGCCGACTCCGTACCTTTTTTACCCCTGCACAGTTGTTGACTTTATACACGGGATTTATTCGCCCCTGTATGGAGTACAATTCTCATGTGTGAGGAGGCTCACCACATACAGCTCTTCTTAATAGGGTGGAGTCAAAGGCATTTCGTCTCATCAACTCTGCTCCTCTTACTGGCTCCCTTCAACCTCTGTCTCTTCGCTGCACTGTTGCCTCTTTATCTCTTTTCTATCGCTACTGCCATGGTCATTGCTCCTCTGAACTGTCTGCTTCCATCCCTCCACCTTTGCGACAGGTGCGTAGCACCCGCCTGGCAATAAACTCTCATCCTTTTTCTGTCCAAGTCTCTAATGCAAGAGTTAACCGTTACTCCCAATCCTTCATTTATGCAACAGGTCAACTCTGGAACTGTCTCCCTCTGTCTGTATTTCCTACTTCCTATGATCTCCAGTCTTTCAAACTCAGTGTGTCCAGGCATTTCGAATTGAACAGATCTTGAATTTGGCTCTCTTTTGTATTGTTTTTGTTTTTGTTTTCTTACAAGGAACTGTTTTGCGGGCTCGTAGCCTTTGGTCCCTTCTTCCTCGCATAGAAAAAAAAAATTACCCAAACATAGCCCATCCTAATTCCCACTCATTGTTTATTAAGTCTTCCCCACACCTGCATTACTTCATCAACATATTTCTTTCCCCTTAATACTTTCCATCTTTGATCCTCCTTGCCTTTGTCTCTTCCTCTCATTTCCTCCTACTACAGCCTCCTTGAGTCTCACTTGCCCAGGCCTCCTGCCTACTTTTCAATATTTATTAAGGGGTACTAATAACAACAAAGGTATTATTATGGCATATTAATCTATGGAAAATTTTTAAAATTCAGATACATTATACATAATGCATAGATTGACAATCCCCTTTTGAAGGGGAATAGGGACGCATTTTTCGGTTCCACCAAGGATCCTCATAGGATATCAGGACAAAACGTGCACAACAAGCAGGTGTACAAATAAGAGACGGCCTTGCTTATTCTTAACCATTTACTAATTTTCAGTGCAAGAATATCCATGCATTGTTGCGTTGAACTAATGGCCGATAACATGCCTAACAATGGCCATCCGCCAACTTTTCCTTCAGTTTCGCCATCCGCGGTGGCTGAATCGGTAGAGAGGCGACCTGCAGTTCTAATGGATCCAGGTTCGAATACCGGCTGGGGCAGGGAACAGTTTAAGGTTTTGAATTTCATAAAAAGCAGACACTCCTGATCTACCAGATGACCCGCCGACATGTCGTAAAAAGAATCCAGGCTAATACCAGTATACCAGTCTTGTATAGGACAGCCTTAGCATGAATGCAGTATGGACGGTGGGTGTCAGCGCCGAAGTGGTGACATATGTAGGTGTAGGAGTACTACTGGGCCATGGGATAGGCCACTGCCCCCGAGAAATAGGCCCTGAAGCCTTTCTCAAGAATCGGACACATTAAAAAAAAAAGTCATGGATGGTCCCCCGCAATGATGATTAAGGTGTGTGACCACCGATTAGATCAGTCTATGATACAGAGATCTCTTATATCATTGGTTATCACTCCAGTTGAAGTTTGTCTATCAGCGAAATGAGCAATGGCAATAATGAGAAACATTTGTACGTATGGTCACTATTACTAGAGTCTTTTAAATATATGATCTGTATACACGTGACAGTTTTAAACAGCAACTGGCAACTCGTTCATTCATCCTCTTAGACACAACAAATCTATGAATATATCACTGGCTGCAGGTGTACCAACTGCCTCACCCAAGCCACAATCTTATACAGTGAGTCCTTGATATACAAAAGGGATAGGGACCCAAAAAAACTTTCATAATTCGAAATTTAATATATTGGAACGATTTTCCCCATTGAAATACACATATAAATGGGGGCATGCATCCCAGGTCCCTCTCGGACCCCCATCTAAACTTCACCCCCTCCCCCTATTAAAAAGTAAGCAATACCTGTATAGAGTTGTAGAGAAGGAGGTGGCCATATTCTTGTACATCTCCTTTTTCTTTGTCACAGTTCCAATGGTAGAAACAGCAAGGCCTAAAGCACACCCAATCTCCGAGACTCCCTGCCCCTCCTCATGGGGTCTTGTAATTTCCAATTTCCTTTCCAGAATTAGAGTATGGTGCTGCTGCTTCTTTACAGTGGGCTCCCCCCATGCTGGAGATGATGCAGGGCACCTGGGAGGCATGGAAAAACAATACTAAAAGGTGAAGGGCTGTGAAAATATCCTCACGTACAGCGAGGCTGTGAGGAGAGGAGG